>NC_073745.1:342221827-342594419 GCF_029784135.1 Toxorhynchites rutilus septentrionalis
CATTCAGTTGGTACCGGCAGGAGACAGGACGTGAGTATCCTTGAAACCACAAGTGAATACAAAGCGACTCAAGGAAGGACTGACGATCAGTAAACATTTTCTTTTTCTCTGAGAGATGCTGCTGTGTGTGTGAGATGAATGGCTGAAATTAGTTTAATTACGGAGGCATGCCAAATGAATGGCCCGTAGTTACGTGAAGTTACGTTACGTTTTGTGGCTAAGTGTCGCCAGTTCATCTCTCTAAAAACATTAGCAACTGCGGGATTTTCCTACGCTCATCTAAACATTGCGTTTCGTCGGGAGGTGATTGATTGAGGTAATATTTCACGAACTACAAATCATTCGCACCTTGCGAAACGATCCGAGGCGGACCAGCTTCACATAAGGTTCCCCTAAGAAATAATCTTAATATCATAACTACCACTTTGTCTTCATTCTTTTCATCATGCCAGACACGAGCAACGTGAAACGATGTCGTTCATTACATATTTCATCGGAACAATGCAAATATTTGTTTATGAGATTGCTCGTTTTAATACATTCGGAACGATGTGAGAGCATAAAGAATTGCTCCGATAAGCAGATTCCCGATTGTTGTGTTTTATTCATTATGCCATCGATACATCTCGAGAGCATGCAATAGCCGAAACCCTTGTAAAATTACACGACTTCCCGATGCCACAGCCACCATTCCACCCACACAAAAAAGTTGATCAAACTTAATTGGGTCTCCATCGTCTGTAATAAAATATTCAGCATATTGGAATGAAGGACTCTTATTTATTTGATTTCTTCCTGTTATTTCCCCACATTGGCGCCCGCACTCTCACCCCGGTGCGCAAATATTTATGACATTTTTCGACACGAACCGACGACTGACTGTTGCTCGTGGAATGCCTTTTGCAGTGCGGCATTCGAGCACCAGATGATTTAGGGGTGGAAGGAAGGTTCGACGAAGGCGAGAAATCATGTAAATTTTCCGAATCCAGCGGGATTTAGGGATACTGATTTCGGATGTTATTTTGTTTGGCCAATCCAACGTTCCCAATATCGAGCTGGCAGTTGGAAAAAAAAGTATCGTCTTAGGTAGGGTTTTTCCTTTTTTTGTTCCCCCGCATCGGAAGATCGCAAGGGAATTGCTTGCAAGGGGATTTATTGTGCAAGTCGGATACATTGCTCCGCTGTGCTCCGGTGCATTTCACGACGCTGTCGTTATCGCATTTGCATTCGTTGACGTGGGCGAAAAATAATCTTCTGAGAATTGCTTTTTTTTCAGTAAGGCAACGAGTATGAGGAACAAGGTGAACTGAGTTTATTGATTCCAATCCGTTCCAAGCAGAATGAAATTTACTTCTCTCTCCAGGTTACCAATCTCGTTCTTGTTGATGTAAATTAATACAAAACGTCTTCCAGTTTGAACTCTCTCCAACCGGGGAAAGTTTCCAATGGATGCATGATTTCATCTATTAAATAATACAGGATTATGACCCGTGAAAAACCAACCATTCCGATCATCGTTTCGCACCCAACTTGGGTCAAAAATTACTCCAAAGTATAGGAATTCCAATGATAACATCAACTCCGTGTTTCAGCTCTGCCAGGCGAACATCGATTCTCATCACTTTTTTCTCTGTCTGTCTTTTACTACTCCTCAAAAGTTTTCTATTTGTCAGAGGAGCAGGGATTTTCACCCGGGAATCCGCTTCGAAAGCACCCCACGGAGATTTGGTTTTGTTTCTACGTGGAGAAGATTAAAAATTAATTAATTTAATGCCTGCGGGGGGAAAGATCGGCCACCGACGGCGGCGGTGCCCATCAGGGTGAAAAACGAAGAAAGTTTCACTTCTACGCCTTCTCGTTTTTGTTACCACTTTCTGGACTAACTGATGTTGTGACGTAAAAAGGTAAAGTTTGTTGTGTTGTGTTATACAATATTCCTCGCCGACTATGGCAGGAGCGGCTTGGAAAGTTTTCCCGATTTAATCCGCTCTGTGGAGTCGGTTTTAATAGAACCGATGGGGATTGTTTGGCATCAATGTGGCGCTTTCTGCCATCCAACATATGTACCTCTATAGTTTCCGAGCGCTGCAAATCCTAAGCGTCAACATGATAGAGAAGCGGCAAATCCTTCCATAACGTCCGATCGATTGTGGCGGCGCGGGAGCAGGAAGACAGCGTTTGCAGCGTGAAGATAAAATTCAATCTCTCTTCGCAGTAAATTGCTATCTATACACAACTCACTGCCGGCTGTGATGATTTACGGCAATTGTTATTCAGGACGACATATCTATCCTCCTAGACACTCTCGAGGAGGAAGCGTTTGTAGCAAAGGACAACAACGATGACGATGACGGCGATGACAACGGGAAGCTCTGTGAATGGGTTTGATATGCTTGTCATTGTGCGGATGCTCGACTGTATGCGCAGACACAAGGAGTTTATGCTAAGCTCGTATTTACCGATTTGCTAGAAATTATGTTATTTATGTGCGTTTGATTCGCTATCGGAGAAAATTTCCGAGTAGTCGTAAAACACAATCCGTCCTGACAAGAAAAGGCTTCGTTCTGACGAGTGAGCTCATGTTCTGGGATGTGTTGTAATTTCAGATAGATTTTTTTTTGCT
This sequence comes from Toxorhynchites rutilus septentrionalis, assembly GCF_029784135.1. Taxonomy (NCBI): domain Eukaryota; kingdom Metazoa; phylum Arthropoda; class Insecta; order Diptera; family Culicidae; genus Toxorhynchites; species Toxorhynchites rutilus. The sequence continues at coordinate 342,224,451 of NC_073745.1, forward strand.
CATAACTGGGCAGTGAAGCGAGTAACGGAAACGATTGTGGCGAAGCAGATTAAATGTGGTTTGATATGAACCTTGCTTGTTATCTCTTGTTTAGTCGGATGAAAATAAATGTTGCACGGAACAAAAAAACCGAAGCTTCAACAAAAAAAAACTATTTTTCTAGAATGAAATGCGATTATTCCAGCGAATTCACAAACAAGATAAATAATAGATCATCTCGGAAAGTTGTAATTTTTTGAAAACATGTGTGCCTGCACCGGAAGCCATGAGTAGGGTTGGCGTTTGGTGAAATTGCATTCATGTAGTGAATGGTTTCAACAAATGAATATTTAGCAAAACAAATTGAAAAGACGACTCAAGTTTACGAGGCGGCCCATTCATATCTGTAAGTTCCATTCATTTGTAAGTTCAAAATGTTGAGCATTAATATCTCTTCGCTGGTTAAACGAAGTATGAAAGTATGAAAATCGCTTCATTCGAAAGATGAAAAGTCTGCGAGTGATGTTTGTTACTTATTGACCCCACGAACGGTTTCAATAGCTTAAAAACTGCTTCGAAAGCAATTCAGTCCCCGGCTCTCGTGCTATTCGGACGCGTTTGGGAAGCTCCCGAACCCGAAAAATGAAGTTTGCATAAAAACAAAAAATCCTACAGTCCCTTATTCTAGGATGTTCAAGGCATCCAGGATCACGTGTTTCACCCCACTCCGCGCGCGCATCATTGCTCTGGCAACGCGATAAGATACCAGCTTCGCATACTCGCCGGTGCCACTATTTTGCGTGTGTTTTCCTAAAATGTGTTTTAGTGAAGTTTTTGAACGAATTTTGTTGTCAGTATCAAAATTCGATTGGTTGTAGTATGTGTTAACTCCACACAAAGTAAGTACTATTTTGGAAGTTTAATTTTGCTTCGGATGGACTTATAAAACTTGTCCCTCATTTCCCCGCAAAACTTTTTTAATGAAGGTGTGTCTTTTATCACTCAAAGTGTCTTTTATCACTCAGCACATGAGTTTTTGGCCCTAAATCCCCCCTTTTGGATTTTTTCTCAATATTAACCCAAATTCAAATTTGCCATTCCATGCCAAACCGATATAGTGGTTCTCAGATTTTCGTCAAAAGTGGTAGTTTTGTTCTTTATCGCAAAACATTTGACCCGTATTTTTTCAGTCAGGGTAACCATTTACATATTAGGGTTGTCCGAAAAATCAACTTTTTCCTCTTTTATCCAAAAATAACTTTTTTCAACAATTCATAGCTTTTGAACTACTGAACCGATTCAGATGATCGACATATCAAATTAAAGTCAATCATCTGGTCTTTTTTGAAAAAGTACTACACTTGCAGACAATTCGAAATCTGTTTTTGTTTTTATTGATTGTATTCGTTTTTTATTGTTTTCATAGTCTCGGGACCAAGGGCGCTCTATTTTTTTATATTTTTTTTTTCTGAAAAGCTGAGGATTTTCCACATAACATATGTCGAAACCAGAGAGGCGTTTTTTTCGTTTTTGAGTTATGATTTCTCAAAATTAACCGATGTTAATTAACAAATTAAAGCCAATTAGCTAGCATTTTTGGAAAAAATGAAAAATGAAAAAAAATCCAATTAATTGAATTGATAATGTTCTAGGGCAACTATCCAAGGAAGCAGCCGAAGCTTCAAATAAATTTAATAGAAGGTATCGGGAGAGCTTTACGTTAAAGACATCCCGATTGAGGACCAGATCTAATAAATCGATTATTGATCAACTCTTGATCAACATACATATCGACATTGAGGAAGAAACGAACAAAGAGAAAACCAGCTGTAAGCGGAGAAGTCCTAAACTTACTGAATATCGAGGAAGAGATTCAAGCTTCTCATGATGCCGGTGAAGAGGATGTTCAGGTTCAATACCGAGTTCAGATGGAAGATGAAGAAATTCAGATTGAGGACGAAGATTAAGAAGAAGAATATGAAGGAGAAGCCGATGAAGACGAGGAAGGAGATGAAAACATGGAAGGAGGTGAAGTCGATATATAGCAGTACATAAGAAGGCATTTTTTGAATTTTTTTTTGCAAAACTTGTGATGATTTTTTCAATAGGAATCTCAAATTATGTTGCCAAACACTTATTATGCGTGATGTTTTTTTTAATAAGTATACCTATCTAATCATGTTGTTCAATAAGTATACCTGTCTAATTATGTTGCCAAATATTTGTACTACGCTATCTATATAAATAAAAATGTAGGGCAAAATCTGTTGGTAAGCGGAAAACCTGAAGAAGGGATGGTCCGATTTTAGCCTTCTTTATGTTGTTGTATTCGTCTCTTCCCGTAGATCAATATAGTGGAGAGAAAAATCGGAAAATTTTCGGAAAATCCTGAAGAAAGGTCGGAAAATTCGGAAAATTTAATTCTCACGTGTTCGAAAATTACATCATAATAAGCGTTGTTAGTCCATTCGATGTTTGCGTTATCGAAATTGATCTTTGTTCGTAAGTGGAATTGGATTTCATGGATTTCATAACGCATTTCCATATCTTATATTTATAAATAAAAATGGAAGACCAAATGTGTTGGTAAGCGCCAAACCCGAGGAAGGAATGGTCCCATTTAAGCTGTCTTTATTTTGTAATATTCTCTGTATCAAACATGTATTCCATGCAACGGAGAAACATGTTATTTCCAAATGCTTGAAGAATCTTGAACGAGAATTGTGTCTGAAAATAATTTTATGTTTTAAGAACGAATTTTTGTAGAAGTACTAAACAATTTATAGTAAAAGGAAATTGCAAAGGGTCAAAGGGTAATCAATCAACGAAGAGTTCGGTGATTGGACTCACTAACGTTCACTTAATAAGAAAACGTGGATGTTTGAAAGTATTCAAATAAAAAAATCTATTTTGGGCGGGACGAAGTTCGTCGGGTCAGCTAGTTTTAAATAATATTTTGATCTCTAGTATTGATTTTCGATCGTTCATTTAAATACCACACATTATTAAATCAAAAATATTGCGCTTTTCCCCTTCGCATAACCTCTTATTTTAGTTTTTTGGTTAAATCGAGTTGAAAAATGAACTCAGCGTATCCGAAAACATACATTTTGATATCAAACACGATAAAAACTGAAAATTTTGAGCTTTGCCCCCTTGCTCCAGTCACTTCCAGCGATTTTGCGATTTTAGTACCTGACCACGCCGGATTTTTAATATGGGTGTCCGAAATCAAATTTATTCTCTCGGCTTCCTTTTGCACAATTTTTCCTAAACAAAACGGATCAACGTGAATATTTTACCGTCGAAAGATACATGTTTCCCAATTAGTATGCAGTCAAAAGATTTCAGATACCTATACTACGATCCGGAACAGTGATTGCGGATTGTAATTGTTTCAACCTTTACATACGAGGTTATGCGATGCATTTCAACCATGAACAAAAACCTGGAGTAAGTATCAACTACCATGAAAACTTCTATTTCTACGACATCTCACGATCCGTCCGGAAACTTGCCGGATGCTGTAAGTATTGGTACCTTTTCTTAAACAGCGTACAAGCTTCACAGTTGTTAATTATTTTGCCTACCTCAGCATTCATTCTGGACCACCAGAAAATCTCTCATGCGCTTCATGGCAACCTCGCAACGCTTTCGGCGGGATGATTCTTTCCCTCTTGCACAATAGTGCTCTGTGAATGTTCTCCTTTAGTGCTTGATATAAGGTACACCGGGGCAAGTTTGAACAATTTTTTCGAAGTTCTACTTGAAAATTTTCTTACAAAATTAGGTATGACAGATGACTTTCGATAAAAAAAATAGAGGTTTACACTGGATGTTTCGAAAAATATCAATTTTGAAAATGTTTAGTTTCCCTGTGCTGGAAACAATGTCCGTAGAGCGGGGTAAGTTGAAACGCAGAACTATCATAAGTTTAATGTACGGTTTTGCTTCTCGAACTATCTACAACTGATATATGAGACACTAAATTGGAGGTACTACATATAAACATTTGGAAAAAAAAAGTTTTGGTATACGTGGGATGTGAGGTATACTAGGAATTAAAATACGAAACAATTACATTGAAAATACTATTTTAGGCGCTTCCATATCAGAGCAGAGCCACTCAAAACGACCTCTAATGAGGGTCATGAGAGCTTTCAATTATTCAAATACTACGTAACGTACTCAGAAAGGGAAGAAACTAATATAATTTGTGGAAACTTATATAAATCAAAATAAGTCTAAACATGTTTATGCAAATGACCATTTGTTACATGTTATGTAGGGAAGAGGGAGTACAAAATAGTAAACAAATTTGTTTACGTAATATAGCGCGGACTCGATTATATACAGTTGTTGATTTCTTTTCACTGTATATAATCGAATCCTGTATATAATCGAGTCAAAAAAAATTTTTTTATTTGTTTTTTTGCATATATTTTTCGATTTTTGAAAATAAAAGAGGAATTTGATTTTTGATTCATCCCCTTATAGTCAGAAAACACCTTTCTCACATGAAAAAAATAAATTTATCCAGATTTTCTCAGAAGGTGATAGACGATCGTATTTGATGAAAAAACTCCTCCTACGCATATGTTCGAATTTCAACAATGACAGAGTTACAGAACTTTTTTTTGTTTCCGACTCTGTTGCCTCAAACTGGTTCTACATTAAAAAGTACGCTACGGAAGACGATGCTTTCATTTGAAAGATGAGAAAATTTAGTACAGGATATAGTAGTGGAACAACTAAATTAGTGAATTTTAATAACATTTTGGAAGTGAAAAACTTAAAAGTTAATAATTTGTAATGTTTTTTTTCCCCAAATATATATTTTTATAAAGGCTCATATGGCGTTAGCCTCACGGGGCCGCGAGTTCAATACTGACAATTTTTCTTATTACCTATGTTAGTAATATGTAACCGATTACTCGCGGTTGGCTCGAGGTTAGTATTACAAGTGTTTTTGTAATTGGGATGTTGCTGTCTCCAATGCTCTGTACGTGTGCCCGACACGGGATACTTCCTATTGGGATGCAGCTGACCATTAATTAGCAACGCCCCCCTAGTCTGTACCTCATATCTAATTTGTAATGTGTTATTTTTAATTTTATCCTAAAAAACTAGATTATTTCTATCAATTAAATTGAAGTTCTTCAACCGATCTACAACTTGTACTTTGACGTCCAAATTCTATCTTTCTTAATTTGGCTTCAATATCGATATAAACAATTCGTGGTGAAACTTCAAGCAAAATCTTCAAAAATCACGATTTTCATTTACCCCACTGTACATGTAATAGACACTTGAACTTCACCTTAACGCCGAAAGGTTACATTTCTTCTTGAAAAAAGCCATATTTGAAATATAAAAAAAATATTTTTTCCCAAACTGTATATAACCGAGTCCAAAATTGTATATAATCGAATCACATATAATCGAGTCTGTATATGATCGAGTCCAACCTGTATTTGATTCTCATTTCTTGAATTTATCAATACAACAATCACCGATAAATAACGCATCTGCGGAAATGTTCTAAAAATAGTCGATTTTCACTGATTTCAACTTACCCCAGGTAGAAAAAAATGTGATGATAAAATTTCCGGAGCAAACTGACTTGACACACACTGCAGCTTCACGGTTGGTGTTCTGGAAATCTAATGTGCTTCAGTTTTCCAATTAGGTAGTCATACGGAACAGTTTCAAATGCCTTGGAAAAGTCGACATAGATAGAATCAACCTGATTTCTGTTCTTGACTTCATCGAAAAGAACGCGGGTGTAACACATTAGATTTGTTGTCGTCGACCTGTTCTGCACAAATCCGTGTTGTTGCTCTGATATAAGCGAATGTGCTGCTTTATGCAGTATAGCCTGAACCATGATTTCAAAAACATTTCCATGTGAACATAAGATCGATATACCACGGTAGTTTTCGACGCGATAAGTACTACCCGATTTGCTAATCGGAACAGTTCGATATGCTCTCCAAATCTTCGACTGATTAAAAAGACAAGTGACAGGCAAAGCCAATGAGGAAGCACCATGCTTGAGAAAAAGCGGTGGTAGCCCATCAATTCCAGCACCCTTGGACACATCAATATTTTCAAACTCTTTTTGAACTTTCGTATTTTGGGATATGCTGAAGGCAGCATGGATACAACTCGGGTTTCGCTATGCTGAATACGCTCTGGAAGAGGAATTCAATATTGGGTGGAATCCTCGTTCAGTGACCTCATACATTTCCAGAAAGACGCCGGATTTTGTTGTACTCTATACATGTATGTCCTGTGACTTTCAGCGAGAAGGTCCGTGTATGGAACTTCAATGCTACGAAAAGTGATACAGTCAGCCGTGGTTCTCATCTTGAAGCAACGTTTTCTTGCTTTCCGACGCGCATTCCCCATATGGCGAAGATCAGAGGTATACCAAGGCTTTCGAATTGACTTGCCAGGCTTGCATCGAACAAGCGGAACATACATATCAAGTACTTACAAAAGTTTAGATTATTAGATCTCATAATTTACGACTTCCTTTCAATCTCACCATACATCACCTTTTTTGACGTTGACCGGCCTTTGAAGTTGTTCGTTGCAGTGTTGTCACACGTACAGATTTATCTGGAAAGGTACAAATTTTTTCGTTATTTTTGGTACAGATTCTGTATGGTACAGATTATAGATTTTCGTCAAAAAGTACAGGTTAGTACAGATTTTACCGCGTGTGAAATTTCTCTAGAAACTTTTATTGAATGTTAGTATGCAATCTGAATTTAGAAAGTATAAGCATCATCAAACACACGCGTTATTCGAGGCTAGCAAATGTTAATATACATTGTAGTAAGTAAATCTAGATATAAAGTAAGCAAGTAAATATAATATTTTCCAGTAAACAAATGAGTATTTTTTCATATTTCTCTATTTTTCTCTATAATGAATAATTCCAATGCTACAGATTTTTCGAAGTACAAATGAGAAATTTTTTTCCCTTCTGGTACAGATTAAAATGGTAACACTGGTTCGTTGTGGTTTGTCGCTTATCTCATGATCTTTCTCGAACGACGTTCCTTTATTTTACACTAGCTGACCCGGAAAACTTCGTCCCGCCCAAAATTTGTTTCTGTTATCAATACCTTCAAACATTCACGTTCTCTTATTAAGGGCAAGTTCATCAGTCCAATCGTAGAACTGTTTATTGATTGATCTTCTAATCGACCCCGTTGAATTTATCTTTTACTAACAAAATTGCTAGTACTTCTATCAAAACACATCATTATAATATCAGATTATTTTCAGACACAATTCTCGTTCAAAAATTTTCAACCACTTGCAAATAACATATTTCTCCGTTACATGGAATAATCTCAATATACCTAATTTGGTTTCATTTACTTGATTAGCTCTCGAGTAATAGAAAAATTTGCATTTGCATTGCAGACCGACTAAAATAATCCAATAGAAGTTACAAATGCTGAGTGAAGCAACGTCAAATGCAAAAGCAGTATACATGGGACAGTAGGAATGATTTAGAAGTGCGGCTCCCATTTATCTCCTTCGTGGTATTACGCTATTTCGTATCCTCGAGGGCAAGACTCAGCACGAGGAGCAATTTCGTGGACTTTCACAGTGCTTCACAATGAAAGATCAGCTGTGCATCAGTACTCAACGTTTGGTTCATCCCACTCAACCACAAGAACCGTTCAACCAAAATGTAATGCATGGTTTGAGCGAGAAAAGTATGATAGCAGTCTTTGATGTTTGACTGTCTCGCGGAACACAACCGCCGGGTAGACTTTTCCAAGAAATGTGTGCTGTTTAGTTTCATCGAGCCCGAGACAGTCAGGTGAACAGAAAGCACGTTATTTTTTTCTGAATTAGAGTGTATCCACCACGACAAGCAACACATGCCGCGCCACTTGCTGTTGTTGAGACCGAGCATCACGAGCAGATCCACAGCGAATTTCTCGCAAGGATGCTGATTGCTGAGCAAAACTTTTCATATTATTCAAATCAACCGCGGATGATGATGATGATCATGATGATGGGCTGGCGGCAGTGGTTTGGAATGGCGCGCGATACCAACCGTACATTTTCAACGAGATTCTAGTGGAAAAGTAACAAATTGCTTCGGTTGCAGTTTATGGTAACCGCACGTACTGCTGATGTATCGCGCATCTATAAGAGATTACTGTTTTTCTGCAGTGGCAACGATCGGTGTGTACATTTCGTACATCCATTTCATGTTTGTGATTGCTACACACGGAATGAATGCAAAAGGCGTCTGTAAATGGCACTGTAAGATAGGTTATGTTCTTGTGCTTGATATCGTTGAAGCAATACCAATTTTCATAGTATTTCTAGAGATAGTCTAACGGATTGGCGGTAAACCATAACCGGAAGGCATATCCATTCTCCCTGGGCAATTCTATTCCTCAACTTTATACTGTGGTCAATCAGACTAAGAGGGATGTTCCCTTAAATTGGAAAATGTGTTCGATTCGGAATTTTCTTTTTCATGATTTTCAACAAATTTCCACATTTATATAAAAACCCAGATGACCTGATTCATGGATATGACACATGTATGTATATCGGATACTCCCAGCAGTGACTCAGTTCCAATAGGCTTCCTTGGTTTTATTTCGATAAAACAGGAAACTGTTCTTCTCGAGCTACAAGCAGAAGATTAATACATCATTGTAAAAATATATTTCTTGTGTGGAAAACATTCGGCTCATTGCGCCCAGCTTCGCACCGCTCGGATAATTACAACTACCAAGTCTAGCGAAAGTTTCCCCATAGATTCCCTGGCTAGAGCCCAAAACTAATATCTCTATTCCCATTTCTCATTAGTTCTGCACTTATCGTATCCTTCCCAACACTGAACGACAGATGAATACACATACATATACGGAGCTGCGCACGACCATATAAAAAGAGCCATAAAAAACTATCCATCCGTCTGCATACAATTGCTTCTGCCAAACACAGTGAGGACCAAACAAAGGCTAAGGATTTTCCACTGAAATGAATTTGCTGCTGATAAAAACATATCTCGTTCCCATCCACTAATAAACTCTCAAATCCTTGTTCATTCATCGAGCCAATTTACCGCAGGACATCATCAACATGCGACATAATGCACAGCAAAAATAGGGCTGTCGGCATGCAATAATTTAATTACAAGCGTAATGAATGATATTATTATCATCATTTATCGCTCATTCGTGACTAAGCTTCCGGGGGAAGAATGCCATGCAGATGGTGGGAAAGGGTGGGGGGTAAGCACACATTCCCGATCCCCTCTCTAATGCACTTTGGCGTGAGATGTTGAAATTGAATTATAAAATTTCATTGATGCATCGGAAAAGCGATTTGCTACCGTTTCGAACGGATGCTAGGCGTAATATTCTATCGGGCTTGGGACCCATGAGGCAAATTTTATTGTTCGGCATCGATTCAGACGTGCATTGTGCTTATAATTATTTTAGGTGGGAGTGGGGTGATTAGAGTATGGGAACGAATAGGGAAATTTCACGCCAAACTCTTTCAACCAGAGATATACAGAGATATCTCTGTTTGAATAAAAAACTACCCCTTGATCTTTGATGATGAATCATTCATTAAACAATTATTTCACCGCAAACTGAAATGTAGTTTTGAAAACTTCAATAAATTCAGTACAAGGCGAATTTGTTACTATGACGAAAAAAACCTTCTGAAATTTTGCAAATCTTGCAGTTATTTTTAATGTTGGCAGACAAATGTTTAGCCGAGCGTATTCCCCAAACTCCTGTGAACGTTTCATAATGATAAAGTTTGGAGTAAATTAGAAGAAAACTTCATCGCAAACTGTACCAAAACTAAAAAATGCTATGCGTACCCTCCAAATGAACGATTCGTAACTTTCGTTCTCATCCGTTTGAGATTGCCTAAAAATTTCTTCGCACTCTGTTCCCTTAACTCTTTAACGAGTGTATGATCAATTTGAATTACAGTGATTGGCAAAATAAAGTGCCCATTCATTTTTTTTTTGAGTAAAATCTTTTCTTTAGTTGAAATAAAAAGTAAACACAACGTAATCTTTCTCTTAAAATCTCATTTTCTTGTTTTTTCATTTTCTTTCGTGAATGTATCACGTTGCACTGAGAAAAATGAAAGTTTTTCTTGTAAAGAGAAAACCTTGTATTCCAGAAAAAAACAGCGACTCCTTTAAACGTTTTTGCATGTTCTCCACAAGGTTTTTCATGTGTTGTGGGACGAGTACTCCCACGCGCGCTCCAGGATCTCGAAATAATAGTTTTTGTTGGTAACACTAGTTTTGTCGACCCTCGCATCGAAAATGGCTTACAGATTTTCAATAGTGTTGAGATCCTGGATTTGTTGGGGCCATTCAAGGGGTTTGGTGTGACACGACCGGAAGAATGACTTTGTTACCCTGTGAGCTGTGAGCTTCGGATCGTTACCCTGATGAAAAACGAAATGCTCTTCGAGGCCCGTCTTGATGAGGGAGACCTCGAGATTCTCACACAGGATATTGCAGTACGACTCAGCCGTTATGATTCCGTCAAGCTTCACCAAACTGGCCACCTCATCCCACGAAAAGCACCCCCACACCATCACGTTACCTCCTCCGTGCTTGGCAGTCCCTTGGATGTGACGCTTTTGGAGCTGTTCACCCGACTGGAGCCACACACGAACCCGCCTCTTTTGATTGAAAAGCTCGAATTTGGATTCGTATGTCCACAGCACCGTTTTCCAGTACTCTAGCGGATTATCAGTTGTGTTGTAGGACCGTCTCAAAGTCATCATGCTGCGGAACCCATGCATTTCGATGCGACGACGGACAGTGCGATGGAAAATCGAAAGCTGAAGCTCTTCCTGGATCTGCCGGATGATAATTTTCGGATTTCCTTTCACTTCCCAAATGATCTTCTTGTTTGTTCTGGCATCTGTTTCTGGTTTCCTTCCGCTGCCAGGGCGATTCACCAACGATCCGAACGTCTTCAGCTTCTTAAGACTTTTTTCCGACCGCTGCCATGCTGATGTTGTACTTCTTGGCAACCGCTCGGTTTGAGATTCACAGTTCTCCACCTCTCAAGCGACCAATTTTTGGATGCATAAATAAATCGTTTTTGAAATAACTGCGTTCTCCATTTTCCTCGACTTCCCCAAGCGCAAACACGTGTACAAATGCCCCAGAGTCGAGCCAGTTGTTTCAAAACATGAACAATCAAGGAGTTTCATGATGGAATTTTATCGAAAATATATCGATTTCCACAATAGACACTTTAGTTTGTTACTTTTTCTTTGGAATACAAACTGTTTTTTTTTTCATAAGAAAAACTTTTATTTTTCTCAGTACAACATGAATGAAACTCAGGCCGTCCGTTCACGGGTCAACTGAAGCTGAACCTCAACTAAGATCCGCATACAAAGCACCTCGAAAAAGACAGGTATCGTCTCTCATCTTTAAATCTCAGACCCCGACTCTGGAACTTTTGTTAAGCGCCAAAGACAATGGATTTTTATGTGGAATGTACACACTTTCTAAATTAAAGTTATGAATAAAAAATATTCTTTCCGTATCAAATATGTATTCTATGTAATTAGAAATCACATTTTGTCACTACAATCTTAAACGAAAATGTTGTCATGCGATAATATATTTTTTTACAAAAATGTTTATTTTTCAGTCTCAATTACGTTTACAGAGTCAAATTTTACCTTAGAATAAAACTTACTTTCTATATAGTAAAGACTAACTACATAAGATAATATCATATCATAATATTGAATTCATGTGGGAATACCAGAAAAAAAATAAATTGTGGTCAACACTACGTATTTCAAATTATTTTATAATATCAAGTAAAAATGTCCATTAAAATTTTGACGATTTAAAACTGCCTTCGGGCCTGTCAATCTGATGGAGAGTAATTTGTCTCATAAACACTAATATCGCCACAGAGTAACAAAATAGTTATTATTCATTTTTGTTAAACTCCTCAACAAAACACATATTTATATAATGGATTTTTTTTTCGTAATAAAAGAGTCATTCAAAAACTGAATTTGAATCAATAATTTGGTTTAACTTGCTTTTGTTCAATCATGTAATAGTTTACACTTTTTTTAAACGAATTCTTATGTCTAGTAAACCTGTTCACAAATTTAAATGGAGCTTCTGTGAAAAATAGATAACGATACTCGGTTTAAATGAAAGATTATTAGCGTGGAATGACATGAGGGTAAAAGTTACGTAATGTACTAACCATTCTCGAGATATAATCAATTCAATATAATGGAAATCATGCTTCCGAAATATATAAAAATGCATACCGTTTTAACTCAAATTCCGTACACTTTTATTTCAAAAACTGAATTTATTGAACATCATGTACCGTTGATACTGTTGCGGTCAAAACCGCAGGGCAGATAATACTGTCTCCGTCTCCGTCTACATCTTGTCTATTTCCATGGCTCGTTAAAAGGATGCCAGAGAATTTTGTAAAAGGTGTAAGAGGTGTATCCATGTAAAATGTTCATTATCCATTAAAAGATGTGTTTACAAAAGATAAAATATGTAGCAAGGGCCGATTAATATGTGTAGGCAAAGGGAAATGTATGCTCGTTATGCGTTTGTGTTTTACGTTGTTTATGGTGCTTGATAACCTATCCCGGTGAGTCTTCAGAAGAAATACGCTGGGTTGTACTTGAGTTTAATATTCATCAGCGCGCGTTCATTACAAACACTATTCTCTCTTGGTACGAAGTGTAAAAAAATCATAAACACGAGAGCGCCGAATGAGTACTAAACAGCACTTCTCACTTGTGTGATGCGCGCCTCATTTTACACACACACACACATCAAATTCTAGCGCCCGTTTTGTCCTCGCTCGTTCTAGACAAAGCATAAAAACAACCGCGCCGATTTCTGGGAGAACAAAAGCATCATTTTTGTAGGTAGACATACATTTATTCAATTCTTAGACATACATTTATTCATTCTTTCGGCATGTTACACGCAGCTTAAAAATTATGTCCTCCCTGAATATGTTTGTGCAAAGTCCTCCCTACACTGGGGGGCCCGTGATATATCTTGTTAGAATGATACGTCTCTTCCCGTTGTTGGTTAAACTTCAACTCTTTTATTGAATTCAATCTTTACATTTGTACCCTACGCTTGGGCGGTGGCTACGTGACCCTTTTTGCGGTACTCAGCATAATCGCCGTCGCCCGGTCATCGCTCGGGTGGCGTGACTACGATTATGCTGAGTATAGTGTTTATGTTAACTTATCGCGCTGCGCGCTTCCATTTAAGGGACGTATCCACCACACGCCCTATTTAATAATATTTAAAAATTATGCTATAGTTTTGATTTTTTAATCTAATATAAAGTTATTATAATTGGTTGTATAATTTTGTATGGAAAATGCTTTACAATTGATTTTGGATTTTTATTTATGTGATCATCGCATAGCATACGCATAGTCAGCACATGCAGTTCGTCACCCATCGAACGATATAAAATGTTTATAGAGTAATGCTTACCCAGCATAAACATTCCACCGCACATGAGCGCTTGAACGTAACATGACACTGACCCAACGTCGGCTAGTGCAGTTTTGATCATTTACAATTATTTTCTCTTTCGTTTTTGTTTTGTTTCATGTTTGGGTTTGCTCTGGTGTATCCACCACACGCTCTATGTACGTTTTCACTCTGCTTTTGTGAATATAGTCTTCCTTCTTGTTTATTAAGACTTTGAGATTCGGGTCTAAGTCTTCTAATACTTTATACGGCCCGTTGAACCTTGGTTCTAATTTCTTTGCTGTCTCATTTTTAATCCAAACTAAATCTCCTTTATTGTACAATTTTGATTGTTTGGTTTTATTAGTCTCTGATGTTCTTTTTATTTTGTCTTGTATCAATCGATCTTTTACTTCCTTGTGACAGATTTGTAATTTTGCTTTCATTTGTTTGCAATAATCATCGTAGTTATAAGTTTGACTTGGATCATTTTCTGTTAAATTTGAAGGCATCTTTGACAATCTTCCAAATACTAAGTAGAATGGAGTGTAATTTGTTGTTGTATGAACTGTATTATTGTACGCGAATTCGTAATATGGTACACATTGGGACCATGAAAAAAATTTATTATCACATCGTATTCTCAAGAAGTTTCCCAAACTTTTATGAGTATTTTCTAAAGATCCTATTGTTTGATGATGATATGCGGTACTATTGAGTTTTTTGATGTTCAAAATTTTTGCTACTGAGGTAAAAAGTTCTGACATAAATTCTGTTCCTCTGTCAGTTGCAATTCTTTCGGGAACGCCATATTTTAGTATGACGCTTTTTACAAATGCTTTGGCTACAGTTTCAGTTGCTTTATTCTTTATCGGAGTTGCGGTAATAAATTTCGTGAGTTCACATTGTGTCGTCAAAATATATTCGTATCCGTCGGAAGGAATCAATGGTCCTACAAGGTCTAAGTAGATTTTTTCAAATGCGGCTCCGGCTGTTGTGGTTACCGTCATTTGTGGTTTCGAGAAGTTAGTAGATTTATATTTCTGGCATTTTTCGCAAGATTTTATAAATTTCTCTACATCTTGTTTCATGCCTTTCCAATAGTATTTTTGCTTGATTGTGTTCATTGTTCTTTTAGCACCTGCATGGCCTGCAGTAGGTAATAAATGATAGTCATTAAAAATCAATTTTTTAGTCATGTCATCTTCTATAAATGTGACTTTATTTGAAATTGGAATTATTTCTGGTATACCTTTCATTAAATCATTTTCTACTATATCTTTATAGAATTGGTGCGCACCTTTTTCATTTATTTTTATATATAGTTCGTCGACGTTGTTTCTTTTACATATCAAACCAATCGTACTCATTGTCTGTCGTAACAAGACTAATGTTTTTGTTGGTTTGACTATTATCTCTTCTTTTTCTGGTATCCATATTGCATTCTCTTCGTGATTATCATTTTTTATTTTAATTTGAACCATTTTCTTACCTGAAGTGCGATGGCCAGTCGCCGCTTCATTGTGTTCGAGAAATTCAGATTTCTTTTCATTGCGTGTTTGCATTCGTGTTGTTACGAATGTCTCATGAGTTAGTTTTTTGTGTATATCTTTAAGATCGGATGTAGAAATACGTGATAACGCGTCCGCTATAACGTTTTCCGTACCTCGCTTATAGATTACATCAAAATCGTATTCTTCTAGTGCTAACCTAAACTTTGTTAGACGACTAGATGGATCTGTCATCGAGAAAAGGTACACTAACGGTCGGTGATCTGTGTACACATCGAATTTTCTTCCATATAGTATGGTTTGAAATGGCGTATACCCCAAACTATGGCTAAAAGCTCCTTTTCAATGGTTGGGTAATTTTTCTCTGCTTTATTAAGAGTTTTACTAGCATAAGCAACTGGTTTACCATTCTTATTAGAAAGAACAGCACCGATTGCGTAGCCAGATGCGTCTGTATGTAGAGTAAATTTGTTACTTTCTGTGAAATCAGGAAAGTCGAGTATTGGTGGATTCGAAAAATTTTCCCGAAGCGTTCTGAATGCATGTTCACATTCATTACTCCATTGGAAAGAAATATTTTTTCTTGTTAAATAATTTAATGGTGAGCATAAACTAGCAAAATTTTGTATGTGTTTTCGATAGTAGTTAGCGAAAGCTACAAATCGTTTTACTTCGTCGGCATTTTTCGGTGTTGGCCAATTTTTGACCGCTTCTATTTTTGCTGGATCAGGTTTTACACCCTCCGCAGAAATCAAATGGCCTAAATAGAGCAATTCTGTTTGGAAAAAATTGCACTTTTTTGGGTTTAGCTTTAGGTTTACACTTCGAAGTTTTTCGAAAACAGACATTAAGTTTTTATTATGTCCTTCTATAGTTTTTCCGAAAACAATAATGTCATTGAGATAGACTAAACATTTCGTCATATCCAATCCTGACATAGCTATTGTCATAAGTCGTGAGAATGTTGATGGGCTGATTATCAAACCCATGGGCAGTCTCGTCATTTGATACTGCCCTGATGGTGTTGAAAATGCAGTCACGGGTCTATCCTCGGGTCTTAACTGACACTGATAGTATCCCTGTGATAGGTCTAAATGCGAGAAATATTTCGCCCCAGCAAGAGCGTCTATAATCTCATCAATATTTGGTAGAGGGGATTTATCATCCTCCACCGCTGTGTTCACTTTTCGGTAATCTATGACTAGTCTCCATTTTTTCATATCCCCAGAACTTTTCTTTGGTACTAGTAAAATGGGACTGTTCCATGCAGAAGTCGTTTTTTCTATTATTTGTTCCTTTAACATTTTGTTTATTTGTGCCTCTACCTCTGATTTTTGCGTATTGGGCAATCTATAAGGTTTGCTATAGATTGGTTGAACCTCTGTTTTCACTTTAATAACAGGACTGTAGATATTGGTCACTGTCAATTCGTCCGATTCCAAACAAAAAATGTCGGCATACTTTGTACATATTTGAATTATATGCCGTTTTTCTGTCTGTGATAAATGACATAAGTCCAACTCTGTTAGAAGTTGTAATACTCTGTCTTTCGCATCTTTTGCATGCTTCGTTTCCACTACCAGATAATCACTCGCAGGTTTGATAATTGGTTGTAGATTTGAAATATTCACTGGTTTGTTTTTTACATTTACTATACGAATGGGTATCTTTCCGTTTGAAGGTTGAACGATTGAGTTCGCAATATATACATGTGGTTGTATCTCTTGGTTCATTACAACACATGTTTCTTCAAAATTTGTATTAATAAATTTTATCACCTCTGTCCTAGCGGGTATTGTGTAATTCATCTCATCATTAGTATGCAATGTCATTTTCATGTTTGTAAAATCAATCTTAGCTCCGAATTCCTTCAGGAAATTTGTACCAATTAAACCATTTACTGTATCTGGTAAACTCTCCATTATATTAAATCTAATGGGGTATTCTGTAGAATTGAATCCCATGAAAGTGTCAACATATCCCAGCGTACTTGTAATTCCATTCACACCACTAATTTCTAATGTATGTGTATTATCTATATTTACAGTTTCAGGAAGACATCGTTTGTCAAGAATACAACAAGATGCTCCACTGTCAATTATAAGTTCTATATTTTGACCAAATAGTTTAAATTTGGCTCTGAGAGCTTTTTTCGTATTAAAATTAACGAAAAAGATCAATCAGATTAGCCTCTTCCCGTTGTTGTCCTTGTTGTTGTTGTTGTTGTTGTTGTTGTTGATGATGTGGTCGTTGCCCCTCGGCAATGTTTGCCGTGTGAACGTTGTTTCGACCACGACGGTTATTACCTCTAAAAGTCTGGTTGGTTGGGCAGTTATCATAATTGCGGTTATAATGATTATTATAGTGATTACCTCTGCCGCGGTAACTACTGTTTCCCCTGGAGAAACCACGCCCTCTGGGGTTTCCCCGGCCTCTCCAGTTGTTTCGTCCGTAACCTCTATGTTGCATTCTTCCAGTGCTGCACCATAGGGCCATCATGCCTTCTAGACTATTTTCAGCGTTTGGAGTACTTTGGCACTCCAGCGCATCCGATATCGCCTTATTCAACGATGATGGATTTCTAGCCTTTAAGAAAAATTTTGTAGCAGGATCTTTCAGTCCTTCAATAAAAGCCTGTACTGCTACTGGTTCGACAATGTTTAGTGCTGCAGCCTCATTAGGAAATGTTCCCATAGAGACATGTGCAGCTGCTAATTTTGCTGATAATTTTTCAATTTCAGCCCCATATTCGGATATTTGTTTGGAGTTTTGCTTTTTGCTTAGCATCTCCTTTTCCACTGCCTTTGGTGTTACTTTAATTGAAAATTTTCTTTTGAGCGCATCAAAAGCTTGATCTATTGTTTGGGCACTTTCGATTGCCCCGTGGGCTGCACCCACTAATCTTGTCTTCAAGAACTTTAAAATGCATGCAGGTGGAACATCCTCCGAATATTCCACGAGCAGTTCCACTGTTTCAATGAATAATGACAATTTGGATGGCTCGCCATCGTATTTATATATTAGCTTCATAGCTAAAGTTAGATCTAATACTGCTGTCATCTTACCGTTTCGTTCTTCGTCACTGTCAAAATTTGTGGATTCTTCGTCACTGTCAAATATTGTGGATTCTTCCTCTTGTTCGGTTTCTTCTTCTTCTTCTTGTTCGATTTCTTCTTCTTCTTCCTGTTCAATTCCTTTTTCGTCTTCTTGTTCGTTTCCTTCTTCTCTTACGTCTTCTGACGCTAGTGTTTTCTCCAATTCTTCTGGAGTTTCACTTAATATCTTACAACACTGCCTTGCTAGTCCTTTCAGATGCAAGTAGCGTTGTTTCTACTGCAATCGTAGCTGTGACTCTTTAGTGGTCAGTAAGATTCTTTTTAGTTCTGTAAGATAATTTTGGATTGTTTGAATTTTCCTGGTTTTTGTAGTTTTTGATAATTTTCTATTCTTCTTTAAATTGCTTAATAATTTCGCTAGGTTATCCCCTGCGATGAAAAATGTATCCATTCCAATGGACACATAATTTATTTATTAAACATGTTTCTAAATTCACTACTTTTCAGTACTTTCAGTACTTAAAGATCTAATTGATCATAATGTTCCATTGCCAGTTGCAGCTCGTTGTAGTCCCACAGGAGCTCCTCGCGTATGCTCCTAGTGTTTTGTTGGATGGCTGCAACACATGCGACTTTGAATACAGCTTCGATTATTTTCCGTTTGGCTTCTTTTTCTTCCACAGTTACACTTTTCCTCTTTTCCGCCATTCGCTCCCAATATTTACGTTCGCGAATAAAATGGTCGTTGCACTGTTTTATTATTTCTTCGTGAATGTTTCTAGCTTGAGCCATTTTAAATTCGGCTTTTATGTATAGTTCACTCTTATATCACCAGTTTCTTCTCATACATTGCTTAAAGTTGCCATACTGGCACTTCGCACAACCCGTTCAGCAACGCGTTCCGTTTGCTGACGGTGTATTTTTGCAACCGCCTTCCATGCGAAATAACCGAAAAACAACACTGCCATTGCACACAAAGCAACTGTTTGTGCAGTATGATTTTTCTCAATTGTGGTGTTGGCCGCCGTGGGCGCGACAATTTCATCCGCGCTAAACCAACCCATTGTTCGTGTAGGTATATATATATATATATATATATATTTTTTTTTTTACTGTTTAGAAACATACTGCAACAAAATCCTTTCGTCTGTTGGACAACATTCAGCAGGCACTGCTTCAATTATCAGTAATGCAATTGAATGAACAGCTTCACTTTGTCACACGATTAACATCTCAAATAATTAGTACAACCAGCATTACGCACAATACTTTAGTCTTGTTATGTATCTAACCGTTTATACACTTTCTCTACCACACATTGCAAAACACAAGTGATACGGTTTACTTGTGTCCAATTTTTCACCATCACACAATTAGGTAATTTATTAATACGAGATCTCCGATCTTAATCCCAGTATTTCATACGTTTTTCCACATTTTTCAACATGTTCGAGATTGGCATGCATCACCATTCACTCCAACCAACATTATCGTCGTCAGCGTAAGTCAACACTTATGTCGTTCAACATAATTGTTATACTGCCGGTGTTACAAAATTTCACTTCGCTGCTTAAAGTACACACAAAATTTTTTTTTCTTCGTTGATTTTCACTTTCTAGTTTCTGGCGCCAGTAAAAATTGACTGTTTCTTTGTCAACCAAGTTCGCTTTATTTCCTCAGTCTTCACGGCTTTTCACTATAATTGGGAAAAATGTACACTCAACTTGATATCGCCCCGTAGCACTATTCACTTTTCTACATAAAAACGGGAATTTTGGCAGGATCGCCATGCAAAGTCCTCCCTACACTGGGGGGCCCGTGATATATCTTGTTAGAATGATACGTCTCTTCCCGTTGTTGGTTAAACTTCAACTCTTTTATTGAATTCAATCTTTACATTTGTACCCTACGCTTGGGCGGTGGCTACGTGACCCTTTTTGCGGTACTCAGCATAATCGCCGTCGCCCGGTCATCGCTCGGGTGGCGTGACTACGATTATGCTGAGTATAACGTTTATGTTAACTTATCGCGCTGCGCGCTTCCATTTAAGCGACGTATCCACCACATTTGCTTTCTCGTCGAAAACGATTCAATGTTTATACTGTCCATGGAGTCGAAGTTCTTGCCCTTCAGTGAATTTTGCAGGGACATGAACCTGTTATAATCTGTAGGTGCAATATCCGGTTAGTTTAGCTGATGAGATTGGACATCCCAGCCAGACTCCAGAAATTTTCGTTGCATTGATGAACGCAATGGAGATGTAATCCACTTAAGGGTTTGCGGTAAAATTGTTTGGCCTCAATCACTGTTTCCTGCTGCTATATTTCTTCAACAGAATCAGCTCAACGAAAGCGACTGACAGTTTCGAGATCAAATGTGAAAGATTATGCAAATTTTGAACCTATAAGAATATCACACATTGGTATAAATAAAAATGGATCGCCAAAAGTGTAGGTAAGCGCAAAACCCGAGAAAGGGAACATCCGATTTGAGCCATCTTTATTTTACTGTGTTCGTCTCTGCCCTCCGTCTCTCACCACCGTCGTTATGCGTTTGCGGAATTAAGCTTCGTGTTCCATTGATGTGAAGCGAAAATAGCTCAGGTGGAATAACGCGCTTTAGTTTTTTGTATCAAACATGTATTTCATGTAACGGATGTTATTTGCAACTGAATCAAGAATCTTGAGCGAAAATTGTGTCTGAAAATAAATTTATATAATAATGAGTTTTGGTAAAATTACTAGGAAATTTATAATAAAAAGGAAACTGTAAAGAGGCACTTAGAAGATAAATCAATGAAGAGTTCTGCAATTGAACCCACAAACGTTCGCTTAGTAAGAAAATGCTATACATTTAAAATTTGCCAAGTGTAAATCTGTTATCCATGAAGTAAGATTGAAGTGAGAGGAAAAAAAAACTTGTAAACAAAGAGTACTTCAATTTATATTTTAGTGTATTGGTATTGGTTACTACCATACACTGCATGATTTTCATATGTGTGTGTGCAAGCGCTGAACGTAAACAAATGTTTTTGTATTTTTCAAGTGTCAAGTTTATATAAGAGCAATTACATTTCCCATTGTTTTTGTTGTTTTTATCGATAAATCTGGAAAATGCCTTAGGGAAAAGTGCTCACGGAAAGGAGAAAAACAAATCGATGCACGAAATTGATGTTAAATATAATAGGAGTACCGGTAAGATTCTTCTTTTTTTTCCAAAAATCAATGCTTTATTTTGCAAAAATGGCTACAAACATAATATTCAAAGTATTGCCCATTGCTAGTCACAACTTTTTCCCATCTTTCTGGCAATTCGCGGATCCCTTTGCGGAAATAATCGGCCGGTTTGTCGACTGACCACGAATCGATCCAATTTTCGACTTCATCTAAATTGGAGAAGTACTCAGGTCAACCAGGCCATGTTACATCGATCGAAAAAGGTTGTAATCGGACGGAGCAATGTCTGAAGAATACGGCGAGTGGGATACGACCTCCCATTTCAGCGTTTCCAAGTATGTTGCGACCGGTTTCGCGACATGCAGCCGAGCATTGTCATGCTGCATAATAACTTTATCGTATTGTGGCCGTTTTTCCTTCAGTGCACGGCTCAAACGCATCAATTGTCGTCGGTAGAGATCCACCGTAATGGTTTCATTCGGTTTTAGCAGCTCATAGTACACCACACCCAGCTGGTCTCAACAAATAGACAGCATAACCTTCTGGCCATGAATATTCCACGCGGCCGTCGATGTTGATGCATGGCTGAGATATCCATACTTTTCCGGATGGTTGGGATTGTCGTAATGGACCCACTTTTCATCGCCAGTAACAATTCGTTGCGAAAAACCCTTTCTTTTATGCCGTTGAAGCTGTTGTTCGCACGTGAAAAAACGACATTCGACGTCTCGTGGCTTCAATTCATACGGCACCCAATGTCCTATCTTTCGGATCATTCCCATTGCTTTCCGATCGTTTAGGATATGGTTTGCTGAGCAATTCCAAGTGTATCTGCAAGTTCTTGTTGCGTTTCTCACGGATCTTGATCGAGTAAAGCCTCCATTCTTCATCTTCAAACTTTTTTGGTGGTCCGGAACGATCTTCGTCTTCAAAGTCAAATTACTACTTTTAAACCGTGCATACCGCGTCTGGCACGTTCACTCAGTTGGAGCATGGTCACCATAAACTTCCACCAAAATACGATGACTTTCCGCAGCCAGCTTTGTTTCTTCATATTGATGTAATGCAGTAACACTCCCCGCAAAAACACTCTCGTTGGTACGAAATTCTACATATTAAAAGTGGCAAAAAAACTTATGTTGTATACGCTTCAACTTTTTGACATATACTGAAAAAGACGCGAAATGATAGTAGCTTTCCAACGAATGTCTGGAAATTTAATTCACTGGAATAATAATCAAGTTACGCCATTTGTTGTAAAACCGAAGAAGCTTTCCGGTACACCTTATACATTATTCTAAGCATTCAAAAATGTCTGAAAATATTTTTTTTGAAATTCTAACTGTTTGTTTTATAACGAAATATGTTCAGGGTGGTCTTATAGAAGTTCGACAGAGTGTAGAGGAACATATTTTTTTCGCAAATTGTGACAAGTATTGATCCAAAGCTGTATCGAATAATAATTTTATATTATAATGATGAGTTTTTATGAAAATAGCAGAAAATGTGTAGACAAATGGTTAAGTAAGAGTTAAGACTATATGTTTCAAGCATTAAAAAACTTCAAATAAATTTGTTCATTCAAAATATAACGATTTAAAACCACCTTCGTGTGTGGTAATCTGATAGATTATCTTTCTTTCATGACAAATTCAAGCTTTAATAAATGTTTACAGTGTACCTTCGAATACGTTAATTGCTTCGCAATAGATAGATAATAAGCGAAAAAAGATAACATATTATTAAATTGCAGATCGGAGAGTTTTCCTCATGAAGGCTATTATTACAATTGTCATATAGAACCAGGAAAACTTTGCATATTTATCGCAGATAATTTGCATTCAGATTATATGATCAAAAATTTTGGGATATAAGAGTGTTTAATATTAAATAGAATTTTTTAGCAACGCAATTTTTTTTTCTAAATGGTTCATTGATTTTCCAACAACTTTGGAAAACACCATATTTGAATCAGACATCGGAATTTCGAACTACGATTTTTCTGAAATAATGATCAATGATTTTGAATGCGCTCTCTTAAAAAATCAGTCGTAATTTAAATTGGTCATATGATAATGCAGATTATGATTTTGAGTATCTTCAATCATATGTACCAAGTTTCAACAAAATCGAAGAGAATCGTGTCAAAATTTGCTGTTTTTCGACTGATGTGGCGTGTAATTTCTCAATAAATAACGCATAAAAGTAACGTGAGCTTATATAATTAAAGTAATACGATTACGAGTAAGATTTTGTGCGCTCGCTTTTTACGAAAGACATTTCCGCCCCAATTAAGATTCATTTCAGCAAACAAGTCGTGTTTATCGCTTTTTCCGGCGGAATCTTTTTTTTGCGCATTAAGATATGGAACTTTTCCAATCTGCCCAACACGCATCCACCCTCCACCATCCATCCGTGGATGTAAAGCGGTAGAGACTGCCTTAACGAGATTAGCACCTCACTGAACTGATGATACACTGCCTAACGAACGGGCTGCTGCGGAAAGCCGCCCATCACTTTAACATTAAAGCCTCACCGATGAAGCACTTTTGCTACTGCTGCTGAGGCTGCTGATGCGATGCGAGGATGGAGAACTTGGTAATCTGTGCTGAAGCTTTACGAAGCGAACGCATGCGGAGGATGCTCATCTCACAGTCACTTTAGTAGCTACGAAAACAAGGGAAAGCCCAAGAAAGCGTGATGAGGCAATAAACGATTTTGTTCAATTTTCTTCCGAGATATTGGAGGCAACCGCTAACCAATTTAATGTACTACACATTTTATCCGCAGGATAAGTGAATTTGCATGCACGAGTTTAGCAGAGAATTGCGAAAGTCTTTTTGGTGCAGTGAATTATTTTTTTATCTGGTTCGATGTTTGTAACAAGTTTAGACCATTTACAGCATTTTTGTTTTCACTAAACGGTCTGTAACTCTGATTGGCCGAAGGATTTCAATATTTGTGGTCGAAATAAAAAAGTGCTTGGAACTCCCAGAAATGTGTTCGTAATAGATATGAAAATACAATCCAGTTTCGTGACGTTGTCATAACTAATCTATTTATATTTTTTCTCATACACGTCTCAAATATGCCACAGCTGTTCGAGAGAAGCTTATGCGACGTCTGTTTTCACTTGACTTGCAATACGCAAGAAACTGGAAACTCTTGCCGAGGCTGGGTTAGCTTACACCACAGAGCGCTCGGCATGAAACTCCCACGCAACTCACCAGCATTCCGTGGGTGGCGAAATTTATTTATATCCCGGGCGTAAATTTATAATACTGATTATACTTCAGCGGATAATCTGGAAACCAGCCGCTATCTCACCAACGATTCGGTTCCCAAACCTTCCGCTGATCCTGGGAACGGGCAACATGCAAGGATGCGATAGGACAGACAGACTCTTGATGAACCAGTTACACTGTCATTAATTTTGCAGTGATTGGAATTGGGAAGACTGGATTTTTAGGAATTCGCGGGAAAAAAACTATCCCATTTCTGGAGTTCATAATCGAATGAACTCCTAAGTTTTATGCACCCATTGGTTCAAAACCAATGCTCCAATGCTTCAGACGCTTCCGGTGCGTAAATTTCTAGCAACCATCACACCGCAGTGTAAAATATCCACATTCCGGAGAATTGAAATTATCGATTACTTATCCGCTCCGTTTTCCACAAGAGCTTCTTCTGAATGGAAAGTACTCGCACAGCACAGTCGACGAAGTTTGCAATACGTATACTTTGCGCAGTTGGAAAGTTTTTCCCTCTACGATAAACTCACCACCGGATACGACCATACCACCCTGTGAGTGAGTCAGTAGGGTGGAAACGGGGATCCACCACAATGCCTCACACGACCATCACTGGCACACACAGGTGTGTAGGTTTACACGGGGGGGGGGGGGACTCTGCTATCGTCGTCATCGTCATCATTACCACACCAGGAAGTAGTTCGCGAGAAATGGTTTCCCGCTGTATAACCGGGTTTCGAATAGGAGCAAAAGTTTCATCAGTTTCATCAGCGGAAAAAAGCGGTTGTGAGCTTATTTTGGGTAGGTTCATGCACTAGAAGACTATCGTGGAATGTATGCGTCTTGATTTCCCTCGGAGTCCCTGGGCGGACTTTCGACAAGAGTACCGTATAATGTGATGAAGGAAAACGGAAATAATTGATTTTGTAATATGGTCGTGGGAAAAAACTCCCATTGTGTTGGATGGGATGGGAAATTCGTAGCGTTTTTGAGCAAATAAACACTAGTTTATTCCAACGTGTAAATCCTTATGCATTTCAATGAAGATATTTTCGTGTTTGGTCATAGTGCTTACAATAAAAATGTGTGTGGTTTTTGACCGGAAAACTTTGTAGCTAACTTTATTCCACAACGAGAGTTTTCCGAAGCTCGAAACAAATGATAGCCAGAGGGTTATATAATCGAACAATAAGGTGAGAGCATGAAAACTTTCCAACTGAACTCATGTGGTTTTTACAGGATAAAAAATTTCCAGTTCATACGTTCACATCCATGATTCGTGTCATCGGTTACAATCATATACGCGTTCTTCAGAGCATTTCCACTGTATTCTTTATAGAGCTATCAATCGATTTTACGATAACCATCTCTTTGAGAATTTGTCAGTTTATGTGAAATCCAATGAAAACAAACAAATTTCACGGCTGAATAATGAGGCCACACTGCATGTATGCTACTGAAGGCTACTGCATGTATGTTACGAACGAGCCCATATAATGAAATTTGTCATTTGATTTGTATGTATGGGGTAAACGGGCCAAAAACCAAAAAACCAAGCCAAAAAGCCAAAAAACTTTGAAGTAGCTCGGTTGCGAGTAGCCCCATAGAGTAGTGCGGGGCAAAGGTGCGCACCTAACTGTTGTCATCCAATAACTCTTGAAATAAAAGCAAATAGTATTCAGATATTTTAGTATTGCTAACCAAATTGTACCTATGTATATATATATATATATATATATATATTACCTTCGAAACGTAGTACAAGAATTTCTCGAGTTTTGCTTGAAGTTAGGCAAGAAACCTATTTTAATACAAAATGGCAAATGCGTACTGTTACCCCATAGTGGGGGCAAAGGTGCGCACCGTACGGGGCAAAAGTGCGCCCTTATTGAACTGTACTTCTGAGGTAACTTGTAACAAAAATAAATGCTTTATCATTGCCAGCGGGAGAAGCACCATCCAGTGGGGAGGAGGGGGTGCTGTATGCTGTTTTATGGACGGAGATGAGTGGGTGTTATAGTCGAACATATCACGTGGAATTTTTTGGAAGGGAGGAGATTGACAATATAAGATATCTGAAAATGCCCAACATTTGAAACAGATTTTGTTTTTATTAACAAACTAGCTGACACGGCAAACTCCGTCCCACCCACAATTGATATATTGTTATAAATTATTTCGAACACTCAAGTTCCCACAGAAATTATTTTGATGTACATAATCTATACTCGCGGTATATAATTTCTTTTTTGACATATAAACCTGATGCAGACTAAGACGCACCAATCCTGATACTGACTGTTTAAATCCATTGCTCCGTTCTTGAGTTAAATCGTGAGGAACGGACACCAAATCACTTTTGACGTAGGACTACGTCTAACCGGAAGATATAGGGGGTGAAATGGAAATCTAGGCACTGAACAAGTAGGAAAAAATGTCCACCTAGCCGGCGTTATATAGTTTCGGCCGCCGAAGTGATCGAGTTAGCTGGCAAAGCTGCTCGCGACAATAAGAAAACCCGCATTCGGAACAGACCACATTCGGTTCAGTGGACATCAAGACAACAGGCAGTTGCAGCGAGTGGCGAGTGGCAAACGCAATCGCAAAACGGCATCAGGTAGCAGAAGAAAAAAGTTTGTTCTTTATACAAACTGCTTTGGTGGCAAATCCAGAACAAGGCGGCATCGAGGGCGTTCGAAATGTTTTTTTTTCAAAACCACGAGTACTAAGTTTTCTAAATTGGAACCATTCCATAAAACAAGGCGCTTTTCAGGGCCATTAAACCTTCCAAAAAAGAGTTTAGGAAATACAGTTCAATGCTTTCTAAAACAATATCCAAAATAATAATAAAACACAAATTGATTTTTTCATAATTTGTTTGCCAGGATATGATGAGTATGTGAATTTGGCAGTTGTTCTGAGCTTATTGATTTTCACCAATTCTTAAATTGCTTCTAGATTGAAAGTACAGTAATTTACACTTATCTCGACATTTAACTAATTGGACGGACATGGAATGCGACATATTTAGTTGGACATTTTTGTAAACATAGAGTTCGGGGTCCAAATTATGACCCCACATTGAAAGTTGACACTGTACCACTGTCATCGCAAATGTTCAATTACAGGTTAAAATTACCTCCAATCCGATACTGAGTGGTGGTAATGCGACGTGCCATTGAATGTAATTTACTGTAAAATATGTCACAAGCTGGATGGGAAGAAATTTTCCAACTGTGAAAGCTGTGGCGAGTGGCAAATGCAATCGCTAAACAGAAAGGTTTAGCCGAACAAGATGGGGATATCGAGTGATAACAAAACAATGAACTTTTTAGATTGAAGATAATTTTGTGATCCTGAAAAGGACCCTTTTTAGCCTGCATGTGAATCCAACGAGCGAACAAATCGTAATGAATGTATTTTCTTCTACTTCTTCTTTTTGGCTTTAAGAGGGTTTAAACTTTCCAGTTCATTCGCCTCTATGAATGTATTTTTTTGCCATCGCTCCCTTTTAACGCTCATTCGTTCGTCTCGTTGGACTCGCTCCTCTGGCTGAGTCTGCCGATTTGTCTCTATCCTGTGAGTGTGTACCGCTAGAGTATAAAACACGCGGACCCCAAAAAAATATCTTATTTTCTTTCAAACCGTAAACCCGTGTGGTTGTACGGCATCGGCATCGTGGACGTAACAAAGGAGGACAAGTTAAGGGAAAGGCAAAGTCTCACTCGAACCGTGCAGGTCTCCAGTTCCCTGTTGGTCGCATTCACTGATTGCTCCGCAAGGGTAACTAGGCCGAACGGATTGGTGCCGGAGTACCAATATACCTAACAGCGATTATAGAGTTTCGGCCGTCGGAGTGCTCGAGTTGGCTTGCAAAGCTGCTCACGACAATCAGAAAACCCGCATCAAGAACAGAGCAGCTTCGGTTCGGCGCTCATCAAGGCAACAATTAGTTTCAGTGAGTGGCAAAGTGTTTCTCCGGCACGTCGCATTAAATGTAATTTACTGAACAACATGTCACAAGCTGGATAGCAAGAAATTTTCCAACTGTGAAAGCTGTGGCGAGTGGCAAACGCAATAGCTAAACAGGAAGATTTAACCGAACAAGATGGGAATATCGAGTGATAACAAAAACACAACACCAAAGGTTCTTTTCAGAACCATCAACATATTCATAAAGAGTAAACAGTAAACTAATCCATTTTTCAGGTAGATAGGTAGGTATTCACGTAGGAGAAGAAAATAAAACAATATATTTAAAATATATATTTAACAAAAGCTGTCCTCTTTGTATAGTCCTACGTCACTCCGGTTATGTCCCCGACATTACCCACCCGTCTTTTATTAATATAGATCAAGTTTATAAATACATAGTTACCTTCACTTGATTTATTTGAAACTCATTGTTGAAAAAAAATATATTTATTTGAAGTTCATTGTGGAAACATAACCGTTATTGAATGCATGGTGGAAATGAAAACATTATTCATTTGAAATTCATTTTGAATTATTTTTAAGCAATTGTTTATTTTTCTTCCTCATCTTGGATTTCGGTTCTGAGGATTCCGACGCTGTGACTTGGAACGAAGTTGCTTCGTTGCGCTGTTGTGGGGTTCGA
The DNA here is from genome assembly GCF_029784135.1 of Toxorhynchites rutilus septentrionalis. Classification (NCBI taxonomy): domain Eukaryota; kingdom Metazoa; phylum Arthropoda; class Insecta; order Diptera; family Culicidae; genus Toxorhynchites; species Toxorhynchites rutilus. Next base: position 342,253,579 of record NC_073745.1, read on the forward strand.
AGAGACAGACGATGGTTCCTCATGAAGCTAGAATCCCAATCTTTTCCTGCCAGTTTTGCAACTTGGCTGAATTTGTGCTGGAGGTTGTTGGCTTCCGCAGAATCAAACGTCAGACGATGGAAACTTGCAACAATGGACCATGGACCATGGCCATGGACCAGAAAAAGCTTTGTCCAGTGCTCCGCCAGATCCTCAGACTGCTCAGCCGTAAATACTTGCCTGAACCGCCCTAGGTGCTTACTGGCTCATCCCTGCCGGAGCAGAAATGTCAATAAAAGAAGATTTAAATCATAAATCAAAAAAATCTCGGTCTCCGGCGTAACGCTTTCGTTTTCGAAACTTTGATTTTACACCCCGGTATAGAAATGAAAGACGTAGTCCTACGTCAATACTAATGAGCCTAAAATAAATAAATGGGATAAAAAAAAATCGAGATATATTGTCATCTCGAAAAAAAAAATCTAAATTTAAATTCAGCTCTCTGAGACTTTCGGATTATGAGGCAGAACTTATGATTCAGGGTGCTAATGAAAATGGTCATTTCGATTTTTCATCCGGGACTTCCTGCAAAATGTTGATTTGCATGATAAAATACAGTATGCAAAATTTTAGCACAATCAGACTTCTTTTACTAGTGTCGAAAGAACGTCAAAGTGTGAGTTTTCAGAAAAATTACCCAAGGTGCATGTCCAGATTTGATATTTTCACTGTGATGAATGTGTTTGAATGAACTATAAAAATTTCAAACTGCATCTCTTGTGTCTTCTTTTGGGCGGGGAAAAAATGTAGAAAATGTAGAAAATCAGAAAAACAAATTCTTGTTTTTAAAATATATATACCTAATATCATCTAGTACTTCATCTAGTACAAAACAACCGCTGCCTTCAACTAAATAAAAAGGTTCAACACAACACAACAGTACAACACTTCGGGAGCTACTAATACATCGTCCAATGGTGAATTGGGATTGCATTATTAAACCGCATAAGCATATTAAGTGGTAAACTAACTTATAATTCAAAATGCAATCAACCGGTTGCACACCTATCCTGATAAGTCCAATACAATGCATTAAACAAATATTTACTTTTGAACATTTTCAAACATTATAATGAAACTAATCAAAGTAGAATGTATCTGAGTGATCATCAAACAATATTTCCAACAACCAGTTCACGAGTACTGGATAACAACGAATTGTGTTATTAATTGAAAATTACATCAATCGCATTCATCATAAATTATAAGTCCTAACCACTGCCCACCACTCCAATGCCACAACAAAGGGCCACTCGGTTGCAATTCTTTGGCCACCACAAAAAAATACACACCGCATTTAACTGCTGGTTCATGATCCGCATTTTTAATTCTATACCTATATGGTTTGGCAATATTGATCTACTGAATATGCGAAGGTAAAATAACCACCGCTATCCCAGCTATCCATAATACGATAACACCTGCTTCTGCGGGGGTGTGGGTACGAAAAGGTGTGCTTTGCACCGAAACAGTTTGCAGAAACAGCTTTCATGCGCGTTTCCTCTGATGTAAATTTTTAATTAATTTGAGCTGCGATTGCCGATTGCACTTCGGCGGCAGCCAGGATGGTGTGTGATTGTAAACTCCCGAACATTTATTAAATTTTACATTATCCACATCAGCGTCCGTTGATGAAACTGACCAGCGAATGTGGGCAGGATTGTCGGCGGTACGAATAATTTCATTAACGGAACAAAGGTTGACGGTGTGGGGAGCGCTCGGACTGTACTTTTCATTTAAACTAATTGCTTTGTCACGAAATAATTACACAAACATTAAACGGTTTTGATGGGCCCCGCGTCGTACCCACTTTCGTTGCTCATTTTACGTCCATTTTATGAGACACACAATTGACGATTATCTATTGCTCTTGATATTAAATTTACCAAAACATGCTGGATTGTACCGCAAAAATCAAACATAATATCTCGCAAAAGATTACACATTTTCATAGAATATCATCCAACCTTCACCGTGACCCCTCTAAATAACGGAAGAAAAAGTATCCGATACTTTCCATAAAGAAAAGATTCCATTCCAGTGATGTAAAGGGTACTTTCCGGAGAAGATGGAATACACCTGGGCCGGATGAGTTCATTGTTCGACATCCTTTCCTTCCCTCCCCTTTCTGGCCACATTGTTAATTCTACCCGGTCTTGCGGGAGCCCCCATAATTTGAAAACCCTTTGAAACCAATGATGGAATGAAATTGGGTCTTGCTGGAAAATGGGACGCATCTGGGATACTTAAATCGGATAGAAACATGAAAAGCTCAAAAAGTCAAAGCAAAGACATAAAATTATTTGCACGTGACCTGTTATTGACGGGCCGATGCGTGGGATGCTATTGAACGGGATTATCTAACAAATTAAATTCCGAGAAGGAAGGCTTGCTTGTATTGTTTCCGAACAGAGGCAATACGGGGAATCATTTGTATGGATTTTGATATATATAAAGCGCAAATTTCCTATCGTTACGTAAAACATCAAAATCAAATTCCATCAGCTGTATCCATGTTAGGACTATTTTAGCAATGATAAACAGTACAAGGTTATTCGCCCTGCATCGTCATGTAAAAAAGCTCATGCTCAAACCGCGAATTGTTACGAAATTGAGATTTTCCGGGCGAAAAAGTAATTACCATTCTGTCAGCAGCACCCTCTAGTGGGATACACATTTGCGGCACAGCATGTTTCGGGGAAAATCAGTCAAGATGATAAAAAATACGCTTGGTGGAATTCATACCTCTCTCTCCCTATATCCTGTGTTTATGACAGTGGGGAATACAATCCACGAAATGGAACAATTAATGGATACAGAATTGTGTATTGTGTATTGTGGGAACAACTCCTTCGCTAATAACATCAAATACACTCGACAAAAAAAATGGAGGAACGAAGAGCGAAGTCGAAAATTTGTAGTGATTACGACATGCTGTAACTTCGTGAAAAATCAACGCATATCGTTGGGATGCGCATCACTTTGAAGCTACAACTTTCAGATATTAGAATATTTCACGTACATATTTTTGTCTTGGTGTGTGTAAATGTAGTGGGTAACAATATCCGGGAAGAAATGATAATAGTTTTTTTTTCAAGAATATTATGAACTAATACATTTTTTTTTGCTAACCAACCTTATGAACCAGCTTTTATTTGGTTCCAAGAACGTTCCTGTAGGACCTTCCCACACAGAGATATTTCAGGTTGAATGAAAAATTACCCCTTCGTCTTTGATAATTCAATAAACAACCATCGCACCACAAATCGAGAGGCAGTTTTGAAACCATCAATGAATTCTACACAAGGATAATTTGTTACTTCGACGAAAAAAAATTATTTAAATTTCTTGCATCGTTTCCAAAAAAGTGCCAAAAACAGGATTTTTATAGTGCTTTACAAAATTCACTGTAATTCTACAAATATAAACGTTCATATTAATACGTACGTTTCTTATAATTTGGAGTAAATTAGACGAGCATTTAATCGCAAATCGTACCAGAAGTATAAAATCATACGCGACTCTCGGTACGAACGATTCGTAATTTTCGTTTATATGAGATCGTGGGTGAAGAGTGCGTGTATGTGTGGAAATGCGTATGAATACGTGTGTGTATCATCACACCTTACAATATTTGTACCTACAAACGCATGAAAACGAAAATTACGAATCGTTTGTTCTGAGAGTCGTGTATGATTTTATACTTCTGGTACGATTTGCGATTAAATGCTCCTCTAATGTATTCCAAACTTTGAAAATTCGGCTAGAAAAAACGGCTGAATGTATCAATATGAAACGTTCACGGATGTTTAAGGGATACGCTAGGCAAAAAATTTGCCAGCAAACATTAGAACTTACTGCGATGTTTGTAGAATTACAGTGGATTTTGTAAGGCGCTATAAAATTCTTGTTTTTGGTACTTTTTTGAAATCGATGCAAAAAGTTTAAATAATTTTTTTTCGTCAAATTAACAATTTATCCTTGTGTAGCATTTATTCTAGTTTTCAAAACTGCCTTTCAATTTGCGGTACGATGATTGTTTATTGAATTATTTATCATCATCTCAGAAGGTCGATTTTTGACTAAATTTTTTTTTCCGAGATGACGGCGTTTTATGCATTTTTAGTTCATTTGGCATATTCGATGATGATTTTTTTTCCATACATCCATTGCCACCCAAATCTATATACAGGTTGGACACGATTATCCGGAGACTTGATTATCCGGAATTTTAGACTCGATTAGTCGGAGTATTTAATTTTAGAATTTCGGAAAATTTGAATAATTTGAATAATAATTCCATATTGAATAGCTAACATGAGTATCAAATGAAAGGGCTTGACTAGTAGAATACAGTTATTTATGAAAAATGTAAATCCAAGATGGCGGCCACAACAAAATGGTGGATTACATATTTTTTTCAAAGCCACATCAATATGGGTATCAAATGAAAGTGTTCTAATGGTAGAACACAGTAGATCATGAGAAATCCAAATCCAAGATGACCGCAGTTCCCAAATAAACAATTACTTTTTAATGGTTCCATTCAGCTTGCTCTGTTTGTATGTATGTTTGTGTGTTTGTAGGGCTGTCCCGCATTAATAGAAAATAGACCCCGTTCCTGTTGACTGATTGATCTGAAATTTCATTTGATATACATATTGATGGGGTTCTGAGAAAATGTGTAATCCGCCATTTTGTAGCGGCCGCCATTTTGGTATTACATTTTCCATAAATAATTGTGTTCTACTGGTCAAGCCCTTAAATTCGATACCCATATTGATGGGGTTTTGGGAAAACCTATATTAATGTGATTTTGACAAAATATGTACATAATCCGCCATTTTGTAGCGGCTGCCATCTTGGATTTTCAAGATCATGAAATACGTAGTTTTATAATGACAGCAGAGATAAAAATGTGTTTCAAATTTCAGATCAATCGGTCAACAGGAAGGGGGTTAAATTTCTATTAATGTGACTCAATCTAGATAAAAACGGTTAAATAAATAATTGCAAATCATAATATATATGTATATATAAGTAATATATTACTTTTACCGAGAGAAAATTGTTTTTTTTTATGACTCGATTATCCGGAGTGAAAAAAGAAATCAATACTCCGGATAATCGAGTTCGACCTGTATATAAAAATGTATTTCTATCTGTCTGTCTGTCTGACCTTGATTAGGAGAAACTAATTAAGCAAATGGAGCCAAATTTGGCATGTGAATGTTTTGGTTACGAGAATGAAAGTTTGCCATACCTTCCTCCCTTGAATGGAACGGCTCCCATACAAACAAAACGCATTTGGCCAAATTTTGTAAAGGTTCTTGAACGCATTAAATTGTGCACATATCGAGTATTTTGCTGATAAACACAACGACTGACGTCACTATTTGAGAAATAGTTATGGCAGCGCATGCTATGTCGCTCGAAACTCTACCATCTTCATTACCTTTTTTCCAGGACATTGATGGTTACCCAATGAAAGCGTGGAATCTAACACCAAGCTTAAATATTTGAAGCTAGGCAATTTTTCAATTTCTACAGACTCAAATGATGGGCTGTCATACGAGGGAATGTTTTTCTTCGGCGAATGGAACACCATGTATTTGTTATTTGATAGGTTTAGTGCAAGCAAATTAGTATCAAAATATCTCATGCGTGTCTGCAATTCATCATTAATGCATGAAATCATGGGTGATATATTATGGTTTGGGTAAAATAGTACTGTATCGTCTGCGAATAACTATGGTATTCCTTTGAGTGGCAAATTCCCTATATTGTTTAGGTAGAGAAGGAACAAAAGAGGCCCAATATTGCTACCTTGAGGAACTCCAGTATTTATAGAATGACCTTTTATCTATGAATGACCTTTTTCTATCTTTGAACACCACAAACTGTTGCCTTTTACTCAAATAACTACAAATAATATCATTAGCTAATCCACGTATTCCGTTACATTCTAATTTTTTTTCTAATTTGTGGTTCCGGGGTGTGGTTGTTATCAATTTTGTCCAGCAAAAACTCAACAAGCTCAGTCATCGCCGTAAAAGTACTACACCCTTTTCTGAAACCATACTAGAACTTGTACAACACATTGAATTTATTCATAAAACTAACCAATCTGTTTACTAATAGTTCTTCAAATATTTCATTGATCATTGAAAACGTGGAAACGGCTCGATAATTGGACGGATCAGATGCATCGCCTGCTTTGAAAACAACCACTTTTGCTTTTCTCAAACAGTCGGAATATTGTCCTTCCCTTAGTGTTTGGTTGAAAAGTTCTGTGAATATTTTTGAAAATCTATTGAGGTTATTCTTTATCATAATTGCTGAAAGATTATCTGGTCCACAACTTTAAATCCTTCATCAAAAAAGCAACCTCTAATTCATCAGTAGGGTTAAGGGGGTATTCTAGTGTACAGACACGAATTTCGGACGCTTTTTCGAGTTCCGTAAAAATAAAACAAAGAATATTTCTATTATCCATTATATCATCAATTGTTCATCTATCTTTTAGCAATACAACAAAAATTGAACGGTGAAAAAATATTCATAACAAGAATAGTGTAGAGTTGATGAAGTGAGAGGGTTCAAAAAAAAGTTGTGCCATGGCGTACACGATTACACGAGCCCTTCTTATCTGAAATAAAAAAATCGAACAGATTCTGTATCAGTAAAGATGCCGCTATCGCATGAACCTCGGGCAAGTCAAAAACATCTTTTTTGACAAAATGGCACCCGTTTGAAAAACAAAATGCGGTTTAAAACTTTTTTCCTTACGTTTTCCGATTTTTTAAAAACAGTAGAATTCGAAAAATATTATTTTTAGAGGTTCATGCGATAGAAAGTTGCATGCAGATTGTTTCCATATAAATTCGACAGAAATCGGTTCAGTATAACTTGAGATATCGTGTACGCCAGTTTGAAAAAACCAGTTTCGAGAAAAACACGTTTGAAGTTCATTGTTATGGCCGTACCAGGTTAGATACCGCATCACTAAAATGCCTCTTACTCGGTAAATAATAGGATTTTCGATGAGTCCTTTCTAGGATATATTCTTGAATGCCTGAACTACAGAAATATGAAGGAATTTTATTTTTATTTTTTTCAAATTTCTAGACTAGAATACTGCCTTAAGACAAATAGTTCGTTCCAGATAAGGTGCAGTGGTCAGAGGGCTTAAGAGTTATTTGATTTATATTTTTCTATATTTTGGGACTAAAATTCTCCTCAAATATGTTTATATAGTACTCACTGTAGGGGATTGGAATTGAACACAAAAACAATTCAAACTAAAAGAATATAGACAAAAAAATATATGAATAGAAGGAATGTCACGAGTTTGAAATATATATTTGCATAAAAGTTGTGAAATTAACACATAAATGAAATTATCATATTTGAGAGCCCCTCGTTTGAATATCGGTGAGCAGCATAAGTGGAAATGAAACGTTCGGAATTCTCTTGGCTAGTTTTTTTAATTAATCGTTCATCAGCTAATCGAATACTTTTCAGCAATTTGTTATTCGATACGATTAATCGCCCCAAATAAACGAATAATCGATTAATCGTCACATTGAGAGAAATAATTAGTTAGACTAATATTTCACATTAGCTTAAAAGCCATCTGGAATGAAAAAAGTGTTCATTCTGCCTGAAAATGAATTATTATCTATTATTATTGAAGGTAGCACTCATGAAGAAGAGGCCATCTTTGATAAACAGAGGCCGCATTGTCTTCCATCAGGACACCGCCAGGCCACACACTTCTTTGGTGACGCGCCACAAGCTCCGGGAGCTCGGATGGGAGGTTCTTTTGCATCCGCCGTATAGTCCGGACCTTGCACCAAGTGACTACCACCTGTTTTTGTCCATGGCGAACGAGCTAGGTAGTCAGAAGTTAGCCACAAAAGAGGCCTGTGAAAATTGGCTATCCGAGTTTTTTGCCAAGAAGGAAGCGAGCTTCTATAACAGGGGTATTATGAAGTTGGCATCTCGTTGGGAACAAGTCATCGAACAAAACAACGCATATTTGACTTAAAACAGATGATTGTAACTAATTTTATGAGCAAATGAAAATTAAAAAAAAAATACCACAGGACTTTTTTGACAGCCTAATATATTTTTTGTCTGTTTTCTGTTTCTCCATGTAATGGGAAAACATGTTATTTGTAAGTTATTGAAGAATCTCGAAGGAAAATTGTGTATGAAAATAATTTTCTACTATAATGACGAGTTTTGGTAAAAGTACTAGGAAATTTATAGTAAAAGGAAATTGTAAAGGGGTAAAAAGGTAATCAATCAATGAAGACTTCTGCGCTTGGACTCCCGAACGTTCGCTCAGTAAGAAAACATGAATGTTTGAAAGTATTCACATCAAACAATCAATTTCGGAACGGAACGAAATTCGCTGGGTCAGCTAGTATGATATATGGAGTACAGTATAAGCAAGACTTTATCCCAATCTAAGATAGTTGAATTTATCGTGAGATTGCTCATTAGTTAATTTTGAAAGTTTCACATTAGACAATGCTTAGGAATTGTATGCACCCAAAGAATATTGAAATCAGAGCAAATATCATTGGTGCAAATAATAGCGTCAACAAAACTAATAACATTCAAGCTGAGTTAATTCAACTGCAAGCAACTTCGTGACCGTTCGATAAACGAAAGCAACCGAATTAAATCACTCCGCTCGTGTTGTAATGGAAGTAATAATCATTGGATTACGTTACGGAGCTATACACTTTCGCTTCATATAAACACTAATAAACTGGACAGAGAAAAAAAAACAAACTCAAGTCTCTCCCCATTTTTCGACTGATTAATTTTGTCACGCAAATCGCAAATACCTTTTTCCCCCTCCCCGCTTCTTTCGGTGGGTTCGAAAATGCGGTCACTTTGAGGAAACGGCGAAGATACAGGTTACCGGTTACCTTCCGCACTTGCTATGGAAACTCCTCTATATCACTGTATCGAAAACGAGCGGAGATGAAATCATGAAAGCGAATACAAACTAACGAACCGTACAGAGATACGAAAGGCGAACCAGATCCATTTCCATTCCGATGAGTGGGCGGAAATTCCCGCCATTGGAACGACGGCGGGCACACGGTGTGGCTAAGAAAAACTCATCCGTGCGCGTGGCGTGCATTAGTTTTTGGCGAAAACATATCTCGTTTATCATTGGCTAGAAAAAAATGTGAAGGACCAGAATTGGTTCTCGGAGAAATAGAATTCTTTCAAAGTTTTTTTTTTATGTCCAGGGCGATGGGTTGGCCCTGATTATGAATTATCATTGCGTTTTCCGGAAACGGTACCGCTCGCTGTGTCGATACATTCCGATTATGATTTTCAGAAGTCATCCAGGATTCCGCCATTCCTTTTCGGCTAGTTAGAGAAAGGAAAATATCGTGCTGACAGAACACAGCAAAAGGTTTACGTGATGGGAATTTTAACCTCTTTGGCCGCTTCCCTGTCTGATGGTTATGATGGCCAAGGCTAGCGGAAGCCGTGCGGAGAAATCTTGAAAGTTTCGCTTCGAGCCATGATGGACGGAAGCAATACTTTTTCGAGTGTGCTCTACTCTCCGAATCGGACGCGAAGAAGTCGATTTTGATTGATGGCAGCGAATCGTGGTGCTTGTATTGATGAAGTTATAATATTCTTTGCTCGATGTTTTGCCTGGAAGTGAGTCCGATCGAAATTGCTCGGGAGAACTTCTATGATCCGTGCAAAATTCTCGGAAGGCTTCATTCGTGATGAGCGGTCATAAGTATGGCGCGGCTCGTTTAAAAATGATCAGTTTTGAGAAAAAATATTCATTTGGGGTTTCGTTTGAATCGAAAAATTGTACGTTCGAATATTACATTTAAGTTAGCGTTGCAAATAAATTATACTATACAACTATAATGTGTCAGGCTGTAATTGTGATAGTTACATTATAAAAACATACACCTGAGTCTTCTTTACTGAGGCAAACATATACTATTCTAGTGAAGAGTGAAAATATTGCCCAGCAATAGAGAAAACTCGGTCGGCATATATTTTCGAATTCATGCTGCAATTCCAGTCGGAAGCACATCCTCAAAACCGTGCCAATTTTCAGCCATTGTTCATCCTTCAATCCCATTTTTCGACATCTCCATTCCGGCTCGGAACGGGAACTCGAAGCACGAATGAATGGGAAAGATTAGCTGTTTCCCATGCTTCCCAAAGTGACAGCGGAACGATCGCACGTCAATTGTTTACAATAGATATCACCACTCTTGACAGCGTTCAACAGACAGGCTTCGGCATGCGGCATGCTATTGTCCGCCATCGGAACCCCTTTGCACCGTTCGAGAGTGCTCTCGAACTTAAGCTGTTTATCGTAAGAAGGTTTTTCTTGCCACTGTTTGGAAGTAGGGGAACTCGACTCGACTATTCGGTGCTTTACGGATTAGAAAGGACTTAGTTTACATGTCCCACCAACCATCGATCCATTAAATGATTAATAATGAGAATAATTGCTGAAGGTAATTGAATAATTTGGCTTGTTTATTGATGTGGAAGTTTAATTAAAGACGATTCCAAACTAAATCATCATGAAACCTGAAGCGTAACAGGAACTTCTCACAATTTATATCTCATTCATCCAACAAACGAACTCTCTCTCAAGCAATCCAACAGCTCATTTGAATAGCAGGATTTCCGCTACGCTTCGCAAGGATTTACCCCACCCGACAGGGCGATAACTACTCGTAAAGCTCCCATATATTAGCATACAAAATTAGCCGTCGTTCCGACGAAATCTGCCCGACAATCTGGAGGAAATTTTATTACCACCGAATGACCTCATCTCAGAAGCGAAGAAGTATTTGTCCGTGCAACTCCTTCCACGTGAATCGATTAGGACCGTCGGCTGAGCCCCGGAAGAACACAATGGAGACGCACCATTTTCGTGGGTGGGAGGCGCCCCCATCCCTTCGGCTAGACTGATCGAGATAGCACGGGGCACGGGGCAAAAATTGTCACTCTGGTTCGCACCGCCCTTTTCCAACAACCACAGGGTTAATAATCTACTCCAAGCTAAATATAGCATCTCGGGTCATAATGTAACACTGTACTGCCGCCTAATAGGATTATGCGTTTTTTTTCTCGCTCCTGCTTTTTAGGACCGGTCAATTCCTATTATGGCTCCCCATATTTCGCCGACCCTTCTTCTGTGAAGCAAACGAGCCAAACCATTATCATATTTTTAGTCAATATTTGTTCTGCTCAATGCGGATGATGCAGCTAAAACGTCTTTTGACCTTTTTTTCGGTGTCGACCATTTCAGACGTCATCGGAACTTGAATCTGATGAGGTCCCCCAGTGGGGCGGAACGTAATTCGTTACAATTACTCCTTCCGCTTTTCCAAATTTCAATTAATGCCAGGCGAAAGATTGTACTTTTTTTCGTTTCCATAATAGTTTTCCGCAGCTGTCTAGTTCGTTTAATATTAATGAAGGCATACCAGTATCAACCAGATGCAAACTATCGTTGAAAGTGATTGTTATGAAATCTGTATTAAGTGCTGAAACAATGGGTGGCAGTCTATTTACATAGTTTCTGTCTGTTCACTGAAGTTGTTTCGCTTACACCCGAACTATATATATGAAAATACAAACCAGAGAGAAGCTTATGCTATGAATGCAAACATAAGTAATCAAAAGAGTTGACAGGGGAACAATACCATTGAGCCTCCACTCTATATCGTTGGGGTCGTTTATACGTGTTTCACGTACTGAGTAAATTCTTTGGTTATTGCCCTCGGAGAATTAACGGCTTTTTTCGCTCAACAAATTCAAATGAAAATTATCATAATAATAATTTCGGATCAATAATGTATATGTGGAAGAGAAACTCGAGACTTCTTCTGTAGTAATACTTTACAAAATATCTTATTTGGTCAACGGAACATAACGTGTTTGTTGAGACTCGATTGATTTAAGCTCTGGTCATACTGTTAATATGAATAATTAGCTCCTAGTTGTTAGAACTTTTGATCCTTTGGCAGAAAAGCCTGAGCCTGGCACAGGTAAGATTAAACTCCGCACCGCATTCTGTCCTAAGGAGGATAGACCTAGTCTGGAGTTTAGCTCTGGTACTAGTTCTGGACCGTTACCGGCACGGGATGCCTCTCCCCCTAAGAAGAATCGGTACTTACGTATTAGCGTCACCGGAGCCGAAATTCAATAGACAGCAATTCTATTGTTTGCACGTGCACTCAGTTGTCTTTTGTATCGTTGTTGCCTTGTTGTTTGCAGTGTTTTATTATTTTTTTTTGTGCTAGGAAAAAGCGTATTTGGGATTTACGATATTCACGTATGAATGCCACCGAAGCGTAATTTTCAATATGAATTTATTTTTTCGCAATGGAATTTATTCTAAGATTAATGTAATGGGGGCGAAGTTCCCATTTGACGAAGATAAGGAACCGAGGCGGCACCAAGTATTACATTTGCCCGGTTAATTATGCATGTCATGCATTTTGATTGCCTGGTTGCAAATGTGATGCACCAGATAAACGTATGCCGTCCGACGCTCGTTTACGCTCGGTCGGACCTAACTAACGGGTGTTAAATAAAAAATGAGAATTTTTTCAATACCTTTCAGTAACTCAAATAAAAAGCGTAAAATTTTCTTTCTCCTAGAAAATTGCTCTTTGGTCTCCCTAGAAACAGAGGGCGTGTTTGGTTTTGCTAGTTTGAATTTAGTCAAAGCAAAGATGGCGTCGAAACAGCACGTGCTCCCCGAACGCATTGTACGGTTCTACGAAACGCATTTCCAGCAAGGAAAAAAGTTCACGGTGGCACATTTTAAGGAAGAAAATGTACCTGTCAGTACGGTATATCGTATCCTGGGTTCCCTGAACGTAGAGCGGAAGGTCGGAAGTGGTCGTCCACTTCCATTTTTTTGAAGAAAATACATTATGTTCTTAATAAAAAATACTGAAATCGATGAAAAAAAAAATTTTTTTTATATGTGATTGAAAAAATTCTCATTTTTTATTTAACACCAGTTAGAGGATCGTCTCCTATGTTTCAAACTAACCGGGCAATCTGTGGAACACAGTGTTCGTGTACGACGAATAAATTATTCAGTCATCAACCATATCCAACTCGGCAGTAAATCGAGTGCTTACTGTATTGGGCATTGATTGCACAGTTACACCGCATTGATGCCTGCCGCAATTATGAGTTCCGGGACCCCTCGATATAAAAGGGATTGTTGTAGATGTAGGAGGCTCTATTGTTCCAGTCGCTTTAGTTAGCAGCAGCAGTCCAACCATCATACCGTTTCTCTCATCATTTATATTAAATATTGTGTTAATTAGATCGTAGTGTAGTAAATTAGATAAATGAAATAAAAATTGAAATTGTGCTTACCTGGGAATCCTTGGAATACGCGCCAAACCACCTGAAAAGAAAAGGAAGAAAAACTCACCGTTGTCACCGTTGTGTCCGCTGATACCTGGAATTTGTCCATTCAACTGAGCCGTCGACATCTGGTCCTTCGAACCGGATCAGCGTCGAACTCCGCTGATCCACACCCTGCCCTGTGAGTTGGTACGGACTGTACCCTAAGATACGCCATTAGAGGAAAGGAGAACTCGAAAAAATCGCCATCTTGCTGTTGTATGCTACCGCATGCTGATTTTGCTGATTTTGCTGATGCTGGAATACTGCTGCTGAAAGTCAACCACCTAAATTGAAGACGGTCACCTTTGCAGTTGCATCGGAAACTTACAAGGCATTTATTTGCCTCAATAAGGTAATTGAGGTTCCATCTTTTCTTACTCTCCCAGTCAGGGCTACGCGGTCTTCTGATTTACAGATCCTTCCATCATCATGTCCACGGATCGTCGCATTAAGGGACTCAAGCTGCGACAAAAAAGCCTACTGACATCTTTCAACGCTATCAGGCAATTCGTTGACGATTACGACGATGATAGAGATGCAAATGAAGTTCCGGTCCGTCTGGAGAGCATCATCAAGCTCTGGGTCGACTTCAACACCGTGCAGACGGAGCTTGAGAGTCTCGACGAAGGAATTCTTGACGAGCAGTTGAAATTACGTACGGAAGTCGAGACGGCGTACTATCGAGTGAAGGGTTTTCTTCTGGCCAACAATAAATCGAACCTCCTGCATGTACCAAGTTCTCCCTCAGCTGGATATGTCCCTCCATCGTCATCGCACGTGCGCTTGCCCGACGTAAAACTTCCCGTATTCAATGGAAACCTAGATACCTGGTTGAACTTCCATGATCTTTATATTTCGCTTGTGCACTCGTCGGTCGAACTTTCCAATATACAAAAGTTCTACTATTTGCGGTCATCGTTGTCAGGAGACGCGCTAAAGTTAATACAAACGATTCCAATTAGTTCTAACAATTACGTTGTGGCTTGGAATCTGCTTATTGAGCATTTCCAAAATCCTGTGCGCCTCAAACAGTCATATGTAGATGCTTTGTTCGAGTTTCCATCGGTTAAAAAAGAGTCAGCAACAGAATTGCATCCATTAGTGGAAAAATTTGAGACAAACGTCAAAGTTCTTCAACAATTAGGAGAAAAAACGCAGTTTTGGGATGTTTTGCTGGTCCGAATGTTGAGCAGCCATCTAGATTCTACGACGAGGAGAGACTGGGAAGAATTTTCTGCCTCTAAGGACACAGCCACGTTTAAGGATCTGACGTCATTCATTCAACGAAGAGTTACCGTGCTGCAAGCCATCCAGGGAAGTAAACCCGAAGCTCAGTCAGTCATCCAGCCGAAGAAACCAATCCAACGCCCAGTTACTAGCCATGGAGCGACTCAAATAAATCCGAGGAAGTGTGTCCTATGCGCGGAGCATCACCCTCTTTATCAATGCATCACGTTTGCCAAGCTGAATAGTGAAGAAAAGGAGAAGGAAGTTCGTCGTCATCGACTCTGCCGCAATTGCTTGCGAAAAGGTCATTTTATTAAAGAATGTCCGTCATCCAGTAGTTGTAGGAGGTGCCGCAGCCGACATCATACACAACTTTGTCCTGGTATACCGCCGTCTACCACAGAAGAAATGAAACGGCCAACGGAACCATCCAAAAGTGAACTACCTACACCCTCAGCGTCGGCCACCGTGGTCGAATCCGTCAGTTACTCTTCAGTTGGGCTCCAACGGAAGATTGTTTTGCTTGCTACAGCTATAGTCATCGTAGTTGACGACAAAGGAGTCGAACATGTGGCACGGGCTCTGTTGGACTCCGGAAGTGAATGCTGTTTCATCACTGAATCATTTTCGCAGCGGATCAAAGCATACCGCAGCAAAATTCAACTTCCGATTGCTGGTATCGGTCACTCAACAACGCATGCTCGCCAGAAACTTCTCACTACTGTACGATCTCGTTCTGATAAGTTCTCCGTCAGATTAGAGTTTCTCGTTTTGCCACGCATTACCGTTGAGCTGCCGTCGATCTCCATCGATTCCTCGTCTTGGACGATCCCACCGCGGATATTCAGCTGGCAGATCCGTCGTTTTGTACAACTAGTTCCATCGATGTCATTCTAGGAGCAGAAGTGTTTTTTGACTTGTTCAAGGTTTCGGGTCGCATTCCCCTCGGCGACAACCTTCCAGTGCTCGTGAACTCCGTGCTTGGCTGGGTAGTGTCGGGAAAGTCCACATCCGGTCAGTCATCTGCTCCCGTGATTGCAAACGTCGCAACCGTCGAAAATTTACAGTGCCTTATGGAAAAGTTTTGGTCCATTGAAGAGGACACCGCATCTACGTGCTACTCCGTAGAAGAAACCGCGTGTGAAGAACACTTCCGTCGTACAATCACTCGCAATCCAGATGGTCGCTACGTAGTGCGCCTTCCTTTGAAGCAAGAAGTACTCTTGGGCTTGGTCGACAACCGACGCACCGCTCTTCGAAGATTTCACCATCTTGAAGGTCGCCTTATACGCAACACGGATCGGCATCAGCAGTATCGAACCTTTCTAGAGGATTATTATGCTCTTGGCCACATGCAACACGTGTTTGATCATGAAAATCCACCCCGTCCCTGCTACCATCTTCCGCACCACGCAGTAATACGGGAGGACAGCTCGACAACGAAACTGCGTGTGGTCTTCGACGCGTCGTGCAAAACCCCGAACGGACCATCGCTAAACGACGCTCTCATGGTGGGTCCTATTGTCCAGGAAGAACTCCGCTCAATCATTATGCGTTCTCGGACACACCAAGTGATGTTGATCGCCGACATCAAGCAGATGTATCGTCAAGTTTTGGTGGACAACCAAGACACACCGCTGCAACGAATCGTCTGGAGATCCTCTCCCAACAACTCAATCGAAACATACGAGCTGAAGACTGTCACCTACGGCACCGCTAGCGCTCCATATCTCGCTACGAGAGTTCTCCAACAACTAGCCGACGACGAAAAAGATAATTATCCCGAAGCGGTCGACGTGCTGCGTAGAGATTTCTACGTTGATGACCTTTTCTCTGGAGGACGTAACACGACGGAGACTTCTAACCTCCGCCGACAACTCGAAGCTCTTCTCTCCAAGGACGGATTCGAACTTCGCAAATGAGCATCTAATGAGCCAGCCGTTCTTGAGGACGTACCGCCCGAAAACCGTGCTCTCAAATCTTCAGTTGATTTCGATCGAGACCAATGTATTAAAACACTCGGATTGCATTGGGAACCGACAACTGACCAGCTTCGGTACAAAATCCAGCTTCCGTCTACAGAAGATTCTCCCTTCACTAAACGCATCGCACTTTCCTACATCGCTCGACTGTTCGACCCGCTAGGCCTAGTGGGCCCAGTTGTAACTACCGCCAAAATCTTCATACAAACACTGTGGACGCTGAAGGATAACGACGGTAGGACTTGGAGTTGGGACGCTGAGCTCCCTCCGAATCTGAAGGAACGCTGGTACGAGTATCAATCGCAACTCCCACGGCTGAACGACCTGCGTATCAACCGCTGCATTCTGATTCCGAATCCAGAAAAGGTACAGCTACATTTTTTCTCCGACGCTTCGGAACGCGCATACGGAACATGTGTCTACGTTCGATCTACTAACGCTACCGGCGCTGTCAATGTTTCCCTTCTCACTGCAAGGTCTAAGGTAGCTCCTTTGAAAAATCAAAGTATTCCCCGATTAGAGCTGTGTGGGGCTCTCTCGTCCGCCGAGTTGTACGAAAGAGTGACGTCATCGCTTCAAACACCAGCAGAAACCTACTTCTGGGTCGATTCGACTATTGTCATCTGCTGGCTGAAATCGTGTCCATCGGCGTGGACTACTTTTGTCGCAAATCGCGTCTCCAAAATCCAGACCAAAACACGGAACTGCTCATGGAATCACGTAGCGGGTCAACAGAACTCCGCAGACCATATTTCTAGAGGGCTTCCGGCTGAAACGCTCCTCATTTCCCAGCTTTGGTGGCAGGGTCCACACTGGTTGAAAAATGATCCCAGTGAATGGCCCATTCAGCAACACGATGGTACACCTCATCTCGGGGCGCTCGTAGAAGCGAGAAAAACACCACCTGCAGTCGCCTCCGCATCTGTTGAACCTACGTTCGTCGATCATTTAGTAGCACGATTCTCAAACTTCCAGCGTTTAGTTCGAGCAGTAGCCTACTGTTATCGGTTTGTACGGAACAGCAGGCGAAAGTTACCAGATGAATCAACAGCGACCTACTTAACAGCAGACGAGCGGAAGGAAGCGGAAGCAGTCATCATTCGTTTGATCCAGCAGCAGACCTTCAGTTGCGAGTACAACAGCCTGGAAAGAGCACAACCTGTACATCCGAAATCTCGCATCCGATGGTTCGATCCGTTCTTGGGAGCAGACAAGCTCATTCGCATTGGTGGCAGGTTGGGGAAAACTACGCAGCATTATGATAGCAAGCACCAGATTTTACTCCCCGCCTCGCATCAGTTCTCGGTTCTACTCGTTCGCTACTACCACGAACAGCATTTGCACGCAGCGCCCCAACTACTCCTGAATCTTCTCCGTCTACGATACTGGATCACAGGGGCCAGAAACCTGGCCAAACAAGTGGTCCACAAATGCGTTATTTGTATCAGAGCGCGCCCGAAATTGTTAGAGCAATTCATGGCTGAACTTCCAGCGTCTCGAGTCACCGCAGCTCGACCGTTCTCCGTGACTGGCGTTGACTATTGGGGACCAATTCAACTGAAACCACCGCATCGACGAGCTGTACCCATAAAAGCATATGTTGCAGTCTTTGTGTGCTTTGTCACAAAGGCTGTCCACATAGAGTTGGTTGCTGACCTGAGTACGGCAAAATTCATCGAAGCTTTTCGCAGGTTCGTCTCCCGTCGAGGTTTGTGTGCAGAAATGTATAGCGACAATGGTCGAAACTTCGTCGGTGCAGCAAACGAACTCCGCCAGCTCGTTCGTAGCGAATCACATCAAAAGGCAATCGCTCAAGAATGTACCAACAATAGTATACGCTGGCATTTCAATCCGCCCAAAGCCTCACACTTTGGTGGCCTGTGGGAGGCCGCAATAGCATCGGCGCAGAAGCACTTTGTGCGAGTTCTAGGTACACACACGCTCGCTTATGATTCGATGGAAACATTGCTGACGCAAATTGAGTGCTGCCTGAATTCTCGCCCGCTCGTGGCCCTCGCCGACGATCCGTCTGACTTAGAGGCACTCACACCAGGTCATTTTCTGACTGGTTCTGCCCTAAAAGCCGTTCCAGACATTGATGTAGCCGAAATTCCGTTCAACCGACTTCGACAATGGCAACAAACTCAAAAATTATTCCAGCAGGTATGGAGGAGGTGGCATCTGGAATACCTGTCGACACTGCAATCGCGAACTAAATGGTGCAAACCGCCTATCAGCATCGAAAAGGGACAGGTGGCGATCATCAAGGATGATAATTCACCACCGATGAATTGGCCAACCGGAAAAATTATTGAAACCCATCCGGGCGACGACGGAACAACTCGAGTAGTCACGCTACAAACTCCGAGTGGTCGATATACTCGGCCTATTTCAAAAATATGCCTGCTCCCGATAGCGTCTGCAGAAGAGAAGACATCATCCATTTGTCGCATTGTGCATCTCCATTGCTCATGAAACAAGTGCTGCATCCATAAGTTCAATGAACACAGTAACATCACCCGCAGAAGAATACCACCAAGAGTTCATTCACTTCCAATGCCTGCCGACTATGCATAGTCACCGCTTGTAACTATCGTACATGTTGTACCCTCGCTACACCCAGCTGAAATCAATACTCACCCGGTCAAGGACTTACCTTCATCAAAACAACGGCTTCGTCGCAGCTCTCCATCGCATCGCATTCCACAACCGAATCATCAATCCTGTTTCCGTTCTCTTCATGACAATACTTACCTGATCGTGTGACTGCACCTGAAATAAAACGATTCTCAGAACCCATCTACTTCTGCATCAGTACCTGGAATGAAAACATCAAACAAATCAACCATCCAAGGGGATGCCACCTTGGAAAATACTACCACACCAGAAATGTATCAACAATAACGATATGACATTTCTGAGGGGCCAGCATGTTCGTGTACGACGAATAAATTATTCAGTCATCAACCATATCCAACTCGGCAGTAAATCGAGTGCTTACTGTATTGGGCATTGATTGCACAGTTACACCGCATCGATGCCTGCCGCAATTATGAGTTCCGGGACCCCTCGATATAAAAGGGATTGTTGTAGATGTAGGAGGCTCTATTGTTCCAGTCGCTTTAGTTAGCAGCAGCAGTCCAACCATCATACCGTTTCTCTCATCATTTATATTAAATATTGTGTTAATTAGATCGTAGTGTAGTAAATTAGATAAATGAAATAAAAATTGAAATTGTGCTTACCTGGGAATCCTTGGAATACGCGCCAAACCACCTGAAAAGAAAAGGAAGAAAAACTCACCGTTGTCACCGTTGTGTCCGCTGATACCTGGAATTTGTCCATTCAACTGAGCCGTCGACACACAGGTTTACTTGCGAGAGGTGGCCGCTTACGACAGCGGGTCGGCGACCGACTCAGATGGCGTCACCTCGACGGCTTGAAACCGCCTCGTTTCTTATCTTTGTTAGATGGGGACTTCGCCCCCATTACTGATCTCAGAATAAATTTAATTGCGAAAAAGTCACAGGAGGGTTGTGTCCGAGACACGACCGCATAGTTGACAGAGGATTCCGTTAGGTTATCTGTTGATTTTGGATATGTTTGAAGAATTATATCGTTAACTCTTTGATAATGATTTGGTTTTAATGTCTCTGTTATTTATTTATTTATTCATTTCGTCAAACAAATGTAGACTACACACTTATACACTAATGTTACAATGTTTTCTTAGGTTATATATTATTTTTGCGGTACATGTTTCTTTTTAGCTGTTTTTTATTCATTGTTGTGTCAATTATTTCGCAGTGCTGATTGTATATACGCATCATGCGATTGATAGGGGCGTTATTTGCATAATTTGTTCTGGATGTTTTGGTTAGAAACAAATTTCGCGTTCTTAGTTGACGCCCAGGTACATAGAAATTTAGTTTTTCTAGTAATTCAGCTGACTGTACTCGTTGCGGAATTAGGTCATTAACAAAAGAAAGCATTGCAAATTCACGGCGTTCTTTTAGTGTTTGGATGTTTATGAGCATGCAACGTGCTTCATATGAAGGAAGTGGAAATGAGGTCCAGTTGAGTTTACGAAGTGCAAATAGAAGAAACTGTTTCTGGACTGACTCAATGCGTTCTTCATGTACGACCATATACGGGTTCCAAACGATGTTACAGTATTCCAGAATAGGCCTTACATATGTAATATATAAAAGCTTTATTTTGTATGGGTCCTGGAAGTTATGTGAGAAGCGTTTGACAAAACTTAACACACTATTCGCCTTATTTATTACAGAGTTGTAGTGTTCTATGAATGTGAGTTTACAGTCCAGGACGACGCCTAGATCTCTAACTATAGGGAAGTTAGGGAACACATTTCGGTGGGAACAAAAGCTCCCCCTACTTATATGTATTTGCAATGCCGATTTCCTCCAGGAAGTTTTGTTTAGATGTCTCTGTTAGGGAATACATTTCGGTAGGAACGAAAGCTCTCCCTACTTTCATGTATTTGCAATGCCGATTTCCCCCAGGCAGCTTGGTTTTGATGTCTCTGTTAGGGAACACATTTCGGTGGGAACAAGAGCTCCCTCTACTTTTATGTATTTGCAATTCCGATTTCCCCCAGGCCGCTTGGTTTTGATGTCTCTGTTAGGTACCCGCCACATGGGTCGTCAATTTCGACCAATCAGAAGTGGGTATTTCCGTTAGGATAGGGGTTGAGATTTTCCAATTGTTCGATAGTTAGTTTCATGACACATATTATTTTATTCAATATAAAAAATTGTAATTGTTGTTATGCCGAAATCGATTGACCCAAAAATTTAATCAATCCATCATGAAAGAACTGAGCAATAAGCGTTTGAAATTGGACAATTTTCACGATGTGCTCGATTTTCGATTTTCAATTTGTACCCCGATATGTTCCCGAAAGACGTAATCCTACGTCAAGAATAAATTCATAATCAAAATTGCACTTCAGTGCCATAATACGTATGTACCAAATTTGTCAGCTTTTTTTTAGGTAAATTAGGGATAAACTTCATAATCTATATAAATAAAAATGTAAGGAAAAATCTGTTGGTAAGCGGAAAACACGAAAAAGGGATGGTCCGATTTCAGCCTCCTGTATTTTGTTGTATTCATCTCTTCCCGTAGATCAATATAGTGGAGAGCAAAATCGGAATTCCTGAAATCCTGAAGGAAGGTCGAAAAATTCGGAAAATTTAATTCCCACATGTTCGAAAATTACATCATAATAACCGTTGTTAGTCCATTCGATATTTGCGCTATCGAAATTGACTTTGTTCGTAGGTGGAAATGGATTTTCAGGCGAAATAACACATTTCCATATCTTATATCTATAAATAAAAATGGAAGGCCAAATGTGTTGGTAAGCGCAAAACCCGAGGAATGGTTCAATTTGAGTCATCTATATTTCATTGTATTCGTCTATTCCCGTAGATCAATATAGTGGAGAGAAAAATCGGAAAATTCAGAAAATTGAATTCCCATATGTTCTACAATTAGCTAAGCGTTGTTAGTCCATTTGATGTTGGCGCTAACGAAATTGATTTTTGTTCGAAAGTGGAAAAGGATTTTCAGACGGAATAATGCATTCCTATATCTTCTATCTATATAAACAAAAATGGAAGGCCAAATGTATTGGTGTGCCCGAAACCCGAGGAAGGAATGGTCCGATTTAAGCTGTCTTTATTTTGTAATATTCTCTGTATCAAACATGTATTCCATGCAACGGAGAAACATGTTATTTCCAAATGCTTGAAGAATCTTGAACGAGAATTGTGTCTGAAAATATTTTTATATTATAAAGACGATTTTTTGTACTAGACAATTCATAGTAAAAGGAAATTGTAAAGGGTCAAAGGGTAATCAATCAATGAAGAGTTCAGTGATTGGACGCACTAACGTTAGCTTAGTAAGAAAACGTGGATGTTTGAAAATATTCAAATCAAAAAATCTATTTTGGGCGGGACGAAGTTCGTCGGGTCAGCTAGTACGTTATAAAACAGCATTCTCTCACTTTTCATTATTTTGAAAAGGATTTTATTCAATGTCACTATTTCTCAAATTGCACTACCCATGCAAAATCCTTTTTGAATGGAAATGAACGTACGGAACAAATATGATCTTAATTTAACACTGATCAGAAATAAATGTACAAATACTTCCTAATAATAAAATTAGCGTATTATTCGAATAAATCCTTCTTTCGAGTAAGTGTAGCATTCGTGTAGATATTACATTCGAGTAATTGTCACATTCGGGTAACTGTACCATTCGGGTAAGTGTCAGTTCGGGTGGATGTTACATTCGGGTAGCTATCGCATTCGGGTATTTGTTACATTCGGGTGAATGTCTTTCAGGTAACTGTCTTTCGGTTGAGTGAGTTTCAGGTAAATGTGACACAATCGTTTTATGATAGGGTCGAGTCGATCCTGACAAAATAAATACATCTCTCTTGCACGATCCTGTTTGCGGATCGTGTGATTCATAGGTCTAGTATTACGATAGGGCTTTTGTTTATGCTCTGGTGTTACGATAGGATCGAGCTTATCGCAAGAAAATCATTATTCGTATTTTTTAAAAACATCTCAAAAAACATTTGAAAGCCTATGAAATTACCAACGTGTCATTCATCCATCGGAAGATGGGCACTTTTACAATAAAACATGTTTTTCTAACAACAACTTTTTCATATTTTCTTTGAAAAAAATACAACTAATCCTAATTTTATTTAAAGTTTTACTCGTAACTTTTTTGTATGTATATTCTCGCGTTCGACATACTCTTGGCATGTTTCTAAATGTAAAAAAGTTTGCAGAACATATCACTCGCGGTAATTACACACAAAAATGTTACGAGTAAAATATTGATAGTAATTTTTCAAAGAGTACATGGAAAATGTTACGGTTAGAAAAACCGCAACAAAATATAACCATAAACCATATGGTAATACGGACCGAAGAGTGAGTGTACCTCCCATAATTATACACCCTACTAATACATGCCCAAATCCCATCATCACCTACCTACCTGTAAGGCATTGCATGCTGCCACGCGAATTCAAAAAAAAGAATCTTTATAAAAAAACTAACAATGTTTAACAATGATTCCTTACAACCTATGAGGAATCTTTAGTCCTAAAGGTCGAAAAAAAAGGAGCAGAAGATTAATAGGAGGAGAGAGAGAGAGAGAGAGAAAGGGGATAGAGAGATGGGATAGAAGAGAGAGAGAGGTAAAAGAGGGATTCGAGCCGTAAAGGAAGATTCGAATGGCTCGAATCGGTCTTAACTCACGGACCGTCGAAGAAATTATACCGAAAAATCGACAAAATTAAAGTTGTACTTTTTGAGTGAAGTGCGAGTGACAATAAGGGAAGAAGGAGTTGCACGTCCTAGGAACCGCACAAGCCGGGCGACCTTCACCCTCCTCGCTGGATTCAAACGACGGAAGAGGTACCTCGGAGAAAACGCCGGTGGTCAGCGAGCCCCCAACGTTATCGCTGCTCCACACGTATACGGGTGAGTCGGTCGAACGTTTCGGAGGTTGCAGTGCGGTGAGGTCTGGTCGAGCCAAGCCCCCGCTCATCGTCACTTGGACCGATGAGACCGATCCCCGTGTGCGGGCACCGTGAGTAGAATAAAAAAAAACCCACAGAAACCCTCTCTCTATTATCAACCAACATACTTACCTGGATTCAACCTGTTCCTGTTCGGCCGCAACGATTTTCTAACCTACTAACCTGAAGAGAAAGAAAAAAAAATATAATAAATTTAAAAAATATACTTACCATTCTGTTCTTATTACGATCATATTCTTATCATATCCATCACCAACAGCTTCCGTTGTATTCGTGAGTCCACCTCGTTCCTAGGTAAGAGCCGACCCTGAGGTAATTATACAAACCAGTACCACTGAGCTAGCCATAACTTACAAAAAGTTGTTGTTAGGAAAAGTCCTTTCCTGAAGCAGTGCCCTTCTTTCGATGCATGGATGACTTGGTGGGCTATTTTTTTAAGAATATAAGTAAAACATGCTTGCTTGCATGTTCCGTCGTCGGATGCTTGCGAGAGACCGCCGCATCCGACGGCGGGTCGGTGGCCGACTCGGATTGCGTCACCTCGGCGGCTTGAGCCGCCTTGGTTCGTTAGATGGAGACTTCACCCCCATTACATTGACCTCAGAATAAATTTTATTACGAAACAATAAAGAAAAAGAAAATTAGTAGAAATTTGTGTTTCATTTGCATAGCAGCCCAGAGAGGAGAGCCCCTTAGCAATATGCCTAATTTGGTTTCATTTGCTTGAGTAGTTCTCGAGTAATGCAGAAATTTATGTTTCATTTGTATGGCAGGCCCCCCTTAGAAAATGGGGTGGAGAGTAAAACCACCATAGAATCATTTATTGCACCCTAAAACCTCCATATGCCAAATTTCGTTTCATTTGCTTGATTAATTCCCGAGTAATGTATAAATTTGTGTTTAATTTGTATGTCAGCCCCCCCTTAGAAAGGGGGGTGGAAAGTCTTACCACCATAGAAACATTTATTGTACTCTAAAACCATAATATGCTCAATATGGTTTCATTTGCTTGATTAATTCTCGAGTAATGCAGAAATTTGTGTTTCATTTGTATGGCAGCCCCCCCTTAGAGAGGAGGGTGGAGAGTCTAACCATTATAGAAACATTTATTGCACCCTAAAACCTCCACATGCCAAATTTTGTTTCATTTGCTTGATTGATTCCCGAGTAATGTAGAAATTCGTGTTTAATTTGTATGGCAGCCCCCCCTTCGAGAGGGGGTGGAGAATCTAACCACCATAGAATCATTTATTGCACCCTAAAACCTCAATATGCCTAATTTAGTTTCATTTGCTTGAGTAGTTATCGAGTAATGCAGAAATTCGTGTTTCATTTGTATGGCAGCCCCCCCTTAGAGAGGAGGGTGGAGAGTCTAGCCATCATAGAAACATTTATTGCACCCTAAAACCTCCATATGCCAATTTTCGTTTCATTTGCTTGATTGATTCCCAAGTAATGTAGAAATTCGTGTTTAATTTGTATGGCAGCCCCCCCTTAGAAAGGGGGGTGGAGAGTCTTACCACCATAGAAACATTTCTTGTACTCTAAAATCTTAATATGCTCAATATGGTTTCATTTGCTTGATTAATTCTCGAGTAATGCAGAAATTTATGTTTCATTTGTATGGCAGCCCCCCCTTCGAGAGGGGGTGGGGAGTCTAGCCACCATAGAATCATTTATTGCACCCTAAAACCTCCATATGCCAATTTTCGTTTCATTTGCTTGATTGATTCCCGAGTAATGTAGAAATTCGTGTTTAATTTGTATGGCAGCCCCCCCTTAGAGAGGGGCCCCAAAAACTCCTACTTACCAATTTTCATGTTGATCGGTTCAGTAGTTTCCGAGTTCATAAGAATCAGACAGACAGACAGACAGAAATCCATTTCTATATATATATATATATATATATATATATATATATATATATATATATATATATATATATATATATATATATATATATATATATATATATATATATATATATATATATATATATATATATATATATATATATATATATATATATATATATATATAAATATATATATATATAGATAAGTAAAGAAATCAGTGAGTTTCTATACATAGAAAATAATGAAAAACATGGATTGATCAATATATTTTGGATTGAGTCATCAGTATATTTTGAAATTTTCCACTAGAAATTTTATTCAAACTAACGTTTGAGGAAATTTTTCAACAAAACATTTCATACAGTTTCGAAACTGATTTAAACTGTTTTTAAAAATAAAATTCATTCGCTTTTTTAAATAATTATCATTATCATTTCAATTCCGTTTATCACCGAGTTCAATTTTGTAATAGAAACGGACAGAAAAACGGATTCAAATCAACAAAATCCCGAAAATTATTACATATCCTGAATGACTGAATTCCGCACACTACTAAATTTGGCTTCTGGTTTTGGTCTAGTCTGGTGTTATTATAGAGACGCAGAATCCTTCACCCGTGAGATTTCTGTCATTCACTTTTATATGTTGTAAAACTTGTCCATTGTCTGGAACCCGTTCCAGCAAAATCGAGCACCGTTATTCAATTACGAACTAACTCCATGCTCATTATAAATTTATGAGAGAATCAGTCCATTCAGACAGCGGAGAAATCCATCGCACACCTGATTCATTCGATTCGAGATCCAACATCCCCTCCTTCGGTCGTATCAGGAACATCAGAATTATCAGAGGCAACGCTAGTCTATCTGGAACAATTGAAGCAACTTTGACGATCCGCGCCGCAAACCTGACATGCTCCGACGCTCAAATTATCGTAAAGTAGCTTTTGTGTGACTTTCAAACAGGCCTAGCGATGGTGGCGGTACAAAATAAAAATTTCGAAGAGATTTCCGAAATTGAGCTTGCGTGTTTCGAACATTATTGCCCCAATTCAAAGAGGCTTAGAGAATCTTGCAAAGTTTTTCCATTAGAAGCCACATTTCGGCCCAATCACACAGACAATGAAAAATGGTCTGTCGGGGAAAGACCAGACCACCGCGGCAAATGTAACTGAATGAAAAATCGAGTTTTTCCTCCCACATTTTCAACCACACGATACACTTCGCCGATCCGCCCCTTCCGGCTGCCCCCATTTTTATCGCATTTTAATTGAGTCATGAACCGGACGGAGACGGAACAAAAAAAAAACGAGCAAATTTTCTCCTGTAATCACTTGGTAAAGAGTTTCAGTCAAATTGCCAACCCGTTATTGCATTTTATTATACATTTCCCAACGGAGAGCGATATTGTATAAAAAAAACCATTGCCCTGGAAATGAAAATACATTTTTTGAATTGTTTTTTAAACTAAGGAATTCAATTTCCAGCGCTGCACCCTCGCAGAGTTTCATTACAAATAAATGTATAAAAAATGGATGTATAAGAATTTCTGCGAGAATAAATCGCAACTTGATGGAGCTGATCTGTGCAGCAAAAAAACCGTTGCTCATTAAATCGACCAAGATTTTTTTTTTCATTAAATCGACAAAGAAGGGGAAAATTATCAACCGATTCATTAATCACAAACCAACTTCATGGACAGAACATCCGTTACAATCTATCCTTCATTTTTTCACGAATAAAATTATGACGTCTTGTAATCGAAGGATATAACGAGTGTCTGTCTTTTAAAACAGTAGTTAAACTAAAAAGACGGTTGGGTTATATCGGGGACATAACCGGATAGACGTAATTTCTACCCCAAGGGCTGTCAATTTCAAATCATAATGATACTTGAGCGTAAAAACGAATTATTTGCGTGTTTGTTTTGCAATTCATTCTCCTTTAGCCTCGAAAAAGGCCCTTTTGAAGAACTAATTAAACTATCTAACTGGCTCTAACTATCGGCCTTGAGAAATGTCATTTGGGAGCTTCGCCGTCGCTGCTTTCTCGGATGACTGATATTTAAATGAGGCTTTTATATTATTTTCCACCAGCACTATTACTCCACATTCCTTAACTACTCCAATCTACTTTTAGTAACACATGAAAACAGCAACAATGTGTGCGTGTAATTCAAAAATACAGAAGCACTCTCCACCAAACGGCATGAAAATCGTCGCGGTACCTTAACCGAACAAAATTCTCCGGCGGAAACGGGTCTCTGAACGCCTAAATTCACAAGTCCCCAACGGAAATTCTTTTGGAAAAATTATTCCGAAAAGAACTGACGAATTAACTTCTTCTGCTTTTGCATGTTACAAAAGGAGCGGAGTATGACCATACGCATTGTGTTTTCGTTCAAATTTTTACAGGAAAATTTAATCTCGCTAGCTGCTGTTTTGCTATTACTCCTGTTACTAGTGCTGCATTTGATCACTCTGTTTCTTTTCTAGGTTTTCTTCCTTTTGGTAGATGATTTGATACTTAACGATTAGAAAACCACTTGGTAGCGATCAGATATTTTTTTGTATACTGGCTGACAGGAGGAACACACAGGGGTGGGGTTTACAATGCAACGTTTCGCTTCATTTCAGGAACTGAACAGTGTGTGATATCTTCCATTTTTCTGAAAACGATCTGCCGATCACGCGTATTCTAGAATTTGTCATTCAGAATACATGAGGCGTATTATTTGGCATAAGAAATCTTAACTAAACACTAATAAGAATGACGTAGGTAATACCTACGCAACAAAAGCACTCGTTGCTACTGACAAAGTTTATTAGCAAAAGCAGCGCGTTCGACTGACAATGATTGAGACATGAGTTGGGAGAAGGTGTGAAGAATCACAACATCATCATGGAACTTTTCTTCCCGAAGATATAGACACTATTAGCTAGATTCTTCAGTTTTCTCTGAATATTCACTCTGAAAATATGTTTCAATGTGAAAAAATGCATTAAAGAATGAAAAACTGCTTCGAAATCATTTGGTACTCAGAAAAAAAAATTGTTTTATTTGATTTTATTTGACTAATTTTTGTACAACTTTTTTATATACAGGTTTCAGCGATCCGTACTGTATGCTGGGAATACAACCATCCGGTACACCTCCACCACCATCACCACAACCTCCGATGACCCCACGGACACTCTCGGACACGGGCATGGACAGTTTGGACTCACCGGAGCATGGGAAGCTGCGTAAACATCACAGTTTCCGGTTGAGCTTCAAACGCAAAGATGGTCGCCAACAGCGAGACTCGGTAGGGCCCGTGCCGGCCAAATTTATCCGAGCGACTTCGGTTAAACCCCACACACTGTGTCCAAAATGGAACGAAAAATTTAAATTGTGAGTTAAGTTCTTATTTTGAAACCTGTTCACTAATTGACTCTGCTAATCTCTCGCGCAGTGATATCGACGACATACACTCCGACTTACTGCACCTTGACATTTGGGACCACGACGACGAAAGCAGTGTGCTAGATGCTGTTTCACGACTGAACGAAGTTAGAGGCGTTAGAGGATTAGGTAGATTTTTCAAACAAGTGTGCCAATCAGCACGCCAAGGTTCGCAGGACGATTTTTTGGGTTGTGTCAATATTCCAGTCTGTGTAAGTTAAACCCGACCAAGACCGGATGCGACAGTCCATTACTTGGCATTTCTTCAACAGGATATTCCATCAACCGGTTTGGAGGGTTGGTTCAAGCTAGAGGCCCGTAGCACACGTAGTTCCGTACAAGGACGAATACGGCTGAAGATGTGGCTCTCGACGCGTGAGGATCGTGGAACTTCCGAGGAGGATCATACGCTGGAAGTAAAAAAGTTCGAACGGTTGCAAACGATCTTCATGATGCACGAGCTGAGCGCACATGAACCAGCGTGGAAGTGGAATGGTGAGCTGGCAGGTCCATCGCTTACCATTCTGCATCAGATGGCGGTCCAAAGTGACCTCTCCGATCTTCAAATTTCATTAGCAAAGTAAAGAACTTCAAAGCTCAATCATTTTACACATTTCATCCTACCTTACATCTTCCAGGTTGGTAGCTATCATCCGAATAAACCGCAAGAAACCATTAGACACAAAGTTCATACATCGACAACTGATAGAAGTAGATAAACTGTGGGTCAACAACTACAATAACGAACCGTTAACCAGGGAGCTCGAACAGTGGCTTGCGGATTCACTGAATGGTTTCGTTGAACGATCGCTCTGTCACATGCGTCGTCACAGAGAGGTATTTCCCGCATTGCATCCGCCCTCACTCGTTCGGTTGGAGTTCCTTCTGCGATGTCTAGGTCTGCTCGGTTCAATGAGAGCTTTCCGCCAGGTGAGCCCTTTCAGCAAAGGCGTCCGAGGTGAAATCGTAGCGGCGTTACGGAAGGGATCCATAACGTGGTCACAGGCACAATTACGCGAAGCACAACGGGCACCCAATGCACTAGTACACTACACTACTATACTGATAGCAGATTTACAGCTCGGCGTGACCTATTACCATTCTCTGTTCGACACGTAAGTAGTCGTTATCGATACCCGGATTAAAATCATACTCACTATCACATCTGCCTCAACAGCACGAACGGCATTCAGTACTTCAGCATAGTCTACAAACAGTTTGACTCCTTGGTATGATTCTCAAATCCCTTTTCAACAAACATACATCTCATAACCTCTCATCCTCCAGCTCGCCGAAGAAGTGACAAATCGCATCGAATCGGGCCAACTGCCGGGAACGATCGTAAATCATTGGTCCATCCTCGACAACGATCGGGAACCGGATACGGCACCGTTCGAGATATATTTCGCCCTGCAGGAGTTCCACAACTTGAAGTCGCACCTCTCGGTAACTCCCCAGCCTCCGGAGAAGCCACTGGGTTTGCAGAACTTCCACGAATGGTTCGAGCCGGCCGTGCAGCGGTGGATCTCAGTGAGTAAAACCAAAGCGATACAGCGCATCAAGGCTGCCGTCAACGTTGACCAGGTTCGCGAGGGTGAACGGATCGTCCGACACAGCACGTCATCCATCGATACGGCATCATGTTTCTACCAGATACGAGAGTTTTGGAAGAATCTAGCCTGGCCAGATCATGGCTCGAGTGCTCACTACGAGGCGTTGATAATCGATTTAGTTTGTACAACGGCTAACGTGTACTCGGATTTGATCCATCAAAACCTGACAGAGAGCGGGTACTACGATAAATCGGGACCACAGCGTTCGACTGATGACATGTGTGTGATTGTGAACAACTATGAGTACGTGAGACGCGCTTTGGCTGAATTCCAACCGGATACACATCATCTATCGGAGAACGCGGAGAATTTACTGGAGAACACGATTGCTCAATTAGAAAATAAAGCGGACCGCGTGTTAGCAAAACTGACCGCGTCGATGCAGGGACCTCTCCAGAAAGCAGTCTTCCACCTTGCTTGGTCACCCGACTCGCTTCCTGCTAATCAAGCAGTGATGCCATTGCTCGAGTATTTGGATTCACATCTGGCGACGCTGAATGTTACGCTTCTTTCGCAGAACTTTTACCGTTCAATGAGCCTCATTTGGAACAATGTTCTGGCGGAGTTCGCGAAACAGATGGATGCCGGCGGTGAGGGCGATAAACCGAGCAACTTTCACGATCGAATGTATGGCGCACTACAACTGCTAGGGGAATTCTTCAACGCCGAAGGTTTGGGACTGCCACCGGAGATACTGCACAGTGATTCCTATTGGCGCGTTGCTCAACGACTTCAGTACCATAAGACGGACACAGATCAGCTGATTGATTTGTTCTACCTGCAGAGATTGCAGGAGCAGCTGAACACAACCGGGCCGACCAACTTGGGAACGCTTTCAGTGAAAGCGTACTTCAACCACGATTCGCTGTGCGTAGAGGTGCTTCATGCGAAAGATGTGATCCCGCTCGATCCCAACGGTTTCAGCGATCCGTTCGTGATCATTGAACTGCTGCCAAGGCGGGTGTTCTCCCACTGCTCGGAGCAGCAGACAAATGTGCACAAGGTAGGTCGAGTTTTATTTTTTAATGTTGTTTGTTTACCTAGAGACTAGTCTTGGATGGAGTATATAATCTGATCTTGTAAACATGTAGCTCAAGATCTTTTCACAAAATAAGCCACAATGAGGTTTGGGACATGCCCTATTCTTGAGAACGCCGTGCAGTTGACTGATTTGGGTCAATTCTTGGGGATTCACTTGCGGCTGCAATATTTACGTTGCTATACTAAAAAGGCTGACCAAACGTACCGTTTTGAACGGGACAGTAAATTTTTTAACTATTTTTCATTGCCCCGTCTTTTTTTCAAGTTGTACCGTATTTTGAGTATGAAAAATTGGTTTTCATTATTTTCAATATTTTTTTATTAATATTTTATGATTCCAATGAATCTGATTGGAATTTAGTTTTAAATTTTGCTCAATGTATTCTGGAAAGAGTTAATTTGCCTTTTCGTTTCATGCGGACCAGGATTTGTACACGACAAAAATAGTACTGTGATGTTACAGACAGTGATATCCATATCCACTGTGTAGCGAAGAGAAACCTCAATCCACCCACCTACTCCGTCATCCTCAACGAGAGCGCTCCTCTTTGGTCTATAATCACCATAGTTTTAGATATGTACGAGCGCCGGATGATGGAAAATTAATTTCTTTTCACTCAACACACGGTCGCGCTAATGTGTGGAAAGAGAGCGCACAAACTATCTACAGTACAGCGGATAAATTCACTGGAAAGTACGCTCTGGCGGATGCTCACAGGCAAAAGAACAGAAGTGGCTTTCAATTAACTTAGCGCTGTGGTTCGCAGAAAAAGAATGAGATTGCGCTCTTCAGTGTGGCAGAGTGCCGATCAGCGCGCTACAGGTTTTCGGACACTCCCAAGAGAGTGTAAGAGAGTGCGACTCACTCGCACCAAGATTTCTCCTAACTAGCGCACTCTGGAGCTTTTTTAAAAGGCGCATGGTTTCTCTTTAGTGAGTGTTAGAGGCGAATGAACTGCAAAGTTTAAAGCCTCTCAAAACCAAAGAATAGAATAATCTGGTGAGTGATGACTGTATCCAGTTTAGGCATGAAACTCGTGCGCGGGGGTATCATTTCAGTGGAAATGCCATAACTTGTTACAGATACGACTTTCGAAGGAAAATTGTTGCTCTGTGCGCGAATAACACAAACATCAATCTTGGTGATTGTAAGCTAGTCGGTGATAACAGTGTTTGACGTAAAGTTGAGGTAGAAGTTGAACTTCAGATAGAGAATTTTTACTTTGTATGCAATACCCATATTTTACACAACTGTGTTCAACATGCAGTCGATTGTTTGTCAACCGATATTGAAACCTTCGGCGTAAAATATTGTTTTTTTTTCATATGTGCAGATATAGAGAACTAGATAGATATAGTAGAACTATTGTAGGGCTTTTGTAATTTATATAATAATAAGCATGAAGCTATAAGCATCATACTAAATTGCTCGAGCGTAGTAACGCATGGATTCCTTTTTCTTGGACCTTCCATCGATAGGATTTTGTTAGCATTTTTTACGGATTACGCTAATATTTTCTTTCACTATAAAAATGTCCTATCGTACTACGGATTTTTTTCTAAAAACCCGATGTGATGTAAAAAAAAGAACCCATTCGAAATCAAAGTGTTCCAATATTAAACGTTTTTTCAAACTTTTCGATATTCGGAATTAGTAGACCATTTTGCCATTTCAGTATGGTTGATTTATTTTTTAGAAAAACAAAAAATGACTTTCGATCATAAATGGGCATTTTTAGGGTATGGCATAAAAAATCCACTTGCGTAAAATTGTTTCACAGTGTTTTGTTCATCGCTGCACCTCTTGGTTTTGACAGCTGTTTGTTTACATCTGAACATTGCTGGGGAGTATGGGGTAAGCCGTGGTGTGGTCTAACTGGTCATTCGGATGCATCAGATGCTCGGCAGCGTGGCCGATTGACCAGGAAGAGGGCCGAAACGTAAGACTGATACAAGAGAGGACATGCTAATCATGCGGGATGTAAAGGAAAACCCTCGAACGACCATTCGGATGATTAAATTTCATTAAATGCCAAATTTCAGCTCAATCGGACTTAAGAGAGAGTGGCGCAAAGCGGTCAAAGTTTGAATTTTTTTGAAAATCGAAAAATCACCCAAGGGGGGAGTAAAGGAGATCGGGGTTTTCGAAAAAAAATTTTGATACCAAATGTCTTAAAATTGCATGAAACGAGATCTAGTGTCATCTCGAAAAAAATCGTCACGTCGTGTCAAAAATCGGCACTCAGGGACTTCGGCATGCGAAACGAAAAGTATGGCTTAGGGTGCCAATAAGAATAGTTTCATTCGGAACTTGCTACGAAATGTTCATTTGCACAATAATATACCCTATGCAAAATATTAGCTCATTCGGACTTCATTTACTGGTGTCGCAGACGTTAAAATTTGAGTTTTTTGAAAATCGAAAAATCAGCGGAAATCGGGGTTTTAAAAAAAATTGATGCCAAAGGTCTTAAAATTGCATCAACGATACTGAAAATGCAAAATGGTCTGCTAATTACCTACTCTTACATAGCATTGCCTGGAACACCGAATAGTCTGAAAAAACTTTCAATATTGGAGCACTTTTGATTTGAAATGGGGGTGGATTTTTTTTCTGCGCCTATCATTGTGGTCCATTGTGGTCAAAATCTGAAGGAAAATTAAAAAATTCTTGGCGCAGTCCGTTGTTGACGGCATTTCGTATTCTCTAGGCGTCGTCGTGAACTGATTGATTGAGTTTTTCTACCATAGAGGCTTTAAACTACAAAGTTCATTCGTCAGTAGCAGAAGTTTTCTGCGATTGAACACTTTCTTTACTTAAGTCACATTCGTAGATACTAGGATTGTGTAGTGCAGGTGGCAAAGTCAAACTAACGATGAATGTGGTAATAATTTCCTTTCAAATAAATCTATACATGGATTCAACTACCAATTTCATAATTAGAAGCAAATATGCAGATTTAAAGACAAATTCACCATCGAACCGGATCGTTGTTGTCGTCAGCGAATGGAGAGCCATTGTACGATTAATCGTTGCATGAAACGTAAGATCATTGGACAAATGTAAGAACTTTTTTTCGGACCCTTCGATACAGTTTCTCCAAACGGTATCAACAGATATACATTCCGACGATTCCAAAATAATATTCAGAGCGGACTGGACGTCATAAACGTTAATTGATTGAATCCAAAACCAATTAAATTACGTCGATAGCTTTGATGGAAATGTTGATGCCCTAACATTGTTCTGTGAATGTTCGAAGTTGTTTGTTGCATTCGTTGCAATTTTATATATTCTGGCATTCATCTAAGGATCTATATCAGCATCAGCAACAAGTTCGATTGAGTTCTAGTAATTGATTTGAGTTCTAGTGATCACTGAATCTCGCAACATCAAAGGGTGTGTTTGAAGAAGTTGTTTCGTACGGCCATTTTCTAGGAAGCAGAGAAGCAAGTGAGTGTTAAGCCATATTAGTTGATTCGTCGGTTATTAACGGAATTCTCTTCAGGACATGCCACTTTTTGTTAAAAAAATATTGAAATTGAAAGAAGAAGAACACGAAATACTACAATACCATTAATTGTCAGCTTCACACGATTCGAACGAAGCATTTCCCAATTAACGGTCTGAACATACTCGCCTGGCAGACATGAGCATTGAGCTCCTAAAGAATTCTGTTACTTGCAAGAAAATAGAGATACTAATAAATCCATGTCCCGGATTTCTAGTCGCTAGATGGGTCTCACCGTATTTCGTTGTGAATCTTTCTGTGCATATTGGTCTCATAGGTGGTTTGGGGAACTGCAAAACCCCCTGTCTCGCCAAAATAACAACCCCAGCCCAAAATGAAGAGCAAGTACTGTCGGGATGTCGGAACTGACCTGAAGACCACTTACTCCCCAAAGCCTTCCGAACCGTTAGGAATACAACTTGTTGACACCCCCTTAGCTACAACTGAACATCCTGTCCCAGTTTCAAGACTTCAAGGTTCTTTAATCTGAAATTTTCCCAGCTTTAAATGATTTGACGCCATTGGATATACTGTTCGGTAGAAAACTCACCTTGAACCAAATTTTGATTAATCTAGACATATCCTTCTCCGGGTTTTGATCTACTATGTATTACACGGTATGTTTACTCCAAACTTTGACATTTAGGTCGAGAGAACGTGAGAGCGTTGTACAGTTCTACGGACTGCACAGAAATCTCTACAAAAAGTATACGATAAACCATTTTAAATAGGGGGTCTTCGTAGCCACATTGGTTGCGCGTTCGCTCAGTAAGCGATCGATCGTGAGTTCAAAAACTCGTGAGTTCAAAAACTGCTCTGCTCTGCAAGACACATCGGGCTGCTGTTCTATAAATAACTCAACAATGATCATATCAACTGTCTCCACTGTCCTTTCTTACTGGATAATGGAAGAACAGAAGGAAAACTCTTACGCCTAAACGGCTACTTTGTGAATGTGTACCATATGCAATGGTATAGAAGGGAATACTCTAACGCCGAAAAATGGCAACTGTGTAGAGGTGGGCAAACCGTTCACGAGCGGTACGAATGAACTAGTTCACCAAAAAGAGTGAACGAACGGTCGTTCTTTTCAAAGAACGGTAGTTCTCCCCACGAACTGATTCCGAAAGAACGGTTTGCGAGTGATCTGTTTGAGAGCGAACTGATTAAGAATGAACTGTTTGTGAGTGAACTGTATGGAAAAGAACTGTTTGAGAACTAACTAACTGATTGAGAGTGAACTGTTTGTGAACGAACTGTTTGCGAGTGAACTGTATGAGAAAGAACTGTTTGTTTGCGGGCGAACTGTTTGCGAACGAACGAGTGCAGCTGAACTGATTTGCGCTGGACGGAATGGATAAATATAACGAGAACGCCTGTAAGAAAAATAAAACGGTATTTTCATTTACGAGTATATAACATGTAGCGCAGGGTTCATTTTGTTGGTGTATATTCAATTGTGGGTTGAAAACTTATTTAGATTTTCGTAGGTTTAAAGGCATTCCGCATAGCATTCATATACTTCCTGATAATCAGAAAAAAAATGTGGGTGAAGCTGGGACGATTCATGAATTAGGTAAACATAAAATCTTTTAGTGAGGGCAAGTTGACCTATTTCGTGTACGTGATTGTTTGTATGATTGATCGTTCATAAAAATTAAAAAAAAAACAACTGCTGGATTTTTTTCTCTAAATGTACCATCATGAAACATGATCTTACATGGAACCTGTGTTTTTTCGTAACAGAAAATATGTAAAATTGCACATATTTTGTGCGAATCAAATTATTACACGTACTATTATCGGTCGATAAACATATTTTCACATACAGTTTGCGAATTTAAAGAAGAAGCACCTTATCTTTCCCCACTAAATTCCAAAAATATAAATCCCACATGAATCAAAAAATCTCCTATCCAATCCAACGATATCAATGAATAGCTGTCCATTGATGTTATGTTCCAGCTAACATTCTATGTTGTTTTTAATACCGCTGAACGAAAGAGCGAAAGAACGGTTCAAAAGAACTGGTACACTTAGATGAACGGTCAGTGAGTGAACCGTTCATCAAAATGAACTGTTTTGACCATCTCTAAAACTGTGTAATGTACTAATTATAGATTATGGAAAAAATAATCATCATCGAATTTCGAAAACCGACCATGTACATTTTGTTTATTGGTCCAGTTTTGATTGTTTGGCCACTTAGGCTAAGTTCCAAAAAGTTGATTTTCGGCCAATTTTTTTTTTTCGAGATAACACCAGATCTCAACGTTTCATGTATTTTTAAGTCGAAAAAAAATCGATTTTCTAAATTTCCTTTACTCCCCTTGGAAGATTTTCGAGGATGAAAAAATTAAAAATTTGAGTGCTTTGAGACACCCCTAAATAATGTACGATTGAGCTAAAATTTTGCACAGGTCATTTTTTTGGACCAATAGACAAAATGTACATGGTCGGTTCTTTAAATTCGATAATCATTTTTTTCCACACCTTCAGTCCCAAAAGGTCGATTTTCGGCAAAAAAATTTTTTATTCGAGATGACACCAGATCTCGACGTTTCATGCATTTTTAAGTCATTTGGCATCGAAAAAAAAAATTCGATTTTCCGAATTCCACTGGAAGATTTTCGAGGATCAAAAAATAAAAATTTTGAGCGCTTTGAGGCACCCCTAAATCATGACCGATTGAGCTGAAACTTTGCACAGGTCATTTTTTTGGGCCAATAAACAAAATTTACATGGTCGGTTTTTGAAATTAGACATTTGACCCCAATGTGCACGATTAAAATTCGGCTCTGTTACAGCTAAAATGCTAATGAGCCTAAAATAAACAAAAGGGATAAAAAAAACATTTTAAATGTTGCTTCTTCGATTGTTTACCATGTCCTAAGATCCCCAACAACTACTCGCAAGCAAGGTAGTGGAGGACCAGTCAAAATTATGGACACAAAAGGACTCCTTTCTCTTTCTCGTGCCTTCACCAACAAGAATTGGCTGAGCCAACGGGATGCCGCAAAAAAGTTCAACTGTTCTCACCAGTACATCTACAAAATATTGAAAAGAGTCAGAATAAAGGTTATTATCGATGATTGAAGCAAACTGGAGGGCTCTATTACCACAAAAACAATCCAAATTATTCATTACATCTCGTAACAGAATAACACGCAGCCTATTCAGCTTGAATAAGGCAGGTTTGAGTACATTAACCGGTCTACTGACTAGACACTGTCCGAGCAGGTATCACCTGAAAAAAAACCGAAAAACAGATTATCACTTTCGTTTCTGCAATTTCGAAACTGAAACTTTGGAACATTTACTGTATCAATGCAGTACTATAATTCAGCGAAGACAATGGATTCTTGGAAAGAGCTTTTCATGCCTAACGATGTATGGTCTGCTGAACCAAAAAACGGTAAGGAACTTCATAAAGGAATTCATACCTTCGTGGGGGGGGGGATATGCAAAGTCCTGGTGCGACTATCACTTATTCCCTGAGTGATGGAACGAACTGACACTGCATACTTAGCAAACTGGAGTGCACTACAAACTACTTGTAGACTACCAATAGATCAAAATAATGGTCGCAGTGGTTCAAGGCTCCTACAGGATAAGATGGTACAACTGTCCGAAAGTTAGATGCGAAGATAACTTCCAGAGAACGTCTTCACCATCAAATTTTGCTTCGCGTTAAATCTCTGATACAGATTGTGCCTTGAAACCTCCTAAATTAGCCCTCAACTGATATGTCTTTGCTTTTGACAGATGATTGCGAGACTTCTCCCATTTTCAACCCAGTAAAATTTTAAAATCATTCAAATTTTGAAAAGTTTTGCATCATTATTATTCATATGTGTGATGACTCGGTCTTTCATTTTTTCTCAGATAGCGTTGGAACCTAGCTCGATTATTTTCATACTTATTTTAGTATCCGAATTTGCCCTGAAATAATTGTTAAGCTGAATCAATATTGAAACTTACATTATCAGCTTCATTAAAAAACGGGACAGAATCTTTCGGTAGACCTAATATATTTTTTTGCTATAATAACCATACAATTAATGTTTCATCGGCGACAAAAGTATAATTTTCATTCTAAACACGTAATTTATTCCAACTCACATTCGTCCCCCAAGCAACTCTCGAGGCACGTAAAATCACACAGATGATAACAAAAACCAAATAATGGGCCGGACGTGACACTTTTCCGCAACAATAAAACTTAGCAGGACCTGTTGAGTATTATCATATTGTTGTGCTCATTATGCTCTCATTCTCTCCCCCATTCTTTCTATCTGCCCAGAAGCAATCAGACAAATTTGGTTTCCCCATTTCCTGCGGAATTCATTCGTGTTTTCAAAACTTATTTAAACTGCTACATTGCACCGGAATAATTGACTGACGCTGCCGGTTCATATCGTCCTCTGGCAGCAACACTAGATTGGGATATTTGCGATTTTAATTTACTGCTAAATACTAGCCAATTCACCCTCGCACGCTATCCGGCTAAATGCATAACCTGTGTCGACAGCTATACTGATACTTTCTGAAACTCTAATCGCATCAAATTCGCTCTTCACCCAGAGCCCAACGAACGGGTGATACGGTAGCGCCATTCACGATGCCTAATCTGTCGTGAATTGAAACTCCAATTACAATTTTCCACCGGAAGTTTTATGCCATTCAGGATATTTGTTGGACAGTACGCGCGAAAATATCCATTCCACCGGAATGAACAATGTTTGTTTTTTTTTTGTGATGTTGAATCGGATTTAAGAGTTCATGGAATCATGGAATCGAATAAATTTGATTGCTCCGCATAGACTAATATTTACATCTCATTGTTTTACTTTCTACACTTTTATTTTAATTTCAGAAAACGCTCAATCCTGTATTTGACGAATGCTTCGAGTTCTCGGTAACGCAGGAACAGTGTCAGGCGGAGGCTTCGATGATTGTGTTCACGGTTATGGACCATGATGTGCTGACGGCAAATGATTTCGCCGGCGAAGCGTTCCTTTCGCTGGCCAATATTCCCGGCGTCGCGAGCAATTTTAACATGAATATCGAAAACTTTGACTGTGTGACGCAAATGGATCTGCCGTTGTTGGAAATGAAGGATAAAAGTAAGTATTGTCTGTTTCACGATAATTTCTCATCCTAAATTATCAATATTCTCAAGGTCATCCAATTCTACTGATTCTCGAGGGACGTGTCAATGATAAAAACGCTATGGAATTTCTGAGAAAGCAGAAGGCTCGCGTAGTGGATTGAATTTCCGGAAAGGGGAAAAATAAACGAAACAAGCTAACTTGTCAATCACGCAAACTTATACGCTATAACGATAAGAAGGAAACGAACAAATCAATAATAACCAAAGAATGTTGTAAACTAGGCGAACTCTCTCGCAATTTTTTACAAATTTAAGGTCTAATTTGCACAGTCGTTTTACCTACAGAACAGGACTGAAGCGAAACTTTTTTGATGACAGCGCTAAGTTTGTGAAAGACATACCTTTAGAGAATCTTCTTACACACGTAACATTGCCTTCACTATGAATATACTGACATCTGTGTAAATCTCTTTGCATGTCATCTCCATCTGAACCACATACCGTAGCGAGTAGACAAAGCTATATAAGATAGAAAGAGCGTAGTCAATCCTAGCCAGAAGTATAAGACTCACATCCCTACTACTAAGAAGCACGAACAACCCACTATCATTTAATTTTCTACCAAAGAGCATATTTTTAT
The DNA here is from genome assembly GCF_029784135.1 of Toxorhynchites rutilus septentrionalis. Lineage (NCBI taxonomy): Eukaryota > Metazoa > Arthropoda > Insecta > Diptera > Culicidae > Toxorhynchites > Toxorhynchites rutilus. The sequence goes on from NC_073745.1 coordinate 342,295,097, forward strand.
ATGACGCTCATTTGAATAACTTCAAAACAGCGTAAACTACTGTTAAGTTTAACTAACTAAATCAATTGTAAACTAATCCAACCCTGTATATTTGGAACAGTGTATAAAAGAGGTAAACTTAAGAGATGTTATACATAAGTTTGTACTTATAGGAACTATTATCGAGGTAGTGAAACAACCAAAGTCTTCAAAACTTAAGCATATTTTTAGGCGGCTACTCTCTCTAAGGAACAAAATCGACACAAACACACACAGACACAAACGTTAACTTTTAAGCTGTAAATTTTCTCGAACAAACTGCAGATATTTTCTTATGAATGAATAAAAAACTTAAACAAACGCAAAATCAAGGAATGATCGCGCCCAGCTGTGGCCGATTGTTCCGCTTGTAAAATAAGGATTTGTTTAAAGGAATAGGAACATATAATACTATATAATCATAAACATTTGTGTACAACTAGCGGAACACACATTTATACATACACATACAATGAGTGCGTAACTTTACTTTCTCGCCGTGATTTACATTGTGACAATAGGTTCAATTACAATTTTTTTTTGTGCGTAAGTAACGCGGTTTTTTATCCGGGATATTCGCTTCTTTAACCAGCTTCCGGATGGATCTTACTTACCGTGAACATGGTCTAAACGCCGTAGTTTGCTTTGGACTTTTGGACTTTGGACGAGAAGTAAACTGGTCACTTCATCCTTTGGGTGCATTTCATTGTAGAAAAATCTTTCCACCAATGCGATACTATCAGTCAAACACAAAATATGATCAGTAAGCTTCACGAATTCCTTGAGTTTGCCGAAAATACAGGTTCGCAACTGGCACGGATTATATGTTCCATCTTTTTATATCATTAATTATAATTCCTGTAATCCATATGAACAGGAAGTTTTTTATACTAATGTCCCTTTGAATCTCTCGCAATTCCGGAATGGACTTTAATATAATACTGTTAATTTTTTCCTAGACTAGCCGTTTTTCAATGTACTCCAACGCAGTATCATAAAGATTTTGCACAGTTTTGATCAATTTAGCCTCCTGTTTTTATAATGATTCAACATCCCATTGATAGATTAGATCTGATTCACAACTTTTCGTCAATAAACCCAATCCATGGCTGCCGTTCTCCAACTCCCGGCTGCACCGATTCTTGCCAAGTCCTGCTCCACCTGGTCCAACCACCTCGTTCGCTGGGCTCGTCTCCTTCTTGTTCTTACCGGATTCACCACCGTTGCGGGGCTGCTGTCCGGCAATCTTGCAAATGCTCTGCCCATCGCCCTCGTCCTGCCTTGGCGATTTTCTGGATGCTGGGTTCGCCTCAGAGTTGCGCCAGTTCGTGGTTCAGTCTCCTTCTCCATACTTTGTTCTTCTGTACACCACCGTGTTCTGAGCAGTCGGCGTTCGAAAACACCAAGCACTTGTGAGTCCTCTTCAAGCATCGTCCATGCTTCGTGCCCGGTCCACCGGTGCCCAGAACCACTGGTCGAATTAGAGATTTGTACATGGTACACTTCCTACGGGGTCGGAGTTTGTTGGACCTCAAGGATTTGCGGAGCCCATAGTAGGCACGACTTCCATTGACTATGCGTATTCGAATTTCACGACTGTTGTTGTTGTCAGTTGTTATCAACGAGCCAAGGTAGACAAATTTCTCTACCACCTCGAGCTCGTCGCCATCGAACACAACACTACTACCAAGAAGAATTCTGTTGCGATCAGTCCCTCCTGCTAGCATGTATTTAGTCTTAGATGCATTGATCCCAAACCCAATCAACCCTGCTTCGTGTTTCAGTCGGATATACAAGTCGGCTACCGTTGCATGTGTTCTTCCGATTATGTCCACGTCGTCGGCGAAGCGGATAAACTGACTAGACTTATTGAGAATCGTGCCCCGCATGATGAAGATCGAATTGTCGAAGTTCCCTGTGAGTCTCAAATGATTCCGACAAGAAATGAGTGAGCGCTCACGAATGAAATGATTTGACTAATATAATATAGTTAATCTTAAGAACATTCCATTCGAAACATTTTAAAAATATTTGGGATATAAAACTGGGAGAAAACTGTGTCGTTATCGGAAAACTGCTATACTCTTCCGACATATAATTCGACATGATCGACATTATATGGATCAAGAGAAATCAGTTCTAGTGATTATAAAAAAGCTCTGTAATGAATTGATTCCGGAGCTGGTAAAGCGATTTACATATCTCGAGTCAGACGAACTAGTAGCCTAACCGATACTGCTAGATCCTCGCTTCAAGCAGCATGGTTTTGGGGATAACAGAAAGTACAACCATGCACACCAGTCTTTGATAAGGACGCTAAAAATGACATCCATAGAATACACCCCTACGAAACTACCACAAATCGTTTGTGATGAAGCGCGGTCATCTGTATGGGAGGAGTTTGATGCATTGGTTGACAATCTTCGATCCTCAAATGATCCAAAAGCTGCTGCAATATCTATTGTAGATAAATATTTAGTGGAACCACATTGGCTGAGAATTAGTGACCTTTTGCTTTGGTTGATTGGTTGAATCTACATCTCCGGCTCCACCATTTTTCTTGAAAATATTATGTATTCCGGCGTCTTCAGTACCACGTGAGCGAGTTTTTCCGAAAGCAGAAAAAGTTTGCAGTGAAAGATGTAGTAGATCAGATAACATTGAAAAGATAATGTTTATAAATAAAAAAAGAGGATCTGAGACAGAATTTTGTAGGTACCATTCAGGATTGTGATGGCACGATAGTTCCCACAATCCAGCTTGTCACCTTTTTTATAGATCTGTGTCCCAGATCCTGACTATCAACCGGTGCATACACTCTACAAGTTTTCTCGGACCCACCTTGAAAAGCACCACTATGAGGCCATTCTTACCAGCTGCTTTGTGATTCTGTGTTCTGTGTTGTTTTGTGCTCAGGTGTTCATCGTAGCACTGCCTCCACCTTTCGATCACCTCGCGTTCCGTCGTCAAGATGCCTTCTTCCTTGTTCCTGCACATTCCGGCCCGCGGCACAAAGCCTTTGTGCGAGGCGTTTAGTTTCTTGAAGAACTTCAACGATTCTCGAGAACGATAAAGCAGCGCTATCTGCTCACACTCTTTCTCTTCATGGCGGCGCTTTTTTCCTGAAAAAGATGTGCTTGCTGCCTTCGCTTCAGTAACGATACAGACTGAAACGTTTTGTCGAGTCGCTCGTTGCAGCATGGCTGTGCGTGCTGCATCCTTCTCGTTCAGGAGCGCTCGGCACTCGTCGTCAAACCATTCATTCAGTTGTCCTCGTTGTTCATACCTGATAACGGTCTCTGCTGTGCTGCTAATTGCTGCTTTCAAGGCGTTCTAGCATTCATCGAGGGGTGCAGCATCCAGTTCGTTCGGCTCCTGTAGTCGTCGTAGGTGGTACCGCGGTGAGCGCTGGTGTCTCATGTTATTGACGACTGAAAGTTTAGAACGCAGTTTGACCATCACCAGGTAGTGATCTGAATCGATGTTAGCGCCACGATAGGTTCTGACGTCGAGAATATCCGAGAAGTGCCGACCATCGATCAAAACGTAGTCAATTTGCGTTTCTGTTTGTTGTGATGATCTCCAGGTGTATCAGTATTGGAGGCTGTGCTGGCAGAAGGTGCTACGTATGTTTAAAGTGTGTAACAAAGTTATTTCATTTGCGTCTATACGCTCCAACGGTACGAATTACAATGGATGATGACGAGTGACGCAGCTCTCTCTAACTTAACAAAATATATCCCTATAGCAATGCATGGTGATTAGGGAGACACAAAATGTAGGGAAGCTCGAAAATAAAATATTATTACAACTTATGACCATGTTATTGGAGGCAGCGGAGTCAAAAAGTTTTAGACCGTTTTCGTTGGTTCGCAGATTGGGCACCGAACCTACCAATTACCGGTCTGAACTCTTCCTCTTGGCCGACCTGAGCGTTCAAATCACCAATGGCGATTTCGATGTCGTGTTTTGGGTAGCGATCGTATTCACAGCTTTGCACAGTGGCGATATCGTAACCAATGAGGTTTTACCGAGGGGCGATTATTGCTAGTTGATCGTATTCACACTCTAGCTGCGCGTAGAATTCTTCCTTGTCGTCATCGGTGCTAGTTAGATGAGGGCTGTGGACGTTAATAATGCTGATATTGAAGAAGTAGGCTCGCATCCTCAGTCTACACATTCTTTCGTTGATCGGCCACCAGCCAATCACCCCAGCTCGTGTGTGTTGCCGCAGCTCTGGTCTATGGTATACCTACCTTGGAACGATCGCACCATCGAACCTTTCCAGCTCACCTACTGCAGCGCTACGATGTTGAAATTACGGGCTTTCAATATTTCCGTAAGAATAAAGGTAAGGCAGGTAAATTGAGAGACTTGCAGGTCCATGTTCCGAGTTTCCAATCTCTAGTCCGTGTTCTTTGCGTGGGTCTAGTCCGATTGTCCAGTCTCGAATTTCTTTGTGAATTTTTCTGAACAGACGCCCTTCCCTGTCAGCATACGATCAAGATCCTACCGGGGTTGGTACCCGATCTTTACTGTGGATAGGAATTACTAAACAAGAAACTAAGGACCGCGAATGGGGTCTATTTTATGCCTGCAGGTACGCGAAGTACCGATGGTACACTTAGTCCAGTTTACCAGCCGACCCTGGTCGTTCACTACCCGGTTTCCGCTGACATGGTTCAACAAGAAGAGGACGCTTCACGTGGCAAACAGTAGCTAGATAGCATCCTACAATCGCCGCAGTCTGCTTTGGACATTTTTCGCGAGAAGGAAACTGGTCACTTCCTCTTCGAGTACATTTTACCGATATGGCATATATTGTTCCACTACTTTGTTCACATCACATCATTACATCAGATGTTGTCAGTTAAGGTGAAGGTGGAAGGAAGCCATTGTAGTAGTATAGGTAAAACCACGTGTAAAAATGGGGTAATAGTGTTTGTGAGAGAAGAGTAAAGCACACGTAAATAGATCATTTCACTTTTCAGACTGTGTGGCGCTTCACTGACACGAGTCTTTGAATACATTTGAAAAAAAATAACAATTCAATACTAAAGTGAAATGTATGAACGATATGTTCCGATGAACAATTTCAAATATAAATATATAAATAGCAGGTGCATTTGCATATGAAGTAAAATTCTGATTATACGCGAGCGTAACATGAACAAATTTATAACACATGCGAAATTTGGACTCTTTTGGTATTAACAAGTTCTTCCGCATAGTAACTCGATGTTGATAATTCCTTAATATTTTCCTTCGTTGATCTTATTGTTCGAAAACGATCATTTTCTTCACACTGTTTCGCAAAACTATTGATTTCCGGGCGAAGGGTGAGGGAAGGAGATGAAAGAAATGAGCGCCACCACGAAATTTGGCATTTGACTTGCATCCGTTAACCGGCTACTCATCCATTTAAAAACAAAAAAAAACTTTGAAGTAGCTGGGCTGCGAGTAGCCCAATACATGCAAATCAAATGTAAAATTTCGTTCGTAATTCTTCGGATCGTATGACGTTTACTAGCATCCGAGTAACTGATAACGTCTAAACCCGGCTTTGATGTATAAAAGGGGCACTACCCTGTATTTGAAGCCGAGTTGCTCGTTTCGACAGTGAGTGCATTACGAAATAAAAACTGTCATTGTAACAATTCACCAAGCAATGTTCGAATTTGTTTCTTTTGCTTTTGCGCTGAAAGTAAATTTTTACGGTAATTATCTAGTTTTATCTGAAACACTTCTAAACAACTCTACCCAAAAACCATAAGTACTAACTGAAATCCATTTTATGGCACTTATTCAGCATCTCTAACGCCAAATAGCAACACGTAAACATTTTTGTAAAAAAAACCGATTTCCGTAGTGTGACAACTGCACCATGAAGAAATAGCAGCGTATTCATGATTTGTCCCACATGCAAACGTCGCAAAATGGCATTTTAATCACCGTGGGAGTGTCACGGTGAACCGTGAAGACCGAGGAAAAAAAAGGACAACTATCCGCGACGGTGACCACAGGTCAGCCGGGGTCAACTCGGATTCCGAGAGTTATCGATGCCAAAAATAAGTGAATAAATTATGGGGCTGTTTAATAGCGATCGCGATTCTTGAAATTGTTAATTTTCCGCGCTGATGGCTTCCGATAGGCGTGACATACGATGTTGGCTTTTCTCCTCCGTGAGGATGGAGAAAAGATTTCTTAAGAATAAATATCCCCTACACACAAACTAGCGTTGTCAGAAAGCATTTCAGTTTCGACAGAAAACATGTCCTTTCCAGCCTTGAAGCGTCAAATAGGCAAATAATGTCATATGTCCCCCAACACTTTGAAATGTTTGTATGTATGGAAGCAGACATCTCTTTCTTTTTTCTTTTTTCGTCTTTTTTGGGATTGCACACAAAAAAAGTCCAAACGGCATCAACGGAGATCGAACCAAGGCCGGCTGGAATGATATACTGTTTTACACGACCACGCTATCCATATAGCTAATGATGCTGTTACGCAGAAGCGTGTTAATATTACATCTTATTACAAATTGAAGTGGGAATATTGTTTTCTAATTTTACTCTTAGAAAACGCTTTCCAGCATGAAAGAGAATATCCATCTCGGTCTGGGTGCTTATTTGAAACGTGCCTTTTGTTTCGTTCGCTCGTATTAAATAATCTTATATTACCGTACCATATATATTATACAAATGCTTACCAGTATTTGTGAGTCATGGCATTTTCTGTCATTTTTACGCTCATTTAATGTAATAAATCGGGATGACAAAATCAATTTTGGGTGTAGCTCCAAATAAATTTTTCGTTCACAAATATAGTTTCAAAATGTCAAACTCCGATCAGTTTAAGACGATTATCCAAAGCAAAAAGTTTTGGAAGATATACCGATGAAAGACCATGTATAACATACTTTTAACGACCGTGAACAGGGTTTGTCATTTTTATAACAAAGAACTAGTTTTCGACTGAATCGTTTTAGTCCATCAATTCTTCAGATTCGTTTCCTTCAATTCACAAAGCAGAAACAAATCCTCATAGACGCTTGATTCAGTACAAATGCGCTGTATTCATTTTCATCTTCAAAATGCTTCATTTCGCAGTTATCCGATCGATAGTTTCATCATAATAATGGTCCGGGACTGGACCGTCTTCCAAAAAATTGGCATTGAAAAAGGCAGAGGAGAGCACAGAAGTCACTCTTGCCACTACATCACCGGCGCCGGCAACTGATTACTCTTGTTGACTCACTGCACATCACTCTTTTTCTATTAGTTTGATTTTACTCTCTTTAAAAAAACACTACACTTAAATACACATTCCAACGAACAATTCAGTCATCGAAATACTTTTTATAGCTGTATTGAGGAATTATCTTCGCGCAGCGAATTCGTTTTCAATGCTGTCAAAAAGGCACTCATTTTTAGATACTGTGATAACGTAAGATTTTGGAACTGCTGTACACAAACAACACGCAGAACCCGAAACAACACTTATGGTTCTTATAAAATTTAAAAAGGATGGTAAATTTACTTTTTCAGTCGACCGGTTTCGGACTCTATGCTGCTCATCTACGGGACGATATCCGACTGATTACAATGCAAAGAAACAACTTTGTACTGGTATAGTACACGTCAGGAACGATAATGTCATTGGATGTTTTGTTTGGTCAAGTTGAATAATTCGATGTAATCGGAGCTTTGAACTTATTCATAAGCGGCGGCTCAGCAGTGTAAACGAACATGAATTCCGATGCATATAGATGGGAAGCTTTTCTGACACACTTTTTGAGTATCGCGTTGTCCCAGTCAATTTCATGATAGCAACACTCGGTTCGCTGGGTAGCTTATTTTCCACACCGTTTCTGTGCTCCCTCAAACGTACCTTAAGCTTACGACGGGTTTGGCCAATGAAAAGGTAAATTTACCATCCTTTTTATATTTTGTAAGAACCATAAGTGTTGTGTCAGAACGGGTTCCACGAAGGGACAATTTTAGTTTCAGAAATAGGGAAAAGTTACATGGGACCAAACCGCTAATAATTATGCGTTGGATGAACGTGGGATCAGAATTTGATAGTTCAAGATCGTTCAAGTCATCAGCCATTTGATTGCGATGAAAGAAAATTAAGCTCTTTTAACACCAGTCGTGCTGCGACTTCTCTCATGCCCAAAACATCAACAATATGAGGAAAGTTATCTTGAGTGATATTTAAATCATGGGCTAGCTTTTCCAAACTTACCGAAATTACCGGTTATTGATTGTAAAATTACCGTTAATTCGGTAACGTAAAATGACCGGTATTACCGGTAAAACCGGTAACAGTAAAACCGGTTAACAATCCCTACTATCAAGTACTGTAGATCAAGATCATCCCGGTCTTTCTCAAGAGCCTTAAAGTAGTTATGCTTATTTCAGATTGCGGTTTTTTCGATGTGGACATCGACAATTCTCCACAAGTTCTTGAGTTCTATGGGTTCGATACAATATGAATGGAAAAACGACTTGATTTTATTTTATGTGTATTTTTCAAAACCCATCAAGGAAATATCGTGATTTTCACCAAGGCTCGGCAAAGCCATATTTAACTGAGGATCGTCAGAGGCTGTGGAACCATCGGTCTTCATTTTCAGTTGGAAATTAGTTTTCGCTTCTTCCAGTAGTTTCTTTGTCGACATAAATCAAAAGTTATTAGGGCATTTTCGTCGCTATCTGCTCTACGGCATGTTGAAATGAACCATGAAGTGTTTGACGGTGAATGCGTTCGTTGTGACTCAGTAGCAAGAGAGAGGAGGACATTTATAAAAGTAGTCCCGCTCGAGGCGAAGCGATGTGTGGAGAGTCGATTTTCTTGTTTCGTCTTCGAAAATATTAGAACCTGATTATCACGCAGAATGGTGGTGTAGTAATTGGCATTCATAATCCTATCGATTCTTAAAAGAGTTATCTGTCCGGCCCATGGAAAACGCCACCAAACCGTAACATTGCAACTCCCATACTTTACGGTGCCTTGGATATGTCGTTTCTGGAGGTACTCTACCGGCTATCAGCATACTTGTGAACAAACTTCAGTGGGAACATTTCAGCACATGTAAAACTTCCGTTTACTCCCCAGAAAACCTTTTTAAGTGGAGGCGATATTTATACGTTCATTGATTCGACATCTTGGTATTCGACGGTCACCAGATCTCGCTTAGGAGAGATAATTTTACCCTATTGAAAAAAAGCGAATTAAACACAAGTTCTTTCTCATTTACTTGAAGTCAAAAGTAATTCATGTGTTTGTGTATATAAGCGCAAAAATATTATTCTACAAAAACTCCATAATTATCACTATGATTATTTGTTTTTATTCCTTGTTTCAACAACATCTGTAGCTTGAACACAAACCCACAAATCCGTAATCATCTGTAAATTATGACTGATCTTGATACATAACAGTAGTAAAACTATATAGAGTGAATGTCGAGCTTAAATGTTATCAAACCAAATTCCCCTCAGTACACTAAAATACTGTTACAGTAGAACCACCCCAAATAGAGCAAGCTTCGTTTCCTACCCTGTTTCAAGAATAGCATAATCATTTGTAATATACGTTCCCCATAGTCAAATGAGGAAAAAAGCTTTAAAATCAATACTTGAATGAAGAGAAAAAAACCTCAAAATAAGAAAGGAAATTACAAACTAACACTATTTTTTTCGGTACGTACCTAGGAGTGAGCAGAGACGAAACAATTTCGCTTCGTTCGATTTTTATACAAATTTAATTTGTACACCAGCTCTTGAACACCCCTTTTTCCCCGAATCCAGAACACCCCGAGGAGCAACAACAAAGCGTTGGAAAAATTGCGAATGTGTGCAAAGTAATTGTCGTTGTACAAGAATGAGAATACCCCAGAAACAAACAAACTGTGTACACAACCCGTAGCCTTGACTATTTGTATGCACCATTCACCAACACACTTGCAAGTGTTGACACACTTTATATATACACATACATACATACACACAGTATTTTAGCAAAACAATTTTTGAAACTACAAAAATACAAACGTGAGCCAAAGAACAAGTAATCAGAAACAATATATTTTGTAAATAGATATAAACAACTGTTCAATGTCTTAGGGAAGCAACAATCATGTAGTGCTGTATGACAACAGATTCAATGTCATACTTAAGCGTTTTAAAAAAATATTTATTCATATGGAAATCAGAGCCTTTATAAATGTTGATTTGATGAAACTTCTCATTACAACCACTTCTTTCGATACCGTTAAGTTTTGTTGTTTCATAAGGATAAACAGAAACTTTAGAAACTTAAACATTTATGAACCGATAAATATCGTTTAACCAACATAAAAACATGCCAATCAAATGTAACTATCGTTGTAAAAACCAAGAGGAAAAATAGTGTACCACAAAAGTATAATATATTATGTAACGCATTCATAGACAAGGACTACGCAACAGACTTGAATTAAGTTTTAGCGAAACCAAATATACTGCATTCAATGTAACTATACAAGAACCATCGGACCCATACCCAGCTACAGAACTCGCTTCATTCAAATCGTCGAATAGTCGTAGCTCATTATGATTCTTAAAACATCAAAACTGTTCTAAACACAAATCAACGTTTCAGCACAGTAAGAGCAACAACAAAAAAAACTATCAGAAGGTGTTGTGTCGCGATGATTCGAATCTTACAACAAATCTAAGGGTACGTGCTTGTGCACAATCAACTGAGAATATACCAAAAATTGGACAATGGAAATATTTTTTCGAAGATAATAAATAAAAACATATTTGTTCATCTACCAAACATTTATTGCTATGAGTTTTATTTTACAGTTATAGGCATTAATAGCATGGAGCTATACGACAAAATTCTACTGCCTATTGGATTCAAGTTCTTCAGCAAACCGTTATATCATTGTTATCTATATAAATAAAAATGTAAGGCAAAATCTGTTGGTAAGCGTAAAACCCGAAGAAGGGATGGCCCGATTTTAGCCTCCTGTATTTTGTTGTATTCGTCTCTTCCCGTAGATCAATATAGCGGAGAGAAAAATCGGAAAATTTTCGGAAAATCCTGAAGGAAGGTCTGAAAATTCGGAAAATTGAATTCCCACATGTTCAAAAATTACATCATAATAAGCGTTGTTAGTCCATTCGATGTTTGCGCTATCGAAATTGATCTTTGTTCGTAAGTTGAAATGGATTTTCAGGCGAAATAACGCATTTCCATATCTTATATCTATAAATAAAAATGGAAGGCCAAATGTGTTGGTAAGCGCAAAACCCGAGAAAGGAATGGTTCAATTTGAGTCATCAATATTTCGTTGTATTCGTCTCTTCCCGTAGATCAATATAGCGGAGAGAGAAATCGGAAAACTCGGAAAATTTAATTCCCATATGTTCTACAATTAGCTAAGCGTTGTTAGTCCATTTGATGTTGGCGCTAACGAAATTAATTTTTGTTCGTAAGTGGAAAAGAATTTTCAGACGGAATAACGCATTCCTATATCTTCTATCTATATAAACAAAAATGGAAGGCCAAATGTATTGGTGTGCCCTAAACCCGAGGAAGGAATGGTCCGATTTGAGCTGTCTTTATTTTGTAATATTCTCTGTATCAAACATGTATTCCATGCAACGGAGAAACATGTTATTTCCAAATGCTTGAAGAATCTTGAACGAGAATTGTGTCTGAAAATATGTTTATATTATAAGGACGAATTTTTGTAGAAGTACTAGACAATTTATAGTAAAAGGAAATAAAGGGTCAAAGGGTAATCAATCAATGAAGAGTTCAGTGATTGGACTCACTAACGTTCACTTAGTAAGAAAACGTGGATGTTTGAAAGTAAAGGGTGTGTCACATCGAATTGCATCACGGAAAAAACGCTGTAGAAATTTAATTCTTAGGAATTATATCTTCAGCTTTCGCTTATAATCAGATAAGAGTGTATAGATCACGTTGGCCATGCTTCACTGTAAATTTTTCGTAAATTTAGAAAAATGTCGTCGAACGAAAAAGAGCGTCGTGAATTAATCCTGTGCACTCATTTCGAGAATCCGGAGTTGTCACATCGGGACATCGGTAAGATGCTGGGAATCGTCCAATCCACGGTCAGCAGAGTACTAAAACGATACTTCGAGAACCTAACCATCGACCGGAAGGTGAAGAACGGCAAAAATGGATGCTCCGTCAGTGAAAAGGATCACAAGCGCGTAGTTAAGCAGTTTAGACGTGATCCGAGAAGTTCGGTCCGGGATGTCGCCAATAAGCTGAATTTGTCAAGTTCATTCGTCCAGCGGACCAAGCAGCGGGAGGGCCTGCGTACATACAAGGTTCAGAAGGCTCCTAACCGCGACGAAAGGCAAAACATGGTGGGGAAAACGCCTGCCCGGAAGCTGTACACCGAAATGCTGACGAAGCCGCATTGCCTGGTAATGGACGACGAAACCTACGTCAAAGCGGACTTTCGTCAGCTGCCGGGCCTGTTGTTCTTCTCCGCAGAGGACAAATTCAGCGTTCCGGAGGAGATTCGCAAGCAGAAACTATCCAAGTTTGCCAAAAAGTACATGGTGTAGCAAGCGATCTGCTCTTGCGGAAAGCGGAGCGCCCCCTTCGTGATGACCGGCACGGTAAACGGGCGGGTTTACCTTAAGGAGTGCCTACAGAAGCGCTTACTACCACTATTGAAGCAGCACGAGGGCCCGACCATCTTCTGGCCGGATCTCGCTTCGTGCCACTATTCAAAGGACGTGTTGGAGTGGTACGAAGCCAACGGGGTCACCTTCGTGCCAAAGGAAATGAACCCGCCCAACACGCCGGAGCTTCGCCCAATAGAGAAATATTGGGCGATTATGAAGCAGGCCCTCCGGAAGAACCCAAAAGTTGTCAAATCGGAGGCGGACTTCAAGAGAAAATGGATTTCTGTTCAAAAAAAAAACTACAACCTGACGTTGTACAGAACCTTATGGACGGGGTAAAGAGAAAGGTACGAGCATACGGGCTTGGGCTCGAAGTATGAATAAAAAGAAAATGCCAAAAGTTGTTTAATAGTTTTTATTTTACTGTCTAAAATTTTCAAAAGGATCGGTCTACTGGGCGAATTTCTACAGCGTTTTTTCCGTGATGCAATTTGATGTGACACACCCTTTATTCAAATCAAAAAATCTATTTTGTCCGGGACGAAGTTCGTCGGGTTAGCTAGTTCTGAATAAAAGGCATGTGATGGATTTCGCGCCAACGAGACCCAGCGGCACTCTCGGTGGAATTTTAGAACTTTGTGATCATCTTTGCGTACTTAAGGGACCGACATTGCACTTTTTGTTAGGAACGCGTTGATCACTGGGACAGATTGTTACGAAAAAAGAAAATGAAAAATGATATGGCTTTGAAATGTGTTCCCGTGGCCGAGTGGTTAGCGTCCCACACTATCATGCCGGGGGTTCGGGTTCAATTCCCGTTCTGGCCGGGGGATTTTTCGTCAAAGAAAATTCTACCGGCTTGCACTGTGGTCACGCGTATTCTAGAGCTTGCCACTCCAGAGTACATTTAAGGCGTGTTATTCAGCATAGAAATCTCAACCAAATAAAAATGACGCAAGTAATGTTACGTTGAGAAGACAAAAGTTCCTCTGGAACGTTAGTGCCATCCAAGAAGAAGAAGACGGCTTGAAATAAGGCACATTTGGTCGATAAACTATGCATAGGCTGCCGGCTGGGACGATTATTATGGCCGAAAATTGGAATAAGCGCTACCAAAATTTCAACCACCGACTCCGAATTTTGATAATAATTTTAAATAACTATTAAGCTTTACTTGTTCATGTACTTCACCATGATGAAAATGTAGATTTTGACTAATGTTTTGACTAATGACTAAAGATCATTTAATTTGTCAAGGGTTCGTTCACACGAAGACGCAAAACTGTCAAGTCGCTAATGGATGACCCTTTACAATAAACATTTTTGGGAGCTGGAATCGACACTGATATTGTGCAAGCAAAATATTTCCGGGCGTGTTAATTGTTTCAGAATTATTCAAAACTGCATTCTGGAAACACCTTTTTTAAATAAAAAGATTGAGCAAATTTATATTCTCTTGAACAAACCAAAATTCAGTAGAAAAATTATCAGTTTATTATATCAATTCATTTTAGCCTCTTTAGACAGCTATTGGAAGACAACTTTCACCCCGTTATCACTGATATATGACCCACTGTTAGAAAAAAAAGTAATATAAAACTGAACTTTCCGATTGAACCGAGATTACTATATGCCAGAAATCATATTCAAATAAAAACGATAGCAATTATTTTTCGAAAAAAGCCATATTCAAGAAAATCAACACTATTTATCTGCGTTTTATTTCAATTTATATTTCTATGCCTTTAAAAACCCATTGTGTAAATGTATAGCAATATATTGGTATTTACAATTACATACAAGCGTATGCGTTATTCATTTATTCCCATCTAATAAACTGCAGTTCTACACATAGTTGTCCCATGTTTCAAAAACAGCAACTAAGAAAAATACAATCAAAGTTTTTATCATATTTGTCTACCAGAATCTTTAAGCATTTCAGTTTAGCAATACACCAGGTTTCTTATAAGCAGTAAACTTGTAATGATTCTGAGAGAGCAGAATCGGTGACGTGATAATTAGCACGTCACTTGCTTGGACTGTTGTATCCTGTCACTAGGAACACAATCCACGAGGATAACGAGGAAGTAATCATGACGGTGATGGTAAGCTGAATCCCACTGTTCTCGATCCATTTCCTTATCCTTTTATTCCCTAAAACCAAACTTCACAGTCCTATCCCTACATCAGCTGTCATTTGTGAAATGGCTCTCCTCGGCGAAAGCCCTAAACGACAGCCATGACAGGGCGAAGAGTCCTGATGGTGGATACGCGACGAGTGACGAGTTCTTCTGGATTGAGCCTTTCGCGAGTGGAATTGGTGTACTAAGTAGAGGCAGCCGTTGATCGCTGCAGTCAAACGAGCCAACCGGAAGGGGTCGTGGGTGGACCGCGAGGATAACCGCCAAGGAGTCATCGAGTCCCCACAAGTGGAAGCAGCTTCCTTCAAGACGTATCCTGAACCGACGGGAGCGATTGGTGGAGACCCGCCCTGCCCTCATAGCTCTACCGACAACGCGAGCTGCTTTCGAATAAGAGAGATAGAACGAACAAAAGAAATCCGCACATGCTTTCGCATGTGACCGACAAGTTTATTAAATTAATCAGATTAGTTATTACTATACGAATTAAAATACACTGAATTCAAACACTTTTCACATCTGCCGAATAAATCCAGTTACAAACTATTGTCTAATTAAATGTGAAAAGATCCTCTCACTTGAATCAAACAATCTTGATTGCGGATTTGAAAATTTATGATGGGACAGATATCCCTAGAATATCAACATGGGACGATTGAACTTGATGTAGTCTTCTAAAATACTGGGAACGAACAATAAGTTTTTTTTTGTGTTTTTCCGAAAGATTATGCATGACAACATCATTTTGTGAAGAAGGGAGTGATCTGAAACACCTTTACAAAATATAAACCTCATTGTAATTAGCCTGACGTGTTCTGTTGAACTTTTTTTTAATTTGTTTGAGAGTTAATTAGTTTGAAATGAGTGCATAAAATAGTTGTACTTGAACCGATTAATTTATTACGGATCTACAAAAATACATGGTGGGACATTTAAGCCTAGAATATCAACATGGGACAATTGAGGTTGGTTGTTGTTTTTTTTAAATCAGAGAACAAACAATAAGTTTTTTTCGTGTTTCTCCGGAAGATTAGGCTTCATAAAACATCGTTTTATGAAGAAAAGGGAAAATTTTCAAAAAGTAAGATGGGACAACTATGCGTGGAACGGCAGTAAAGGTGGTCCAGGAACAATATTCGGACTTGGTTCCTTCTGACTCGTAACTGGCGAATTGTGTGCATTGATTCATATTGGCACAGTTTTCGATTAATTTATTGTTATTACTACTACTAACATTACTACTGAGTGATTGATGAATTGTATACAACGCTATACAATTGGCTTGGTTGGGTCGAATTACGGGGTTACGTCGGATACAACAAACTTAAAAAAGGTTTGGTGGCTTCTACACATGAACCAGTTTATCTAAAACTATTGCAAAATCAATAATTCGTTCCAAGTCGTTATCGTGTTTTTGTGTTTTCAGTCGGAGCTCCAACATAAACTCTATATTTGAAACTGCTTCATCATAAAATACTGTTTATGAAGATGCTACTTTATCTGTATTTATGCTCCCTTATTTCTAACGCAATCTCACTCTGCCCCTCAGCTATCTTAAACAATTCGTTTGTCGTCTATTAGGCGTTCGTTCAAAAAAATAGATGCACTCTTCAGTTGGCTTCTGATGCTTCAGCGCACACATATCTGGCGATACTGATTCGTTTTGCTTCTGAAGATTTTTCGCAACAAATAAAAGGACTTCATACTGAAAACGAGCACTTTGTTCATTTGAGACCCATAGCCAGTTCGAGCGCAGATTCTCCCGTCCTATATATGAAGCTACATTTGTGAATATTTTGCTCTAGTGTATTAATGTTACGCCTTTTCACGCTCTGATTTATTTTGCTCCATGGGTCAAATAAAGTTCAGTTCCATTTACACCAAGGCGCCTAGAAGTATATCCCAAGATGTGTGTAATAAAGGTGTGACCGTGTCGTCAATAAGTGCGCGAGGGGAAACGGTATAAATATACAGAGGACTGTGGAAAGGGATTTGACTGCAAATAGAGATGTCTAAATTTTTCGTTTATTCGATTAATCGTGAGGTCATTTTTAAATTTAAATTTTTAATTGTCTTTCAGTATTTGATTAATCGAGCGAATATTTATTTCTTGTAATCAAAACGAACAGTCATTTATAATAAAAAAAATGATGTCATAATTTTAAAAGTTACATTAAATATAATTTTGAAATAAACATGGTGCATCATAATGGTTCTTGAATGAAATGGTATTTCAGAGTATTGATAAATTTGCCATTTCATGATTTTTTGAGGACGATTGAAAAAAGAGCACACCATGAAAATGATGCACAATATTTTTATTGTACCAACATAAAATGTTTTCGGTTCAAAATTACCTATTCTTCGAATGTTGTTGAAATTACTGATATGTGTGTATTTTTCTGCTATTTCCCTATATCTAATAGTTCAAAAGAAGTATATTTATAGAATCATTGACCACTAGTGTGGTATATTTTCCTTGGCACCCGGAGTTTAAATACTACTATTTTAGAACGGGAGTTGAGACCAATTTCTTCAAGTCCGCATGTTACTCCTGCAGACCCTGAATTCTTCTTCCCGACATCCTCCACCAGCAGGGAATCATTTTTATGCTTCAACCGTAAATGGTTTAGCATATTCGATGACATTCACTAAGACGCGACGCGAGACAAGACAAACACTTATTGTTTTTACTATTAAACGGTTTAAAAATTATCTTAAGTGTCGACCGGTTTCGGGCGCGAAGCTGCCCATCTACGGGACAATGTCCGACGAATCAAAATAAAAAGTCATATTCGATGAATTTCGACTAAACAACGACGGTTAAACAAATTTTGCATTGTATTTTTTTAAAGAAATATTCCCTTTTTTATTAATCGTGATTACTTTAATTATTATTCGATGTATTCATATTTACATTTTTCATTATTTGATACAAAATTACTCGATTAAAATTTCAGATATTCGATTATTTGAATTAATCCCGACGTCTCTAACTGCAAAACGCGGGAAAAATATCTCCATCACCGACCGACACCGAGAGTCGATTTATCCACTTGAGCTGAAACATATAATAAAATAGAGTATATTACAAACCTAACTTTAACCGTAAAAGACTTACCTTTCAACTATTCAATGCTCTCATTGCCACCAAAACAATTCCACACACAAGAAGCAAAAAAACATATTGCTAAATATTGCAGATTGTTTACATACAAATTCCAAGATGGCTGAAAGGCCTTTTTCATAAGTTGCGGTACCGTATTTTATCTATCGTGGTATATCCTAAGGTGGGCCAACTTGCTAAAACCACCAGGGGTTAGACATCAATTGAATATAGGCTACCCAAAATCAAAATCAATATGGCGTCATTTGTTTATCAACATATCATTTACGAGGATTGAAATCGAAAAATGCGCTGCTTTATTCTAACTGCATGAGCGATTTTCATATTCCGGTTTCACATTTAACATAGAGTTTAAAGTGAGCCCGAATAGTGGCTATATAACTATATAACTATATAACCGCACCGAGTTGTACACAACAGTAATTGATTGAACCAAAATGTCAGTAAACCGCAGCAATATTGGGTACACTGGCAATATGAGGGATTTGACGTTTTAGTCGTACCCCTGAAAACCACTCTTCAGCCATCTTGAAAGTCTACTGTGTTTTGTTTGTAAACAAAACACAATGTCGAAGTGTCGAAGTTCGCTCGTGATCAGTCTGTCTCTTTCACGCTACAAGCAAATAATTCCCCTTCTGCTTTCTTCCGTACTGTTTTCATATACCGCTCCCCTAACCAACTTAGTGACGAAACGGCCTCACCTAGTACCATAGACCCGTCTTGATTCACACTATAATGTCGGCAGCCAACGTACATAGACATTTACCCGGGTGCGCTATCCGCGTTGACGGCATTGTGCTTCGTATTACGAAATGGGTGAGTAGGCATGACAATATTGGTTTGCAGAAGAAATTAACACAATTTTAAATTTCAAATTATGAATGAAAATCATTTTTTCCAAGTCAAAATAGTGCTCTTGTTAGCAGCCCCATGGCTGCAAGCACGTTTGCGAAACACAGCAAACAGAGGATGATCACACACAATAAGTAGACATAGAAGGTTGCTATGCGAACATGTAAACTATTGGAATAATTCGACATTATAATCATTCTTGTGCAAACGACTCGAAAGAACTGTTGAGAGAAATGAAGTGGATTTTAATTGATTAACATTGACATCGATTAACTAAGAACAGGATACTACTGAACTAGTTACACATACACAGCAGGATTAGGAGTACATGAAAGGGATTAAACGTAAGTCTACACAAATAATACAATTGAAAATTATAATATCTCCATCATATAACACCCAATTCCGTGTTTCATTCCCGGAGTATTATAATTGCGGAATTCACCCTTCCCGTCCCGTTGATTTCAAATCAACAGCTCTATGTAAATGAAAATCACTTTTGCTTGCAAGTAGTGAAAAAATATTATACGAAAATTGTGTCTAAAGATAATTTTCTATTATAATGGTAAGTTTTGGTGATAATATCTAGAAATTCATAGAAAATAGTCTAAATTAGGGTCAGAACAACGTACTTCTAGTAGGTAAATAACGCCAAGAAAAATATTTCATACAAATTTAAAACTGCTTTAGGGCCGACTAATCTGATAGAGAATAGTTGGCTTCATACAAACTAATGTTCTATCCAGATGTCGACACAATTCCGCCGTCAACGCGAATTCAGGTCTTTGAATTTGAAATTACTGAATTACTGAATGCGTACAAAATTTTGAGAGTTTGTATGGAATTTATGTTTTTATTCAACGGAACAGAAGAACGAAACAGTTGTGTTTTCCTTCTTGAAAATGATACAAATTGGATATAAAAATATGATTTTTAAGAAATCGTTGTGAATATTATCTGATTTATGCAATCAGAGATGCCAGTCACTATAATACAGATATAAAAAAAATGATGGATATGGTTTGAGTTACAACCCAAAACTTTAAAACTTAAATAAACAAATTGAGCTATCATAGTTCTGTTTTTGAGGATGAACTGGAGCTATATTCACTCAATAAATAGTTTATTAAGCCAATTATCATTTATAAACTCATAAAATTTGGTTCGCAGCTGCGTAATATATGCTTTGTTCACATTTAATGAAATAAACATCAAAACCTCTAGGAAAGTTCAATAACATACGCTAAATAACAATACCAATTAGAATAAACATTGAAAAAGCTATCAAACTTTGTTCAAAAGTAAGTTATGAATTTTAGTTTCCTCCGATATGATCGTGAATATATTTTTTTCATACCATGTGAAGACATTTAAAAAAAAATCACCTGACATCCCTGCGTGCAATATATGTGCAATATCTCAAACTTTCGGTTGAGTTCAACCAATCTTTCTCAAATGACTAAAACAGAGCAAAAACCTTTTATCGACATTTTCTGTTTGGGACAAATTTGTGCTGGATAGAAACCTGATAATAATTATTAATTCAATTTTACGACGCTCAAATATCTTTTTACCTCAAAAGCAAAACACAGCCAGCTAGAAAGGGCTTGTGATTTTGCGAACAAGAACTTTACTTTACATTTTTCCGTAGAAGATTCACTTTTGGGCTATAAAATTTGCCTGTAATTTTGAAAGGCATCACTCAGTGTCGCATTGGAGGAAATTTTGACCTGCAATTGGACATTAGCGATGACAGTGGTGCAGTGTCGACGTCTGGTCGCGACCTTCTATGTGAAGCCATAATTTGGACCCCGAACTCGATGGGGACTAAAATGTCTAATTAGAGGTAAAACTGTCCAATTAAATGTGTCGCATTACGGGCCTGTTCTATTAGCTAGATGTCAAATTAGATGTAACTTACTGTACCTGCATCGTTTAAGTGATGCATTTTCGACCGATTTTTGAGCAAAGGATAGTTTCAATATAGTGTATTGTAAATGTGGCAAATAATTTTTCATAACATTGAAACATTACCTCAACGCGTTCGGAGAGAGAGAGAGAGAGAGAGAGAGAGAGAGAGAGAGAACATTGAAAGAATAAAACTGGCAAAACCGGATATCTTTCGTGCCGTTTCTTATGTTTCTGATACTCATAATCTACCATTAATGATGATTGGATTATCGAACAATCTCGATGTCACGTCACTTTCAGTGTACTATCGAGGTTCTGCTAATACAGTAGAACCTCGATTATCCGCGAGTGGATAACCCGCGATGCGGAATATCCGCGGAGGCGAGTTCCCTAGTAATTCTATAGACCTTCCCGAAATTTGTCATTGAGTAGTAGAGTCTTGTTCTTTGGTTTTGGTAATGACTTTCACATTATCTGAACATTGCTGTACCTGACCTTACAGATGGATAGTTTAATGCATCCTGTATTTATGAAACAGAGTTTTCATGCTAAAATATCTTTTGTTTCGTGTTTACACAACATTTTAACCCTTTATTGCGTTATCCGCGATTTTCGTTATACACGGTGACCTAGCCCGACTATTCCGCGGATAATCAGGGTTCTACTGTACTTCGATGAACCAGCATCACTTTGTCAATGGTTCCAAAATCAGCTTGTTCGGGATGTTTGTCAGTTTCTTACTAAGAAAAATACAACCTAAAGTCGATTCATTAGCTACGCACAATTGTGGGGATGAAATGTTCTCTGATAATAGACAGAAAAGAACTTTTTTCTAGCGCCGATTGCAACATCTATTGTTCAACCAAAAGACCAGGGGATAATTGAAAATATAAAAATAATCTTCCAAAGAAAAATTAGAAATGCCAATTATGCTAAGCTTAAAACACTGAACAAGGCACTAGAAAAATTGAAGAATGTCATATTTTGGCTATTTGAGTGTTGACAGCACATTTTGTTGAACACAATCACCAAATTTGGTAAGCAAGGAGGTGTGGTGCAGAGCTCCCCCGGGCTAGATGATTAAGGTTCACGTTTTCCGGTGCACGTAGGTGTCGATTTCTTCGATTTGTAGTCCATGTTTACGTTGGACTACTGCCTCTCGTGTAAGTGGAAAACGAACGAACGAATGATAGAGAATAGTGTTGCAAAAAACGATAGTCCTATGGAAAAACAAAAATGAGATGTTGATACGGCCATTTTCAAAATAACACGCTTATAAATAACCAAGCAACGTTTCAGGACATGTTGGATGGTTGGATTGTTTATCAAATAAAATTTTGATTTTATGTTAGGAACGTGAGGGTAAAATAATAAATATTTCAGTAAGTTGATATGTTAATCTACTTTTTCAGGAAAAGACCGTTGAAAGGAAAAATATTCGAACAGCCTTCTGGAACGGTGAGTAAAGTCAATTTTAATAACTGATTTAAAATATGTTCCATAATATGTTATATCGTGCACGATAATGTTCAAAAACACGTTCACGTTTGGGACAGTGTGACTATACCATTTGTTGCTATACAAGTGCTACATTATACAAGAGGTAGTTCAAAGCTGGTTTAGGCTGAAAAATGAATCACTGTGATATTCGACACAAACCAAATCATAAGAAAAGTGACTCGATGAATGGATTTTCAATTGTGCTGAACTATTTTGCTAACAAACAAGATTTTACGAATGAACTCAACATTTATTGTTTATACTTGTTTCGCCATGTTCCTTTGTTTCAAGATAGAGTCAGCGAATCGTTCGAAATAATTAATTCGCCTAAGTGAAAGGTTAGTCACCGGACCGTTCCTCAAAGTGAACCATTTTGCCCATCTCTATTCGAAACTGCTAGATATGATTACAATGAAGATTGAAAATGAACATTTACTGGCACTCTTAACTCCAGGAGTACAGAAAAATAACAAAAGAAATTAGAAAATTGGAAATCTGTGCAACGTTTTTTGCTTCAAACATCGTATCGCGAAGCCGGAATTTTTGGAAAAATTTTCTCTCAGCACTGTTTTCTACTTAATTGCTACTAATAAACATATTTATTAAAAGGAAAAATGTATTTCTCTTTCACATCCCAATTTGGTTTGGTAATGACAACCTTTGTTCGAAAAACATAGAATTAATTTTGCAACCGGCCTACGCTTTGACGTTTCCGTACAAACTAAAAAAAGTATCATTTTGAATTAAGCGTGTGCATTTGGCGGCAACCCATGCAGCAAAAAATAAATGCAAAAGCATATCTCCATTCTTCTTCCCCATTCTTCAATACTAATTGCTTCCTCCCGCTCTGCCAGGCACATGTCAAACCGAGCAAAGAAAAACGAATACACATGTGCGCTTTCGATTCCGCTAGTGTTTCCGTGCCCACCGTTTGTCAGAAATAAAAAAAACTGAACGAGTGAAATTCGATCAACTCTCAGCGGTAAATAGTCGTATTTTCGGAGTGAAAATATGTGTAAACGGTCCGCAGAGAACCAATCAACACGTGCAGAATGAAAATTTTAACAACAAGATGAGAATTGGTGGTGAAAAATCAATTTGAAAATATTCGTTCCAACCCGTTTGTCACTACGAATCCATTTTGGCAGACAGAGCAAGGCAGTTGTCTCCTGTGCTTGCTTGTGCGAAGTGAAGTAAGAAGAGGTGGAAGAAAAAGTACAGTGGCCTTCTTCAATTCTTGTCTCGACGGAAAATCGAGCGGGAATCATCATTTGAGCACTTCGTAAAAGCACAATAACGGGAAAAAGTGAAGTGAAACGCCGTACCGACAGTGGAGAGCAACGAGGGAGTGGGCCGCGTGTGTATTTCCAAGTCTGGAACAAAGTTTTTTCTATGCCTGTACAAATGGTTTGCAATTCAACATCGTTGGTGAGTGCGGCGCTTCGTGACTCTTTGACCTCGTCTACCACATCGTCGTCGTCTAGTAGCGGCATCGGTGGATCTGGCGCCTCATCCTCATCCGGTGGTAATAGTGCTTCGTCCGCTTCATCGTCAATTGCTGCGTGTTCGACAGCTAATAGGTCGGAATATCTAGATCCTGAGGAGGACTTTAATTTTATCGAGAATGGTCTGACGGCTGCCATCAAGCAAAATCAACAATGTCCCATTCGATACGAGGAAGTGTCAAACTATAGCAACGAACTGGACAATGTCAAGTCAAAATACATCTTGCTAAAACCAACCACTACCAACAACAGCAACAGCAACCACAACGGCATCAACGGATGCGATAATGTTAGTGGAGCAGGAACAAGCAATGGAAACTCTACCAACACAAATGGCTTATTGATGAATGGCGTTACCAGTTCTGCTATGGCCACGAAATTATCTGCCTCCTCCACCGCTGACACCAGCAGAAATGGATCCACTAGTAACGGCACAACTCACCAAAGTAAGTATTTACTACAATTACATCTCTCCATGCGAATACTATGTATAGTAGAGTCGTACAGTAAACGGAAGTGTATGTGTGGTGGGAGCCTCCCCCTTTTATTTGATTTTACGCTGCTTTTTACAAGTGTGTTTGTGTAGCAGGTTAGGTCATACGCACGGTAGTAACGTACGCGCCCAATCGGCTGTAGCCGGCGCACACCGATGCAATGCAGTATTGGCATAGGTCAAAACTTGGACACATGATAATACTATAAGTATGGGTTTTTTTGTGAATTTTAGCATGTGTTCGCAGAACTTGTTTGATATAATATACTCTGAAATATAAGACCTAATAGTATGAACACACAGATGGAACTTTCAAAGCTCAACTTGAATTTACTAGGGAAGTATTCATTCATGTTTGATAACCTAAAAAGATGTAAATTCTTATCAGAAATCGTCTAATTTGAAAACTATACAGGGCGGACTCAATTGTATAGTCTTCGATTTCCTTTCACTGTATATAATCGAGTTAATAAATTTTGTTTTTATTTTTATTCGTTTGCAAAAGCATATATTTATATAAAATTAATATAAAAGACAAAAATATTTTTGATTCATCCCCTTAAAGTCATAACATACCTTTCTCATATAAAAATACAAATTCTTTCAGGAGGTAATAGAAGATCATATTTGATGAAAAACTTCCACGTCCACGACAGAGTTATTGAACTTTTTCTCTGTTTTGGGCTCGGTTTGCCTTAAGGGGATATTCTAGTGTAGAGACACGAATTTCGGACGTTTTTTCGAGCTCCGTAAAATTAAAACAAAGAGTATTTTTACTATCCCTTATATAATTATTTGTTCATCTATCTTTATACAATAAAACAAAAATTGAACGGAGAAAAAATATTCATAACTAGAATAGTTAAGAACTGATGAAGTAAGAGGGTTCAAAAAAAGTTGTGTCATGGCGTAAACGATTCCAGTCCTTCTGATTATCTGAAACAAAAATCGAACAGCTTCTGAATCAGTAAAGATGTCGCTATCGCATGAACCGCGGACAAGTCAAAAACATCTTTTTGACGTAGGATTACGTCTTTCGGGAACATCGAAAATCGAAAATCGAGCACATCGTGAAAATTGTCAAATTTCAAACGCTTATTGCTCAGCCATTTCATGATGGATTGATGAAATTTTTGCGTCAATCGATTTCGGTACTCCATAACTATTTTTTATATTGAAGAAAATAATATATGTCACGAGTCCCTAATACGATCAATCCTAGTAAACAAGATTTCAATTTGGAACTTTAATGTTGGTTGCTTCGTTAAATTCCATATCAATGACCGATCGTGTATTGTGAAAAATTTAGCACAAGTGTAAGTGTAAAATTGTATATGGTTATGTTAAAAATGTCTTGATATATGAAACGATTTTTTTTCAATTTTCATAAATAAAAACCAAGGTGTGTTCCCGCTCGAGAACAGGTCGTTTGGTTTAAGCTGTCTGTTTTGTTGTGTTCACATGCACATGCGCAAGGAAAGTTTATACGGCGAGAAAAATTGGAAAAGTGAAGAAATATCAGAAAAAGTGATTTTCCATATTTTCTACGTATAGTATTAGTTGTTTTTAGTCCAATAAAAATTCGCATTGGGTGAAATAAACACTCAGAAAGTAAAAATTATAAAAGAAAATTACCTTTTCTATTTCAAATATGTTTTCTCTATATTTAAGTAACATGTTTTCACTGATGAGAAAAATTGATTATTTTATATTACATTGGCGAGCATAACACAGGAGGCATCTCGTCTAGGTTCATAGAGGGCGGCTTTCATCATATCTCGTTCCATTTCGGTATCTTTTATCTGATACGCACCATCCAACGACTGTTTACCATCATTCTGTCATCATCACTCGGTAAACACTGGTGGAGTGAACAAACAATACCCAACAACCAAAGCAAAACGGCCCTTTTCAGAGCCACCAAATCTTTATCAAAGAGTTTAACAATGTAATTCTTCAAACATATCCAAAATCAACATATAGCCTAACGTAATCCTACGTCAACTTTGCGGTCGTGTCTCGGACACAACCCTTCTGTGACTTTTTTGATAAAATGGCGGCCGTTTGAAAAACAAAATGCTGTTTAAAACTTTTTTTTACATTTCCCGATTTTTAATAAATAGCAAAAATTTAACAAATATCATTTTTTTAGAGGTTCATGCGATAAAGAAATACCTACAGATTGTATCCATAAAAGTTCGACATGAATTAGTTCAGTAGAACTTGAGATATCGTATACGCCAGTTTGAAAAAATTGGTTTCGAGAAAAACGCGTTTGAAGTTCATTGTTATGGCTGTACCAGGTAACATACCACATCACTAAAATAGCTTTAACTCGGTAATTAATAGGATTCTCGAGTCCTTTCTAGGGTATATTCTTGAATGCCTTAACTACAGAAATATTGAGGAGAAAAAAATTGTTTTTTTTTCAAATTTCTAGACTAGAATACTGCCTTAAATTGGCTCTAATTCAGAAATAACGCTAACGACAATTCCGTTGTTTCCATTTAAAAGATGAGAAAATTTTATACAGGATACAGTTGTAAAACTTTCAAATCCGTTGATTTAAGTAACATTTTAGAAGAGAAAACTTAAAAGTTAGTGAATTTAATGTGTTATTCTTGTGGAGGCGATCTGGCGAAGTGGCGTACATCCATACCTCTCTCTGTTATTAATTTTATTCAAAAAATACTTTATAAACTTGAATGTTTTTATTACTTTGATATTTGGGGGCAAAGTGGTCATAGGTGCATAACGACTTACAATGTTCTGTTTACTAAAGCTTATATACCTCATCACATTGAAGCTCTTGAAGAGGTTCCTTTTGTGGCTTTGACCCTGGAAAAATATGCCACTCCAACTAAACCAAGCCTCATTTTGCGGAACGTTATGTGTTTCTTACAACGTTTTTGTATGCATCAAACATTTAAATTGAGACTCTAGGTGAATAGACCAAGCTTATTTCATACATGTACCTACTATATCGAATATGATTTGAACAAATTTGGACGAAAAAAACGCGTAAATCTATCACATTTAACTTGTTATGTGCGAGTGACCACTTTGCCCCACTAGGTGACCACTTTACCTCCAAGAAAGAAAAAAAACGATCGATTTTTCACCTTTTTTCTAATAATGAAAAATGTAGTATTTTGAATTTTTATAGTAAAATCCGTATGCTATCTTGAACAAGAATGAGTTGAACTATAATATTCTAAGAAAAACGGGAATTGTAGCGGTATGTGGACGACGGAAATGGGCATATTCCTTAGGGTGACCACTATACCCCCACTTCCCCTAATCGAATTATATGAGGAGCTCAAAATGGAAGGGGTGTAAGTGACATCGATTTCTCTACATCGACTCTCTCTTTTGGTCATAACTTAGTTGCAAACACATTCCCAGCTGTATTTGACAATGTGAAAGATAGGTCAGAACCTCATCTATCAGATTCTATAGCAAACTCAAATTGGAACGTTTTTGCAGTTGAGTTATTAACTAAAGAATAATTTGATGAAGAGAAATCGATCAAATCACTTACGCCCCTTTCCTTCTGAGCACCTCATATATAATCGAGTCCGACCTGTACCTCGATGTCATTGAAGAACCCAATACCCCTTCTGATTTAGGATTGGGCGATCTTAGAAGACCGATCTTTTTTATCCGATTTCCGATTTTATGTCGCGATTTACGTTTTTTACGCTTACCCTTGCCACCTAACTCCGCGAATAATCGGATAATAACTCTACTTTTGTATATTTTAGTTGATATTCATTAATACATATTCAGAGTATTCAGGGTCCGTTAAATCAAAAGCAAAAGGATGTACGCTTTCTAGAATTACTCATGCTGATAGGCAACAGCGATATAATAAATTGTTTCAAAAAGACTCTGAATTCTCTGACTCTGACCCTGGCTCTCGAACATTCACTTTTCCTTACTAGGCGAACTTTCGTAGGTTCATTTCCAGAACTATTCATCAATTAATATTCTAATTGGGCCTAGAAGTGGGTTATATCTGTGATATAACCACAAGGTAGACGTAGGACTACCGCTGGTTACGTAATCATTTGTTTGAAATTGCATTTGAATCAATTCTCAATGGCTGAAAGTTTTCCTTGTTAGTGTCTATTTACAACTATTTTACAACTAGTCCAAAAAAAAACGATGAATACGATTGCATCACTGAAACCGAATGCGAAAATCTTCCTTTGCTCGAGCGCATTTGCAAGCGAGTAGGAGAAATTACAGCCTGCATGTGTTCGCGATGACGTTTCTCCAGGTGCCTTGATGTTGCGTCCGTGTTCGGGAACACATTCCGGTCACCACAGAAGTAATCATCATCAATGAGCTAGATTGTTATGTTTTCAACGCAATTTTAATGCTATTGAAACGATTTTTGGACCAATGAGTGACAATCATATAACGCTTTGACATTTTAACTTTCGAATGAAGTAGTTATCATACCATTCCATCCAGCTGGTAAAGAAAGCCCGAAAGCAGTTTTGAATTGTTAAAAATGGAATGAAAATTTGTACTTGATATTTGAATGCTCAAAACACTTGGTTCTCATCCTCACTCAATCTATTTTCTATAACTTGTCTAATATTTCTACCAAAACTTACGCTTATGAAATAAAATTATCAGCAGACACTATTATCGTTCAAAATTTGGTCATCAATTGCAAAGCAGACATACCACTCCGTTTCATGGAATACGTTTTTGAAACGGAGAAGTTAATTTTCATTCATAATTATTGTTCATAGCCTGATTGGTTACGTGCCCGCTACTAAGCGAACGATAATCAGCTTATGACTCAGGGCACTCAATTGACCATCTTTGTGTGTTATTCTAGCTACAACTTCCACGCAACAATCATCATGTGACGGTAATCCCAGTCGTTTATCGCTCACACTACGGTCTGTTGCATCGGTAATTGGTACTATTAATAACACAACAATGGAAGCCTCATATCAAACAGTTCCGCTGTGTATGGTTCAGCTGTGAACCTTCAAAAAATATGAATATTCTTATGCCGGAAAAAGCGACATTGTGTAATTTACAACATGTGTATTGAAGAGATTGGAATACTCTTACGCCTAAAAATGGCTACTAAAATGTGCACGAATAAATACGGCTCTGTTACAGCTGAATTTCTAAATGAGCCTAACAATATGAACAGATGGGATAAAAAAATGCATCATTACATCGGAATTCATTACCACTTTCGAACAAAGAACAATTTCGTTAACGCAAATGTCAAAAGGACTAACAACGCTTATCACGATGTAATTGTAGAACGTATAGGAATTCTATTTTCCAAATTTGTTTTCCAAAAAACAAATGTTCTCGTCGTCACATGGATCTATGGGCAGAAACGAATACAACAACATAAAGATAGCTCAAATCAGACGATCCCTTCTTCGAGTTTTGTGCTTAGCAACAAATTTGGCGATTGATTTTCAATTATATAAATTAACAGTTCCCGTGGCCGAGTTGTCAGCGTCACACCTAACATGCTGGGGGTTCTGGTCCGATTCCTGTTCTGATCGGGGGAATTTTCCTCCAAAGAAATTCTAGGCTTACCACTCCAAATGCATCAAGGCGTGTTATAATCTCAACTAAATACTAATAGAAATGACGCATGTAATACTACATTGAGACGGCGAAGTTCCTCTAGGAACGTTGGCGCCATTTAAGAAAAAGAAGGAGAGATAGATAGAAGATCAATTCTTTTAACGCATATATATAATGAACAACGCATATCACGATGTAATTAAATGATAGAACTTAGAGGAGTAAAATCTTCAAATTTTCCTTCAAAGTTTTCCTAAAATTTTACGATTCTTCCCTCCATAAGATTGATCTTAGGTAGAGGCAACAAAATAAAAACTTAATTTCTTCGTCGAGTTTCTTGCCTAGCAACACATTAACAACTCTACAACTCTAAACCTGAAGTCTAACAAGAAATTTATTAAAAATAGCTGAGTCACTAGTTAGAGATTTTGTTTTGGAGTAACTACACTACATAGAACACCTCAACAATCAGACATTGAGGAAAGATTGGATGAGATATGTTGATATGTACATAATGGTTGATTATTATATACTAACCGTATGTTGCCTGTAGGAGAGTGTGCAGCAGGGTACTTTTTTACGTAGAACCACGTGTTTCGTGAACATTGAAAAAGTAAATCTATTACGTCACGAAAATTGTATAAATTTGAACGCTTGATACTCAGTATTTCCTTGATTGGTTATGGGATTTCGGATGGACCGAGTTGGAAACTCTCTAACTATTGGAAAACAAAATCATTCATTATTTTTATTTTTTATAATATTTTTATAGTCAATCTGGCAGAATGACGTTGAATTGAGAATTTCTAATTTTTCATGCATTTGTGCAGATCGCAAAGTGTTTCTCTAACGCGGACTATAAAATCAAGCAACGTTACAAAACTGATACAAACAAGCTGCCGAGGGTTTCGAACCCGAGTGAGACAATAGAAATAAGCTTGTTACGGTTAGCAGTCAACTTTTGAAACGTACAAAAGAAAATGGCTCATGTGGATGAGCATGAGGATGTATCACATAGCACTTTTCTGTTGATTTTCATTCGATTTTTAATACTCCAAACTATTTGAATCAATAATTTCTACATAGTCTTCAATCGAATACGATTGTTTTCCAATCATTCAATTGTTTTTTTTCAACCATTCAAGCGCTCACCGAAAATAATCGCTGTCAAAGCAATAACATAATTATATAAGTTCGTCCAGGATCAAATTTGTAATAACAAAGATATTTTTTTTTCAAATTATATAGGCCAACATATATATATATATATATATATATATATTATATATATATATATATATATATATATATATATATATATATATATATATATATATATATATATTATATATATATATATATATATATATATATATATATATATATATATATATATATATATATATATTATATATATATATATATATATATATATATATATTGAGGACAAAATTCTCCTCCTTGTCAATTTAGTAAACCATATTTACACATTCAAATATAAAAAAAACCCATTAATTCGAAAATCTTTATAAAACACCGAAATTAGTGTTAGTTTTTCCAACTATGAACCTCATTATGCACTTGTAAGAAACGGTAAACTCGCTGCAATAGCGAGGTAGCTGGTCACCGCAATGGCGCCACAACATGCGGTGGAGTTACCAAGGTAAATGACAGCTCTGAATTACGAAAGCGCATTTAAATTGTGTGCGTTTACAACCCGCCTTCGAAAACAGAATGAAATAAAGCGGGAATTCAAATGTAAATAGGAGACAACAGTTATTCGACAGAACACTAGAAAAAAAACACATGCTTTTCTTTCATCGTGGGGGAAGGAGAAAGATAAATGAATAGTATTGGCTCACGCACACATTCACCACAAACGCAAGCGAAAAGTACAAAACTCCCGCCACGCTGTGTATATGCATGCTGTCTCTGTTTTTCTAGCGTACATTTCCACAATGTTGTCAAATCGCTTTCATTTCACAACAAATTCCCTGGATTTTCCCTTTCATTTCACAACAAAGTTCACTCTCTCACCAAAAGACAGCGTAAGGTGCTTGTCTCCACTTTTGCACCAACCATTCTTACTGCGACTTTTTTCCACTTCCGCTATTCATCCGATCCGTTTACGAATATTATCTTTCGTCGTGCGCTTTTGTTCGTCTATCGTTTCGCGTGTGGTTTATCGGATTGTTATCGTCGTTCTGTGTGTTTATCAAATGACATAAAATAATCCTGTGAACGAAAAGAAGAGTTTCGGAATAAGGTGGTGACCTAATTTTGTCATCACAGTTTTTTTTTTCGTGGCTGGTGGGGTGGTGGGAACGCGTACAGAATAAAAATAAACCCGAGCGCCGCCTGCTGTTCGTTCGGTGCGGGAATAATTTTATCCGCTTTTACTCACCCCCCAGCGAATGGACGTTTTCAACAAGCATGGGCCGGACATACGATTGATTCTAAAGCGATGGAGTGATAAATAACAGTGATAGAATCCACGCACAAGTGCCGACCCGTTATTAAGAACAGTGCTGAATAATTTAGTTATCAAACTTTGGAGAAGAACATCCATGAAGTGCCTACGTGAATGAAAAGTAGATTACATACCCCATAAGAAAACCAACTGCGGAAAGAAAAGTCAGGCATATACACAAAGTGCAATTATCTCTTCTCTTTGTGGGGTTGATAAGTGCTAGAAGGCAGCCGCGTGCGCCACCAACAATCTTCTCACATCCACATACACTAAGTTATGAATTTGCTCCTTCGGATGGTAGTATCGATCGGCTTGCGATGTCACACAAACCACCACAATGAGCATCACACGCGTCTCCCATCGCCCGTCGACCCGCTTCCGTGTCCAGAGGAAGAATCGCGCTTCGCCAGCGGTGCGTGTAGTGGTGGTGCCTTCCACACCGATAACGATGCGTGTGTTGAGGCTTGTTAAGCTTCGACTTCTGGCGCTCTATCAGCTGATTGCGAGATTCTTAATCGCCTTACTAAGTCAATGGAAGGGTGGCGGTGTTGGTATGGTGGCAACGGCGGCAGCAATTACCGCCATCGGCCAATCGGAAGCACGTGGTGCAATAATAGAGATAGTAAATGTTAGCGAAATGGACGGTAGGTGATTGGTTTTGTAATTGTCAATCGGTGTTTCAAAACACATCAGGTCGTATGGGGTTAGAACTACCTAGCTTTGTTTAATGAAATTCAATTTAGTCTTTTTTTTGACGTGGGACTACGTCTAACCGGAATATATGGAGGGTAAAATGAAAACCTAAACACAGAACATGCAGGAAAAAATGAAAGATTTCGAATGCTTGTAGCTCGAACATTTCGTACTGGATAGGAGAGATGTTTGCATCACTTGATAGGGAATTTATTTCTACGCATCTATCGCAACTAACAAAATGTTGTTTTTCATTAGATACACAATTGAATAACTGTAAAATATTAGGCGTTATCTAAACGCCCTAACTGCATCGTTTTGATTGGCCCGATTTACGGTTTCCCTAACACAGCCATCAAAACCAAGCAGCCTTGGGGAAATCGACATTGCAAATACATGAAAGTAGGGGGACTTTTGTTCTCATCGAAAAATGTTCCCTAACACAGACTTTAAAACCAAGCAGCGAAATCGGCATTGCAAACACACGAAAGAGCCTAGAGGCGAGTGAACTGAAAAGTTTAAACCCTCTTCAAGCTAAAAAGAAGAAAAAGAACACACGAAAGTAGGGGGAGCTTTTGTTCCCACCGAAATGTGTTCCCTAATAGAGATTTCTAAACCAAGGTGCCTGGAGAAATCGGTATTTCAAATTCATGCAAGTCGGGGGTATTTTTGTTCCGACTGGAATGTGTTTCCCTAACACAGACTTCAAAACCGAGGTTTCTGGGGAAATCGGCTCTGCAAATAAATGCAAACTGCGAGTACTTTTGTCCTCGCTGTCTGTCCTAACATGATCTTCTAAACTTAGGAACCTGGGAAAATCGTGCAGCCACTAAAAGCGAATGAACTTCCCAGTTTCAAGCAAATTCGAGATTCGAGAAGTTTGTACACTTTTGGGATGTAAACTTCAGAGGGAAATGTAAAATAAAATAATCGTTTGATAATTTTTTTTTGTCTTTATTGGAAAGATTTTCAGCCTTAGGCTGGTTCATCAAACGTTTGATAATTCTTCCGTACATATATTTTGTTCTAGTCATCATACCAAACGTAAAAGGTCCGTCATTAAATTTACTTGTAACGAAGAACAATCAATCACAATAAATGAATTGACTTTAGACGGCATTTGTTCTTTTTTTCACTCACAGGGCAAATATATTGAACTCAATTGAATTTGGAAACTGTTTCATTCAATCAAGAATTTAATCAATACAAATGAATGATTGCTAAGCTAAGGTAGTTCCACGTAAACCTTGCGGTTATATCATAGATATAACCCACTCATTTTTTTTATTAATTCGTTTATTTTTTCAGGCTCAGTAACTTAAGTTTAAAGGAGCCGAATTCTTAAATATAATTTTAAAACTATATATATAAACAATTTTCTTACATCTATGGTTAGTAAGGTGGAAAACCGATTACTCGCGGTGTACTCGAGTTTAGAAGGGTGACATATTTTTTGGAGAAGGATGGGGTATAAGGAAACTGTAACAATGTTAATGAACACTCAATTCTTAAATCTGTTCGTATATCTATAGTGTTTTTACATTTCAACTTATTCTACTATTTATAGCAAGGGGACGAATTACCCGCAAAGGAAGGAAGGAGGGTATAAGGACAATCACACACGAAGATCGATAGCTTTAAGGAAAACATAAATATGGGACATGTAATCAAGGTCTAACCGAGCCATCTCTCACCGGCACATTGGGCTGTCTTCCTCGGGCCCGAAGGGAGTTTTCTAAATTCGATCTGGCGACCAGATACACCACGCACGACCAAACAACGTGCTCGCTGTCGCGATAACCTTGGCCACAAACACAGAGATAGCTGCTGGCAAGATTGAATCGAAAGAGTAGTGCATCTAACGAACAGTAATTGGACATGAGTCGAGAGAAGGTGCGAATAAAGTCCCGACTCAATTCCAGACTTTTGAACCACGGATTGAGGCTAACCTTAGGGATAATCGAGTGAAACCAACGGCCCAATTCATCTTCATTCCACTTGCGTTGCCAGTTAGCGATGGTATTTTTGCGGACTAAAGAATAAAATTCATTGAAGGCGATTTGACGCTGATAAACATCGCCTTCAATTGCACCTACCTTTGCTAATGAGTCAGCCCTCTCATTACCCGGAATTGAGCAATGAGAAGGGATCCAGACAAAGGTAATGACATAACAGCGTCTGGATAAAGCACTCAAAATTTTTCGTATTCTCTCAAGGAAGTACGGCGAGTGCTTTTCCGGCCTCACTGAACGGATAGCTTCGACAGAGCTAAGACTATCCGTTACAATGTAATAGTGTTCAACAGGTCGTGAGGCGACGTTGTCCAGCGCCCAATGAATTGCTGCCAATTCAGCAATATACACTGAGCAAGGATTCTGAAGACTGTGTGAGGTGCTAAAAAAATCGTTGAACACTCCAAATCCTGTGGACTCATTTATAGTGGACCCATCAGTAAAGTACATATTATCACAATTGATACCCCTGTATTTTTCATCGAAGATCGTTGGAGCGATCCTCGATCGTTGGTAATCTGAATATCCATGGATATTTTGCTTCATGGACAGATCAAAATGCACAGAGGAATTGATGTAGTCAGGGAAACAAACACGGTTGGGAATATACGAAGAAGGATCAACCTGCATGGAGATGAATTCATGATATGAACTCATGAATCCGGAATGAAAATTTAGCTCGATCAGCTGCTCAAAATTTCCAATCACCAATGGGTTCATGACCTTACACCGGATGAAGAACCGAAGAGATAAATTTATAGTTAAGCATTCATTTTTATTAGTTAAAAGTTTTAACATGGGATCGCTTTGTAGCGGGTTCCCCTGCGCAGCTGGAGAAATCATAGAGTTTGATGCTTAGTGAGGATTACAAATCAGAAGCCATTGCCGTAAACAATTTGAATATGCCAACGCTAAATCCGAAAATCGAATATATTTCAACATATACGGCGATGAAGATGTCCTTAGCAAGCAAACCATTTGTCATGACAATTGTCATGCGTAAATGCGAAAACAGAATAGAAACATACGGTATGAGGCATGATGTCGACGCCAACCTCTCTCAGTTTCTATTCTGTTTTCGCATTTTCGCATGACAAATGGTTTGCTTGGTCCTTAGACAAACCTTGGTAGACAATGTCCATACACAAGAAAATTTGAACCGGACTAATCGGCATAGACACAGAAAACGAAAACAGAATAACGATTGGTAACTCGGGACGTGAAGTTGTTGACCTCTTAATTTCATCGGAAATACCGAACAATTGAAGAACCGCAAGTTCAACATTGTAGCACTGCTTATTGCAGGAGAGGATCTACAGTACTTCACATCAGTATTGATAAACATGCACAGTCATCATCATGCATGTCCCGACGACGATAAAGATAGATTCTACGCGCAGCTGGAATGCGAATGACTGCTATGACTGTTGCCCAGAACATCATCGGAGATTTCAATGCTCAGATTTGACAAGAGAAGGAGCTCCAATCGGTTATTGGTATGTACAGCGCACACCAGATAACAAATGACAATGGCCTAAGCCTCATTGATTTCGCCACCTCCAAGAATATGGCTGTACGTAAATTTTTTCAGCATAACTTCCTGCACTGATATACCTGGATGTCACTAAGTCGAACAGATGGTCACGAACGCCACATCACGGTGAGAACGAAATGAAGTACATATAACCTTGTATAGCCTTCGCTTCCTTTTCACCGTGGAGTGACGTTCGTGATCAGGCCCAGAATCCAAGATCGAAAATGTTCTTGATAGATTGTCTTCACTTCTCGGATATAACTGACATCGAAAACTGGCGAGGCGAGTGATGATTAAGATGCGCTCAAAACATGATGTCGAAGTCGCCGAAAACTACACGTATTGCCGGAAGAGCACGAATTTAACGAAGTACTAACTGCCCCCTAATCGCCTTGCCATTTTCGATACTGGTGATGCCACTGTGTCCAAGAATACACATGAGGATAGTGTCAGACAATAGGTACTTACTGACCGCTTGTAGCCATTGGTGTCTGAGCTTGGCTGCGTCGATTGCACTCGATCAGCAGTGGCTTCGTTTGCAGGGTCGTAATTGCCACGTAGGTTTCGGTTACTTCAGTCGAGAAGACCTGTCATATGTCGGCAAGTCTCTTGCTGGAATTTAATTTGTTATTTCTGTCAGTTACCCCCAAACAACTCCCGATGAACCCTTAGAGCTATCCGTGTACCTGATTTCGATGAAACAGTATTTTCCTGCTACCATTGTCATGAAAGTTTGTTGCAGGCCTATTGAGCTCGCTCCATCTCGAAAGTTGTGCCTGATATCGTTTTCCGTTCGAACAACAGGGAA
This sequence comes from Toxorhynchites rutilus septentrionalis, assembly GCF_029784135.1. NCBI lineage: Eukaryota > Metazoa > Arthropoda > Insecta > Diptera > Culicidae > Toxorhynchites > Toxorhynchites rutilus. Next base: position 342,332,403 of record NC_073745.1, read on the forward strand.
CCTCCAAACATTCGCCCCAAACCAGATTTGTTTTGTCAACGTGGGGAGGTCGATGAGTAAGTCGAAACTTCAGCGCATACAGAGATTGCTGGCGTGGACGACGGTACACCGGAGACAGTCCGTAGTGCTTTGTTGTAAATTGGTGCCAATGGTTTAAAGAGTTTGTATCCAGCCAAACACGTCGGTTCAAGGCTTTAGGTGAGGTGGCTGCTGATGATTGCTTCGGCCACCAGTATTACCAGCATTTTTCGGTGGGGGATGAAGTCGTAATAAACTGGCCGATAGCTGTGGCAGCTGCCTGTATCCTGACGTGTGGAGTTTTGTCCGTGTCTTCTATCAAAACCAGAAGAATGTCGTCGGCGTAGACAAATGCGAAAGCTATCCTCGGCAGGATCTGGAACAGACAATTTTTGGGAATTAGAAAGAGGTAGGCGACAAGAACAGAGCTTTAAGATACCCCAGTCTACTCGTGGAAACTTCTAGGGATGGTGTTTCCTATTTTGACATCAAAGCTCCAACTTATAGCGAAGTTCTTGATATTACTACATTATATTGCCGTCTACACCCCAATCCTCCAAAGTTATTAGAACCATCGGAATCCACGTACGATTAATTACCTTTTCCAGGTCCAGGGCTACCATCTCAACGCGCCACAGTTTCTGTCATCACTTCCCCAAGGGTTGCAAAGTATGAGTTTTGTGCCGTAGGGCGAATTGCCGGTTATCCAATTTTCTATTTTCAGACAGAATCCTCTTCAGGGTATTGGATGTACAGGAGGTCAAGGAAATTGGCTGTTATCTTTCATCGGTTTTGCTGCTCTGACCGATCTTGGGTATGGGCATTATGATAGTACGTGCTTTGGCAAGAGGTCGCCGAGAGGTTTAGGTGGTTTGCCCTAGCAGAAACAGTTGAGACAGCAGACAGCATCTTGTTGCCAACGTTATAGGAGCCAGTGGACTCTTTCTTGGCGGAACGTAGGGCAACGCAAATTTCGTCGATGGAGAAGTTATCGACGTTACCCTTATGTGCTGCGCTTGCTATTTATTCTACAATTGATATATTGATATAATTCATTTCGATATTCCACAGATATTATTTTTATGTACATAATCTATACTCACGGTATATAATTTATTTTTTGTCATATAAACCTGATACAGACTAAGACGCATCAGTCCTGATACTGACTGTTTAAATCCGTTGCTCCGTTCTTGAGTTAAATCGAGACCAAATATTTTTTTTAAATATAGATCAAGTTTATAAATACATAGTTACCTTCACTTGATTTATTGAGAACTCATTGTTGAAAAAAAAAACAATATTTATTTGAAGTTCATTGTGAAAACGTAAACATAAACGAAACAAAATTGTTATTGAATTGAATACATGGTGAAAATGAAAACATTTTTCTTTTGAAATTCATTTTGAATTATTTTGAAGCAATTGTTTATTTTTCTTCCTCATCTTGGATTTCGGTTTTGAAGATTCCGACGCTTTGGCTTGGAGCACTATTGCTTCGTTGCGCTATTTTGGGGTTCGAAGAGACAGACGATGGATCCCCATGAAGCTAGAAGTCCAATCCTTTCCTGCCAGTTTTGCAACTTGGTTGAATCCGTGCTGGAGACTGTTCACTCGTAAATAATGGTCTGAACCACCCTAGGTGCTCGCTGGCACATCCCAGCAGAAGTAGAAATTTCAATCAAAGAAGATTCAAATCATAAATTACTTACTGATATGAGCCTCTTCCTCAGAGCTGATTCAGAAATACCGAGGTCTGCCGCAATCCGACGCTTCGAGACTCCCTCCCGAAGTCTTTGTCGGCCCGACAGCATTTCTGGAGTGGATTTGAATCAGTTTTCTTCTTGTGGAGAAACATTTTATAATTTTTTTGAGAGCAAAATGCTGGTGCGAACTTTTGCCCCACAGCCATTGCGCACCTTTGCCCCACAAGCAATTTTTGAACTAATCGAATTTTTAAAAAAAGCCCTTGAACTTTTTCACAAAACCGAATACGCACTATCATCTACTATAGAATGAAGGTTCCCATGACAGTGTAGTTTCGAACTTTCCAGTTATTTGAGGTAAGTAAATCGTCAACCCCAAAATTGAAAAAAAATAGATCAAAACATCGCAAAACACTTTTTATCTCATAACTTTTTACCACTTCCATGAAATGTGTCATGTTTATATGTGTGAGCTGCATGTGTAATAATGTATCAAACGAATGCACTGTTGTCGAAATTTTATGCTCGTTTGCTTCAAAAAGGCCAATGCGCACTTTTGCCCCGTGCGAACCTTTGCCCCGCACTACTCTTCCGATAAACTTAGGAATGAGACCAGTGACAAATATTGCGGTTCTTGAAGTTCCAAGAAGTCAGGGCAATTCATTCCGTAATACGAGGCAAGGATTGTGAGCGACGAACACAACGGCAATAATGATACTAGGTCAGCATTTTATACATCTGGTCCATTTCATCCGGGTCGTTTTGTATTATTTTCTGCTTTGTTGCAAATACAAATTAAACCCTCATTTCAGTGGCTACCATGCAGGAATGATGTGCATGAACGCTCGATTTTCTATTCCACATTTGGGAGCCACGGCCATCATATCGTCAAGTTTCTTCAGGATATGAATGTTCTTTCGGTGAGAATAATTCCTTTGAAAAATGCATGATTATCTTTTGAAGTGGTACTAAATGATTTTAATTGGTAATACGTCGTATCTGAAGCATCTGTAACTGTAGGTTATATTCCTAAAGAAAGACATTGAGAATTGGAATACGACCTCAAAATGATACGAATGGCTCTGATCTCAGCAGTCATTTGTTATAACGACCACAATTTCTGGAATTTCATTAGAATTTTAAAATTTTATTGTGAAACTCGCGCCACATTTGATACTTAATATTAAATTTGTTTTATTTAAGAAGCTAAACATTGGAAGGAACCTTTCCAATAAGTCCCAAAACAACTCGACTGAAGAGAAGGAAGAACTCAGCTTCCAGACAAAAGCAAACTCGATGCATTATATTTAGTACTGGGATGCATCGAAAAAGGTCTTCCAAATATGATAAACACAGAGTGAAATGGACATTCTACAGCTCAGGTTCATAATCCAATATAGCTGCGGGGTTTCTTTCAGAAACGCAGTAGCCATGATCACGTCAATCAAATTACTATCTTTGTTTTTCTCGTGTTAGCCCTTGTGACAACAGATGAGAGGATTCGGCGATGGACTCTCTCTCAAAATCCTTGCGTCGTCTCACCATTGCTTCCGGTAAACCGACAACGACACCGACCACTAAACGTATCCACTATTTTTCACTCGTTTCGCTACAGATGGCGGTGGCACATCGACAACATCGGCCGGCAACAACAAGGACCAGATTCCCACCCCGAAGCGGATGCTCTTCCCCCGCGAGAATGTACAACTCGGATGGAAGGCTAGCGGTCGCAAGTGGAATACGGGAGCCGGCATGACTAACGTTGGCAACACGTGCTATCTGAACTCGACCCTACAGGCCCTGTTCCATGTTCCAGCTATTGCCAACTGGCTTCTTTCCGACAGTGAGCATCGCGAGCGATGTGATGATAATGGTAAGATTTGCCCGGTATCGATTTAACACTAGATTCATCTAACATTACTTTATACACAGGGCAAGGTGCATGTATTATTTGTGCAATGGCCAAAACACTGCTAGCCTCACAGAACAGCCAGGGAGCAATCAAACCGCATTTGGTTTACTCGAAGCTTCGGATGGTGTGTAAGCATCTTGTACCTGGCCGGCAGGAGGATGCCCATGAGTTCCTGCGCTATCTGGTGGAGGCAATGGAGAAAAGCTACCTTGGTCGTATTAAAAACAGCAAGGATCTGGACCAGTACAGTAAGGAAACCACACCGCTGAATCAGATTCTCGGCGGATACCTCCGGTCGGAGGTGAAATGTTTATCATGTCAGCATATTTCGACGACATTCCAGCATTTTGAGGATCTTCTGCTAGACATTAGAAAAGTGAATTCCATCGAAGAAGCGCTTCAGGTGTATTTCGCACGGGAGCGATTGGAAGAGATGCAATACAAGTGCGAAGCTTGTAAGAAAAGAGTGGCTGCGACAAAGCAGTTCTCCTTGGAACGGGCTCCGTTCGCATTGTGCATTCAGTTGAAGAGATTTTCAATGCTGGGAGGGAAAATTACCAAGCATGTGGAGTTGAGAAGCAAATTGGATCTGACGCCCTACTCGTCAAAGTCAGCTGCCTCCAACGGAAAATTGGTTTATAAGCTAGCTTCTATGGTTACGCATCTAGGCAATACACAGCACTGTGGTCATTACACAGCCATTGGTGGTACCGAGAGTGGTTCGTATTATGTCTTTGATGACAGTTCTGTTCGACCGATAGCTATCCAGAATGTAATCAGTACCAATGCGTATATAATTTTCTACGAACTAGAAAGTGTTCAAAATGGGATGAAGACTAGTGCTAGTAGTACTGCCACGTTGGCATCTTATGCCAGCGCAACGGGAAGTTGCTCCGCCAAAGCTGGGAGTAATGGTGGACCGGGAGCAAACACAGGTGGAACCGCTGCTAACTCGTCGTCCCTCAGCGGCAACCCTAGTTTCAATCCTCTTTTCTCGAGCAAATTGGAAAACCGGTCGAACTTTATTGGACCAGTGCTGCCTCAGCAAACAACGGAAAAGGCCAAAAAGCTGGCTAACGGGCTAAGCAACGATCACCAGAGGGGGGATGATGGAGAAACGATGGACACTGCCGCTACCTGTCGACTGTCTCCTGTCTCTTCAACCACATCATCGCTGTCAACACCTTCACCAGTGAAACATTCTGGCACGGGCAATTTGAGCAGTCCATCGGCAAGCAAAATGATGCGCAATTCCTTGAGCCAAAGTCCGTCAAGTGTGAAGAACAAGTTCGGCATGACCATCACACCCAACGGTATCAGTAACAACAACAGTAATTTGAAAGTTTCTTCTAAACCATCTTCGCTCACTGCTCCCTCTTCACTGCCATCCATGCCTAAACTTTGCATACACAGTTCCGCAGCCATCAAGAGCAATTCTTATGGACCAGTGGAAAATGGATCCCCCGCCACGAAGAGTGCTGGTTTCCCTGACTCCTCGACGTCGTTTTCTGCCAGCGACTGTGCTAAGAAAAACTCCAACGGTTACGGCAATAAGACGGTCCGTCTAGTTCCTTACGATGACGACGAGGAAGAGGACGACGAAGCGGAAGGGGGGCGACATGAAAAGAAAGCAGAAAGCGCCGAAGAGGATGATGAAAGCGACGAAGATATTGAACGGTAAGCATCGGTTTTTAATTCTCTGAGCGATTCTATCTGCATTCGAAGGTCGATTTTGTTTTTTGGATTTTTTATTTGGCTCAAATTTTGCAGACGCAATCATTTTGACTTGACCATAAGGCACAATTTGTATCATCGGTTTTCTTTTTGACTCTAGCTTTGCTTTTGAAAAGGGCCTGAACAAAAATTGCTCGAAAATTTTCAAAAAAAGAAACTCAGAACGGTCCGATTGATTTTGGTGTCTTCCGCTTTTTTTCGGTTATTATTGGGACTATGTGGAATAAGTATACACTGTTGAAAAAAGGTTTTTTTTATCTTTTTTTATTATTTTTTTATTCTTTATTTTCGAGACTTTCAGCCTCCTGGGCAGGGTTTTTTTATCTGTATTATAGTGACTTTCAACACTTTTGGCTGGTTCGTCACTTTAGGTGACTAAAACTAATAAAGAACTAACAACTAATTGCTTTTATATATTTTTCTAAAAAAGTTGAATTTTCGAAAACTGTTAAAATTATTCTTAACAATGTTTTTTGATTCGATTTTTGAAAATACGGATGATTTTCAGTAAAAAAAGTGTGCGGCGAAATTTTGCTAATCACTACCGTTCCCGAGGTACAGTGATTTTGAAATAAAAGTTACTGGAAATCGCCACGGTCATGTTCGGATGTTTTTATGAAATGATAGAGCCACATTTTATTACAGATTGCTTATTGTTTCGAAATGTTATTGTTCCATAAAGTTCCATAGTTGTTTCATAATGTCCTGTGTTCCTTGTATAGTAATCGCTCTAGAATATTGTTTGAAAAGCTTGGTGTTTTCATACTCTGTTGTAGTTGCATAGGAAAAGAAAAGTTACTCGTTCTTTCGCTTTTGGGCCCAATCGAATAGTTCCTTTGCATTTTTGATTTTTAATTTGATGTTCACGATTTTTAGCTAGACTAGCCCTTGCAGCCATTTGTTTTTCTTTTGTTCCTCCTAAGGCATCGCAAGGTCCTTTCCCATGCGATGTTGCAAAAAATGCCATTCAACATCTATATCAGTTATACCCAACCTGTGGCTAGGCGGTTTCTTTGGATTGGCCTATCTGGTGTTACTTTATTTTGAAGCGTTTTGTATGTGTAACAATTACGAAAATCTAAGAAATCTATACCTTTTTATGACGTGGCACTACGCCTTTCAGTAATGGTGCCAAATCAGAGAACAGGGCTCGCTTTAATGAAACATAGCAAATGCAGCGTTCATTCTACGGACAATTTAGATAGTGAATATGATGAAATTGGAGCTTCTCCCGTTTTCAATTTATTAAGTATTAAATACAAACTTTGGTTATCATTATTCAAGTCACTTGTCTCGCTTTAGCTAGACAAGAATGGAAGATGGATATTGTATAAAGTGGTGCAATTTTGTTCGGTGCCTCCACCGTCGATTTTCATGCTGTCTGATGGAGAGTGCTTCTGTATTTTTGTACCACATCATTTCTGCACCCAGTACAAATGTGTAGGTTTAAAACTTCGAAAACAAGCGTTACGTGTGAGGTACAGCGTGAGGTTTTGAGCGTTAATATCTCTTTGTCGGCTGAACGAAATGATAAGACAATTACTGTAAGTGTGCGAACGAAGCATCAAACTCGGTTGCGCGAAGGAATCAACCGTAAATTAGAGATGAACCAGCCTTTGATTGAAAATCTCTTCAATAAAGAAAGAAAAAACGTTACAGTTTTCGAAGTAGTGTTGTGTGAATTTTCCAAGAATAAACTTCATAGACCGCCTTCGCACTAATTCCCTACGGAACGGTTATCGAGCGGAGGTCGATCAATCTATCGAAATTATTCCATCAACAAGTTGATTCAACTGTCTTCGCACTTATTCCCTACGTAACGCGTGACGAACGGGAGTTTGAACAATTTGTCGAAATCTACTAAGCGGGAGGATCAACGAGAACAAGATTTTCACGAACTCCGAACGCGAATTATACAATTATTGCTTCGAACGTTGGAAGTCTGGATGCTGCTGATCTCTCGTTAGCGGACTCAACTGTGATATGTTATACTGTGATATGTTATACTGTGATATGTTAGAGAAACAACACGGGTCTCAATTCTACTTAAGAAAACTTCTGGCTGCAGAAGGCAGCCTAATACTAATTACTTTATTCAATTTTGGTCGGGTTTTTATACAGAATTTTTGCTTGCATGATATATCCTAATCCTAGGTTAAACACTGGGAGTGAAGGAGAAAGTGAGTAATGCTTCTTCAAATATTCAAAAATTCTATGTGTCGCTCGGTCAATAATCAGAGCGAATATCGATTTGAATGGTCCTTTTGTTTCTGTTCCAGCCACAACCGGCCTTTGGTTTTACGATAGCTCGCGCGCTCGCCTATTTTATGGTTTGTTTTGGTCCTATGTGCGGCGTGCGTCCTCGCACCGTACTTATTGACCCAAAACCATATTTCCATAGCTCATAAAGTGCTTCAAAAATATACAATTGGAATCACAAAATCTATAAATATTGGTGAAATTACAATATCCATAAACATGCTTCAAAGTCATTCGAATTCAAGATTGGTCAGCGTCGAATGGCTCTGAGAGCACCGTTAAATATTGTGTTTACTCTGGCCAACCTCAGTTTCTATTTTGCTACCTAACGTGCAAAAATTTTCGCCTGAGAATACATTCTCAAAATATGCGCGAAGTAAGCATAGTGCAAAGCTTGTACTGACGGGCAGAAGCAGAAGAGAAATGTTAAATTTGACTTTCTCAGTTCATTCACCTTTAACCTCAAAAAGGGTGTTGACTCGGAAATTTTCAAACGATGACCAGTACCGTGCTTTTAGCAACACATCTTTTTTATTTGGTGCAGCTGTAATTTTATTACATTATAATTATTTTAGTACAATTTGCTTCATTTTCCTTACGCCAAACCAGATTTGAAAATTCTCTTTGTGCTTTTTACAATTTAATCACCTACGTTAGTCGTTTCTCCTTCAAGGCCAGTTTCTACAATTATTCTGGCAGCTCTGCTACTTCCAAATGGCCACGGATACGAATTCAACTGAATAATCTTCGCTGTTCGATTGTAGCGGCTTAAATACTTCAAGTCGATTACACTTTCTACAATTTTGAAATTCTATACTATATCCGCTTTATTTACTAATAAATAATCGCACTTCTCTCTAACTAATTTCTATTTCCGATTCTACTTTTCTTTTTACCTCCCTTGACACATGTGATGTTGACAACTAACGAACTCTCATTTATTTACCCAGTTTCCCACAGGGCAACCGTGTTCAGTTCGCCCTTCGCTGTTTTGAGAGGTGCTCCCGGTAGCAACAAAGGGTTAATCTGGAAAACTAAACACTCGGCTTCGCCATCTGGTCGCTAGCAGACTGACTCATAAATCGTGAATGATTTATTGGTGACTTTTTCCTATCGTTCTTTGGAGCGTTGGAAATGTACACTCTGTCCAACTTCTATAAGACCACCCTGATTATAGTTCGTTGCAACACAATCAGTTAAAACTTCAACATTCATACATTGTTGAATGCTTAGAATAAAGTATATTTAACGTCGATTCCGTCCAAAAGAGTTGTTAGTTTATTTTTTGTGCTTAAATATGATTTCAGCTGTCCAGTTTCTATAACACCATTTCAAAATTCATAAGTATTATCAATGAAAAATTGAAAACTATCGGCTGATTTACATGTCATTTCGGCTAATAACTTTGAAAATTTCTTTTGGAATACTATTTACCAAATTCTGCTGAACGGATTTCTCGATATTTTCCCATATTCCCGAAATTGCGACCTTAAGCTCTTCAATCGTGGTGTATCGTTTTCTCTCAGTGTAGATTCTGCGTACGAGGATCCCCCTAAGATTTTGAAATCTGGAGAACGAGCCGGCCAATCCAAAAAATTAAGTAACATTCGTTTATGCTCAGCGCTTGCACACACACACAAACGAAAATCATGCAATGTATGGTAATCATCAATACCCACACACTAGAATATAAATTGAAGTATTGTTTGTTTACAATGACACAAAGCAGCAAGATCATCACCTGGTCTTATAGAAGTTGGACAGAGTGTACTTTTGCCAAGAGATACTAAAAAACTACTTGGATATTCAATAAGTCCAGTGTTTCAGTGTGGCTCTAGACAGCGAGCAATCAACAGTACATGTTTATTCTGAGAGTTGATTTGAATAGCTGTTCGAATTGGCGTTTTATTGCTTCGCGAAACGTTCGCGGCCCTCACCCAGCGAAAGCATTCATTCGTCGACTCTTGTCAGTGCTACCAAATGTTTGCACTAAAGAGTTTCATTCTTGGCAGTTACAATGTCGTTGTCCTACTTTGACAATGCTATCGTTTCTTGGACACCATCCTTGCTATTTATTTTTTTTGTGGCCGCGACATCATGAATAACACGTTTTGTGGCCCCTCTGAAATAAAGGTTGAGTACCGCCGATCCAATCATGGTTATTTTTAAATTGGTAAAGACTGTAAAAGTTCTTTCTATTTTATATATTTCGATGCAGCTCCATCAGACATGGAATTAATTTTGTTCAAATTAAGGTGCTCTTCTTGACGTATAAAATCAATCATTTTCAGATAAATAAATTAACGGATGATTAACTCAATGATTGAGCAATCTTTTTCCCATGAAAGGAATCGCAAATGGATGAATAATTGCTTGCTGTGAATTTTATCAAACTGGTTTTCTTCTGCAAATCCTAGTTCCACTAATTCGGCAATATTACTTTCCGTGACATTTCGGTAATTTTTTGAACATTTCGTCGAAAACACGTTTTCGCAATCCTAGTAAAAGGTATTTATTATTTTTGTATTTATTCTGTACTTCATTCTTCTCTTCTGAACTATCTATTGCTTCTCACTTGATGATAACTTGCTTGTTACTTATTTATCAATTTCTTGTGTCTGCTGCATCAGCATTGTTTTATATACAAACATGGGTATTTGAAAAAACTGTTAGGTACGTTTCTGTCTGCCCACAAAAAAATGTACCAACGTAAAATTTAACAACTGAGGAATGTTACTGCTCTACTCATCAAGTCATTATTTTCGATCTGAGCATATTTCACTGTCTTAAATCGATTTAAATACATTTCACACATTAAAAGCTTTCTATTCGTGATTTTATTATTTTATAAACTTATAATATTTTTGTCCACCATTTTTTCAAATTGATCCACTGTGCAATAGGTAATGTTTGCTATGCAATTTTCTAAGGAAACTTTTCTTGAAAAACTAAAAAAATAAGAATGGTTATGACGTATATTTCTTACACAGTCTTATATCATAAAAATTAATCACATTACTCAATAAGTTCAAGCATTGCAGTCGAAAATTATCTACTCTTTAACACTTTCGTCGCCCCGTCATCCAGATATGGGTGACACTTTCCTCGTTTAAATTGAATGGGATTTTCAAAAGGAATTGGATAGAATAGGCACCTAAGTGTAACTATAGGATATGTAGATAATAATAAAAAATTAAATTATATCCATATTATTATAATGCTTAAACCGTACCTTTTATTAATTTATAGTGCGGATGGTTTGTATGGCAGCTTTTTGTAAAAAGTCATATTATATGGGATATGACTTTGGCAAGTGTTATTGTTGTCAAATCAGCTTCAAATTAAATAAACTATTGTTGTTAGATCATGTAAAAGTTGTCTACAAACTAAGTTTGATCTTCATTTAATAATTTACCCGCAAGTTGGGCTCCACAAGAAACTCAGAAAAGTCGCTTTTGGCGACGAACGTGTTAAGAAAAATTTACTTCCAGATTGAAAAGTAAATTTTATTTCAAAATCACTGTATCGCAGAAAAGGGAGCACATTTTTGCCGTGGACCTTTTTTGTTGCAACTTATGCGTACTTTCATTTCCTTTTTTGAAAAAAATGAGCTTTGAGTGTTATTTTTGAAACAAAATAAAAATACAGTCAACTCTCCCTAACTCGATATTTTCCATAACTCGATGGTTTTCAAGACACTGGTCCCTTGGATATCGAGTGAGGGAGAGTTGAATGGAAAACATTTGTTTAACGGTGCATACTCTCTCCACACAGTCCCAATTATAACCTAAAACTATGCTGAAGGCACAAAATCTATTGGAATTACCGTTCTGAGTTATATCTTTTCAAAAAATTCCAAGCAATCTTTGCTTAGGTCATTCTCAAAAGTAAGGCTAGAGTCAAAATGGCAAATCGATGATGCAAATTGCTCCTTTTGGTCTTAAAGAATGCATCTCCTTTATGTAAAAAATCGTCATTTGCGGTGGAACAGCTCTTTTTAAGAACTTAATACTGACATCATCGCAAATTGTTTCTCTCGCAGGTTACAATCCCATGTTCTTCTGGGTCCGGGAAGCAAAAAGTATTCGCAAGCCGCCGAAGAGGAAGATTCTTCGTGTTCGCCCAAGTCACCTCCCGTAATAAAGACGAAGGTCGGTCTGTGGAAGGTAAGCGACAATCGTCCCCAAGCGAGTAGCAGCAGCAGTAGTAACAACGGCAGCAACAGCGGTGGCAGCGCCAATAGCAGTAATAACGCATCACCTGCCACTTCGGGTAATTCTTCCCCCTCAAGTTACGGACACACGAACGGTAATGGCTGTGGTCCACTGGCTTCCGGTTATCAAACCACGAATAGTCGCCCGCAATCCAATGGTTTTAACGGTCACAATGGCAACAATCACAACAGGAACAATGACGTTGTGAACCAGCTGCACAAATTCTCCCACCGAGGGTATGGCTCATCGGCGGTTCGAAGCTGGAATGGTCAACCGTCCAATATGGATCGTGAGTTGGCCAACGAGCGGCGTGAAGAGCGCAAGCGTCAAGCAGAGGACGATCGTGACACGGAAATGGATCGTGGGCGCATTAAGAAAATCAAACAACATCCGTACAATCGCGACCAGCGAGAATCGAACGGCCAGCAGCAGAATTTCTTCCAGAATTATCAGAATCATCAGCAAAACGGCGGCACCTGTCTGAACGGTAATAATAATCGGAAATGGAATAATTGCAACGGCAGCAATGGGTTTAATGGAGGTAAATACGGTTTTTATCAAAATCGGGGAAATAATTACTACCAGAATGGGAACCACTCTCGGAACCACAATGGGTTTCGCAATGGACGTCATGGACGCAATGGATTTTATAATAAGTCGCACCATCATCATCAGCGTGACAATGGTGGTGCTAATGGCTTTCATAATCGATAGGCAAAGTTCAAAGAATCCCAAGAGTGGAACTGATAAAGCTGCAGCAGGGTATTTCTCATCGCCTGGATTGCGCGATGAACACGAAATGCCACTGGATTAGGAGAGATATGCCACTGCACTTGCGCGCATTAACACTAGGCTACCGATCTGGGAGTGTGGACAGAGCGTACAGTTTGTTTTAATTCAAATTAAATTGAACATTTTAGCATAATCTCCCTCTAATGAATCATATTTTTGTTGTGTAAATGTGTAATTAAAAAAAACAAACAAGCCCCGGGAAGCGGAATAAACGCAGAGAAAAACATTTAAAAATATCTTTGTTAAAGGAAAAATTTTTATCCAACTTTCCATTTCTGCTTGACCAGAAAGCATTTTTATACAATTTTGGCACTCGCGAAGGTCTCTTGCATGAAACATGAAAACCCTCTACGGGGGTAGGCCTGTAAATAACAGTTTGAATCACAGCATCTCCTTACTCTATTAAGGATTACAAAAAAAAGTCGAACAAATGCACTGAAAAGTTATATACTGTCAAAAAAAAAAGAAAAACAAAAAAATACCTCTGAAACAAGTTCTTTTCAAGGTTCAATTTATACCCGTGGACTTTAAACAGTGAAAAGTAACAGACTAAAGTTAGCTATTTAAACAAAAAAAAAACAGTGTATCCGATAACTTAACTAAGTAACTATTAGTCAATATTTACCGATGCGGAAGAGGCATACACGAGACCTCAATGAATGAGAACAAATTGAACAAAAAAAATCAATGCAGATTTTGTTTCCTATTCATCCCAAATGCAATCATTTTTTTTACCCACTCTTTTCATTGCTTAAAGGTGTAGACCCTGGAGTTGAAATTCCTACAATGCGTTTGTTTTTTTTTTCATTTTGTTTTCGATAATTATAATGGTTTTATGTTTACACTGCTCTAGAATACTTTAAATTGGAGTCCTACCATGAAAGACTTACATCCCTGTAGCGAACTTATACTTGTACATATTGAGAAAGTTAAGCATATGTGCAGAATAAGTGATTTATTAAAAGATTGAGAAAGCTACGCATACCTAGAATAACGTAGAATATATAAATGATGCAATTGACGACGATTAATTTCGTGGCGACGGAAGAGTGTGTATGATTGAAATTGGAAAAAACGGATAACCTAGAGTACATTGTTGTAAATAGATTACCAAATAAATTATACTTTAAAAGATGAACATGGTAAAGATATGCAAACAAACAAAAAAAAAAGAAAACAAAAGATGAAATGTAAACGCGTAAGTTGATAAATAAATAAGTTAACTCTAGTACCAACCATCTCAAAGGTAAAGCAAATCTATCGCTTCGAAAGGTTAATCCCAATTTTTTGCAGTCTTCAACGTGGATAGTTTGGGTTTTCGGTGGTTTTCAGCAAAAATACTTCTTGAATTTATGCAACTTCGATATTTTTACAGATATTCAATTCTGCAAAATGTGGCAGCTTGTTCAAATCATAGATAGCGCCGCAAACTGAGCGGAAGTGATTTACATATGCATTGTTAACTGTTCCTGTTCCTGTTGGTGAGTTGAAATACATATTCGAAAAAATCGATTTAAAATTCCATCAAAAGTTGGATCCGATGCTGCAGCAACACACATGAGCTGGGAACAGCTTTCATCATGATAGAGAAGATGCAGAAAAGGGTTGTTGGTTAGTGGCCAAACAACTGAAGCATGTGCAAATTGAGGATGCGAGTCTCCTGACTATTCTCAGTTTAATATAACTTTGCCGAACTCTGGCCGGGGGTAGCCGAACTGAACGATGATCCACTCGATGAATATTGGAACACCATGAAAGCAACAATTAGCAGCACAGCAGAGTCCGTCATGGGATACGTACAACGTGGACAACGGAACGAATGGTTTGACGACGAGTGCCGAGCGCTTCTGAGCGAGAACGACTTGACAGAACGTGGAACGATACAGACTGAAGAGATAGCAGTAAACACATCATTTTCGGGTGGAAAGCGCCGCATGGAAGAGAAAGAGTGTGAGAAGTTGCAGCTGCTTTAACGTTTTCGAGATTCGTGGAAGTTCTTCAAAAAACTAATCGCCTCGCACATGGGCTTTGTGCCTCGGGAACAAAGAAGGAAGCAGCTAGACAAACGGACCCGGGGTGATCGAAAGGTGAAGTCACCACTTCGATGAACATCTGAACAGCGCGCTGAACTGAACTGAACCGGAGACCAAGACGACGTTGAACCGGACTACAGCGTTGCAGTGAATAACGACGACGTATCACCCTCGACGATGGGAGAAGTTAAGAATATCATTAATCAGCAAAAGATACGTAAATCATGATTTTTCGATATTCAATTCAATTTCGATATTCAAATTTTGACCGGTTTGCGCCACCTTCCCTTAAGTCCGATTGAGCTGAAATTTTGCATAGGGTGTCTTTTCGAGGTGGTGAACATTTTGTATAGGGTACCTTATTGAAATTTGAAGGTCGATTTTTTCTTATACATTCATTGGCACCCTAGGATATATTTTAAAAAATGGCGACTGTGAGAACTATCGTGCAATAATGATCCTGAATGGTGCCTACAAAATTCTACCCAGATCCTCTCTCACCGTCTATCGCCAATAGTATCCAGATTTGTGAAAAGCTATAAGGACGAACGGACCTTCCAGAAGAACCGCGAGTTCAAGTATCACTACCGCTATCGTACGTAAATTGACAGCCGTTCACCACTCGGTGAACACTCCGCATGCACCCATCTTGCTTTCGCTCGTACGGAATCACCAACACACAGATGGGTTAGAAGCTTTTGCTACGCGCTGATACTTCGAGGAATAATCAAGATTTGAGATACAGCTTAAACGTGCTCCCGTGGTCGAGTGCACGTCGCACATTATCATGTCGGGGATTCGGATTCGTTTCCCGTTCTGGTGGGGGTAATTTTCATCGAGGAAATTTCTTCCAACTTGCACTGCGGTCACGCGTATGCGTGTTTTTTGGAACAAGAAATCTCAACTGAGTACTACTATGACTATCTCAACTGAGTACTAAATGACGCAAATAATACTTAGGTTGGGACAGCGAAAGTTCCACTGAGAACGTTAGAGCCATTCAAGAAGGAGATACAGCTTAAACAGTAAGTCGAAGGAATAACACGCGAGGTGAAGCACAGATAAGCTATAGGCGATGGAGTTATATGCAAAAGAGCAAGAAAATTTAAAGTTTTCTTTTTCTCTCACACGATAGATTTAAATTTAGACTAGATTTAGGATAGAAAGAAATTGTATGAAAACCCAAGGTAATCTGAATAAAGTAAGTAGTCTTTGGAACTATGTCGTTAGGAATACTTCCGAAAACCCTATTGAATCGACTGACGAGAATTCTTCAGATTCAAGTCTTCCAACGTTAGCAGCAATAGTTGTATCGTTCCGTAGGGAATTCAGTTTATTCCAGAAACTAGGCTAATTCTCGCGACGCTTCTTCCTACTTAAATTCTGTAAAGTGTCAATCCAGATTCACAAAGGTTGATTCCTTCGCTCAACCAAGTTTGAGCATTGGGCAACTTTTACAAATCTTAACTCATGAAAATAATTCTGCGCAGATTCGATCAATGGATTGAGAAAATTAATTTGTTCTAGCTGTCTAGCTTTGCTTTCACAGATATTCAACTGGTCTTTGCGCACAATGAATAACTGGTTTCAGTATTCCTGGACATTAATGGAACTTTTGATTCGATTTCCATAGAAATCCTGTCAAACGCACAGATGTAAACTTCTTGGAAATTTGACAATTGATGATTTCCAGAAATAGTCCTGACCTGATAGCTGACCCAAGGATCATGCCTCAGCCCTCTTCTTTATAACTTTTATGCGAAAGATATTGACAATTGTTTGCAAGATCTATGTACAACTTGCAGATGACGGCAAATTTTCCGTAAGAGACCCAAATGCCGAAAGCTTGGAAATTTGATCATTGAAAGATCATTGTAATATTAAAAAAAAGCCGTTCGCGGGTATATGAGTTATGATTTGGCGCGCGAGTACAAGAGGGTTAAAAGGTCTTGTAAAATATTGCACCCATCCATCTGACACAGTCGCTAGCTACCATGATACCACGAGGATTCACGATGTTGAAAACATATCTCTGTGGTATCTTGCATTAGATTGTAGCCCTGATGAGATGTTCTGATTGATGCGTCAATAAAGAAAGACGCGTCGAGATTGTTAGGCGTTTTACATCGGTATCCTCCAAGAATATGGAATATGGCCCTGAAAGAGAATATGGGTATACTGCCTCTGCTTGTAAAAGAGACGTAAGAGACAAAATGAACAAAATCGACTTTTTCGCCGTTATGCATTCTACGCAATGTAATACGTTTGCTTAACATACAAACAAACATGTTTTGTTCGAAAACATTTGAGCAATTTTGAAAAAAACGTTTCCGAAAAATCACTGTTTGTCCGCATAACAGACGTAGTTCCATACAGCTTTCATACCTTGTTCGAAAATCAACAATTGTCAGTATTATGTGCTATAAGCTAAATCTACAATTGAATCACTTTCTTTGTAGAGTCCAAACATGCCTGTCACGATAGTGTCTTATTACCTAGTTTTTCCTAATAGATGAATATAAGAAACCATTGAAACACTGCTCATATAATTACTATTTTCTGTACACTGCACTTCGATGAACAAAGAGAAGCAATTGTGTTTTTTTAATGTTATAATTACCAATCTTCAAATAGATAGTGAAACAATCAGATCAGTAGTAAAATTAAAATAATATTGGTTCTTGGTATTATAACTCCTGGGATTTGACATCGAATTATTCCACATACTCAGCATCTACACATACCGTTGGTGTAAGTCACATCACCATCTTTATGCGATTGATCGTGATATTGGTAAATCATGTTGCTAAAATTACCAACATTGCAGAATGCCTTTACAAATTCAATTAAATGAAAAAAACACGAACCTGCTGTTCTTATCATATCCCAGAGCATTCAGGTAAAAAGTACTATCATAGACTCGCAACAAATCCTGTAAGAAATCGAAAGAATTTGGCAATTCATTTTTAATATTGTAAACGATCGATAGAAGGACAGAAGGAAGACATTACACGATGAAAGCGAGCCGAGTGAACGATCCATAAATAACACCCTATCGGGAGCGGGTGCAATAAGACAATGAAAGGAAAGGGACCAAAACGATCGCAAACATTTCTCATCGCGCTAGGCTCCGTTGCCCTTAGGATGCAGTTACGAATCTTAGATAAGTTTTAGCCAGGAGTTGTACGTGGTGAAACACAGATAAGCGATAGGTAAAGGACTTATATGCAAAGGAGCAAGAACGTTTATTGTTTTCTCTTTCTTTCACACGTTAGATTTAAATTTAGGCTAGAAATAGGATAGAGTAAAATTGTATAAAAACCCAAGGTTCTCTGAATAAAGCAAGTAGTCTTTGGAATCTGTCGCACGATTCAAGTCCGAAACTTCCTATTGAATCGACTGATGAGAGTTCTTCAGATTCAAGTTTTCCAACGTCCGTAGCAATAGTTGTATAATTTGCGCTCCGAGTTCGTGAACATCTTGTACTTGATCCTCCCGCTTAGTTGATATTTAATAGATTGATCAGCTCCCGTTCGTTGCACGCAGGGGTACCAAATGTACTGCATCACGACAGTAATGTCATGACTGTCGCCACCATTGTCCCGTGACAGTCACGCGATTGAATTTTTAACTACAGTCACACAGTGGAAATGTTATGCGACATTTATTGTTACTGTCGTGTACTGTACACGAATACATTCCCATGTGAGAGTATTTTGGTCTTTCGTCTGCGACAGACCCGCTTGCTCATTAGTGATATTTTTGTAGATTCTGAATGCAATAGTTATACGTTGCTACCGTCGTTGATGATTTTTTTCCCTCGTGCTGATGATGTCGGGTGCTTTAGTATATATTTTTCCAGTACAACGTCATTTTATTTCATTTCATTTTCGCAAACTAAAGAGATTAATCTGCTGTGCAGCGAAGAATTAATAACAATTAATAACTGGCGAATTCTGCAGCATATCCCGATATGGGAAAATTTAATTTGTCGATGACGCGGCTATTCCATGTAGAGAAGTTTTCGGGGAAATAGTGTGAGCAACAGAAGAGAATCTGTTGAAAGAGGTGCGTGGAGAAGTGTCGTGGGTGGAAGTCGCGTGAATGAAAGTTACGCGAATGCAACTGTAGGGCCAGATTAGAATGCGGCTGGGGGAAGTGTTGCACACTTAGCAATGTAGGTTTGGACATGAAGGAGATTTTATTTTATTTATGAATAAAATATGTTTAGCGCGTAATATTAATATTATCAACAAAAATGTAAAGTAACATTTTAGTATTATTATCATTATTACTAGCTGACCCGGTAAACCTTATGCTGCCATTTAGATAATTTTTAGCGAATATATTCATTGTTATATGACAAACAACAAGTATATTGCAAGTGTGTTTCATATTCATATCGATATACTGAATTGAAATATAGCCACATTACTGCCCTCATATCGGTCCACTGGATTATGAGAAAAACGTACAACTAGCAAGAAAATGTTTTAAAGATTTAAAAAAATATATCTTTCAAATGAAAGCAACATAATTGGCTCACGTAGCGTACTTTTTAGTGTAGAGCCAGTTTAGTTCTATAACTCTGTCATTGTTAAAATTCAAACATATGCGTAGGAGGGTTTTTTCCATGAAATATGATCATCTATCACCTCCTGAGAGATTCTGGGAAAATATATTAAATTCTTCTTTTACATTCAATAATCAAAAATTATATGCATGAAAAACAAATTTAAAAAACATTTTTTTGACTCGATTATATACAGGATTCGATTATATACAGTGAAAAGAAATCGGAGACTGTATATAATCGAGTTCGCGCTGCATTAGTTTCCAACTTGGAGGATAAATCTAAACACTCCCAACACTGAGTATTTCCGACGTCACCAATATATTATCGAAGAAACTCTCGCCTAGAATTATTAAGCTGTGCGTGTTTTTCTCAAATGAATTGTTGATCATTTGTGTATCTGGATTCAGGCATCCCAACAGTAAAGCATTCTTATTACAGTCGATATGAAATTAACTCGGCTTCCTATGTGTGCACGCAACTAGTGATCACAGCCATATGTCCGATACACATCTCAAAGCGTACTGGTGAAGAAGCACAAACGCATAAGATACAGGCTAACATTACGATCGCCAGAAAAATGTCATGACATTTTTCTGGCGACAGTCACGTGTGACAGTAACCCGGGTAAACCGATGAGATTCATCGCTTCGTCAGCGACTGTTACGGCGACAGAGCGAACGGAATAGCAGACACGAAAAAATCGGAAACGAACAGTCTCCCCGGCTCACTACGCTCGGGCACGACAAATTAGATGAATTCGACGAAACACCGACTGTTGCTGTATAGTATTACTTTATGCATTCATGTTCTGTCGCTTGTATACGAGTGTAGCGCGCTCACAGAGACTGTCTATTCAATTTCATACCGACTGTTATGAAAATGCAGTACTTTTGGGATGCCTGGTTGCACGTTCCATACGGAATTAGTGTGAAGGCAGTCAGTTCAATTTATTGAAAGGAATAATTTTGATTAGCTTCCGTTCGTGGCTCGTTCCGTAGGGAATTAGTGCGAAGGCAGTCAATTCAGTTTGTTCCAGGAACAAGGGTAATTCACTCGGCACCTTTTTCATACTTCAACCCTGTAAAGTGCTAATCCAGATTCGCAAGGTTGATTCCTTCGCATCAACCGAGTTTGCGTATTGGGCATCTTTTACAAATCCAACTCACCTTTTCGAGACATTTCACTAAATTTCTTTCAAACCTTTTTGATTTTATCCGATGACAACTGAAACCACCGACGGAAAGGTTTTGACTATTATCGGAAATGTAAATACTAACGCTACAGACAGAGCAACCGGGTGATTACGTCTAGCTATGCGAACAAATGTTCATTGAAACGATTGATTGTCCGCATAAATAGACGTAAGCGTTTTCCAAATGGAAAAAATATGTTTTAATCCGCAAAATCTCCTAGGCCCTCTTTTTGTCGATAATATCCTTCAACTGGACAGATTATTTCAATGGGAATTCGCATAGTTACGCTTGTAGGAAAAAAAATGCGTTTTCCCAACACTAATGATGTTGGTGATTACGTCTCCTATGCAATCATGGGCAGTATAGTTCCAATTGTGTTCCCATTGCCGTTCCCGATGAACAGATAATTGACAGCCTTTGAAGGAGATGTATTCAGTATCAATATGGAATCAAGATACCTGATCTAGAACTGGAAATACTGTTTTGGAATCTTTGGATCATTCAATGCCAAGACGCCTAGCAGATGCCAATAGGATATAGTGTAAGTTATGGCTAGCTCAGAGGTACTGGTTTGTATAGTTACCTCAGGGTCGGCTCTTACCTAGGAACGAGGTGGACTCACGAATACAACGGAAGCTGTTGGTGATGTATTTGATTGAGAGTTTGAATAAGAACGGAATGGTAAGTATTTATTTTTAAAATTTATTATATATTTTTTCTTTTCTTTTCAGGTTAGTAGGTTAAAGGATCGTTGCGGCCGAACAGGAAGAGGTTGACTCCAGGTAAATATATTGGTTTTGTGGGAGAGAGAGTATTTTGGTGGTTTTTTTTCTAGTCACGGTGCCCGCACACGGGGATCGGTCTCATCAGTCTAAGAGACGATAAGCGGGGGCTAGGCTCGATCAGGCCTCATCGCACTGCAACCTCCGAAACGTTCGACCGACTCACCCGTATACGTGTGGAGCAGCGATAACGTTGGGGGCTCGCTGACCACCGGCGTTTTCTCCGAGGTACCTCCTTCGTCGTCTGATTCCTGCGAGGAGGGTGAATGTTGCGCGTCGTGTACGGTTCCTAGGACTTCTGCAACTGCTTCTTCCCTTATTTCCGCTCGCACTTCACTTTCAAAAAGCACAACTTTAATTTTGAATTTTCTTCGATCGGTCTATATTATTCGACGGTCCGTGAGCTCAGACCGAATCGAGCCATCGAATCTTCCTTTACGGCTCGAATCACTCTTTAACCTCTCTCTCTTCCATCCTATCTCTCTATCCGCTTTCTCTCTCTCTCTCTCTCCCTTATGCATCTTCTACTCCTTTTTGTCGTCCTTTAGGACCAAAAAGATCCAAATTCGTTGAAAGAATTAATTGTGGTCATTGTTAGATTTTACAATAATTCTTTTTTGAATTTGCATTGGCAGCATGCAATGCCTTACAGGTAGGTAGGTGATGAGAGGATTATTACCATAAGATTTATGGTTATATTTTGTTGCGGTTTTTTTTTTTGAACCGTAACAATAGGTTGATCGAGCTGAACATTGTAGCCAGAATATGGTCATGTTTCTGACGTAAAATGAGCACTACTGAACGGTATACCTCAATTATTTCTGAATGTGTGAAATTTACACGTCTTGAAATGTCAAAAATCATATTTGTTTGCATAATTGTGGCATTACGCCTATGAACGTCGCCCACAATATACTCTCCATTATCCTATTCCGACGTACCGCATCTTTAATTAGTAGTTCCGTAACCCCGTACCAGTTGGGCTACATGGAGGCCCGTGCTACCACGCATCAAATCATTTCAATCCTAGAGATTTTGCATGTCGTGTGTACAACGTGTCAGCTCATCACTTGAAGGCAACGTATGATACAGTCGATCTATGGTATATCAAGCACGAGAACGAGGAAAGCTTCCCGGATAAACTCAATCGACCGATCGAGGCTACCAAGGGAGTCAACTTTCGTGTTTGCTGTTAGGGCGCTAGGATGTTCAGAAGAGAAGTGAAATCACTTGCATGTGATCGAATTAAATCATACGCTGAGGGGTTAACATCGTGACATGGTTTGAAAATGTTGCAGAATACATTTGGTTACTCAACTATGACGAAACACGGATGTATGAATGGTATGAAGCATTTAAAGACGGTCGAGAAGATATGAAGGATTTGCCACGTCAAGAACGATCATCCACCTCTTCAACTGATGAAAACATCGACGAAATAAAAGAAATGGTGCTCGGGAATCGTCATTTAACTTTGAGAGAGTGGAGGCGATCTGGCGTAGTGGTAACATCCATACCTCTCACGCAGAGATCACGAGTTCAATTCTCACTCCCGACATTCTTCCAAAAATGGGAGTAAAAGTCACGAACCAGCCGAAATGTGTTGATAGTTACTATAATAAAAAAAAACTTTGAGAGAGTTAGCCTTGAATTTCAATATTTCTCGCAAGATCGCTCGTCATATTTTGGTTGATATTTTGGGCATGAGAAAAGTCGCAGCACGACTAGTGCCAAAATAGCTCAATTTGAAAATTTCATCGATCAACCATTGGAAACGTACTCTAATTCCCGCTTCTAGGGACCCGATGATCATCAATCGCTGCTTGCATATATGCAAAGGTCAGTAGATTGCGGTTGGCCGGACACGTTGTAAAGATGTCGGATGACAACCCGGTTTAAAATTTCGTTTCAGCAACCCTTCCGCCTCCAGAAACAGAGACAAAGGCGACTAGCGAGTGACGAGACGCCTGGGATCCTGACAACAAGCTACCCAGAACGGGGTTGAATGGAGACGACTTCTTGATACGTCACAAGTTACCTCGGCTCTAGTCTGATAGATAAGGTGAGTACAGTTGTTTGTTCAGTTAACTCAATACCAAAACATCGATTCATTTACGGCACAAATAATTCATATGGCTTTCATTCATAGGTTACATTAGCAATACGTTGTAATTTATTTCATTTCCAATGACCAAAAACTCGAAATAATTAAAACAATTCAAACCTTAACCTTTGCATACATACTAAATCTTATTCAGTTATTGAACCGCTACTTTGACAAGGAACAAAATGACAGGTGATGAAATGGAATGTGCAAGACTAGAGTTGAGGTGAACATGTGTCGCATGTGTCGCGGTATAAATAAAACAGTAGATGATCCCACAAAATATAAACCTACAAATGATACATCACTTCTTCCCGCTAACCAATATCCTTGTCACAAATCGGGCTATTTTCTCGTATGTCATGAACATCAACGCCGCGGTTAAAACCGTTTGCAGTAGCTTCGCTTCCAGGCCTCGGAAGAGACCCGAAGCTCCTTGTTTCTTCAGAATAGACAATAACATCTGCACTATATTGGAGTCCACCGGAAGGTTTTTATCCGTATTGCCATGCCGTAGCTTCGTCTGAATCAATTGCAGCGGATAGGTCATCACCGTGGCTATCGCCTTAGCAATCGCTCCAATAGCGAAAAAACTCACAGCAGAAGCACTTCTGGTGTTGGTGACCAACCGGCGCTTCAGTGCTTCGTAAACCATAAATTGTATCGCTGGATTTATAACCAGCAGCAGCGAAGGCATCGTTCCTGCCCACAATCCTTTTGCGCCTTCCGTTCGTCCTATATGGATCAATCCTTCCAGCAGGTTATCGTAGCAGTTCGTGTTATCTTTAACACGATGACCAAGGCCCTTCATTTTAAGACGGGTATTTACTACCCAGCACGGGGTGGTTGCGAACACATTTACCACACCGGCTATCGAACCCAGCAGTAAATCACCCGCGGCCGATTGGTTGGCGCCTCTGGCTGTGCCTCGAATCGCCTTCAAGCTGTGGAATGTGTAGAAATATACAAAATTTGAAATGCACAGGCTTTCCAGAACCGGAACCATGCCACGATAAAGGGTTCCGAAGCCTTCCTCGCTGACCAGCTGCTTGAGAATAGCCCATGTGCTGAGTGCTTTACGTTTTTCAGGTTCTTCCACTAGAATGAAAAAGAATATGTATCAGGAAATGATGGAGAGCTTCTTCTTAAAGCGGCTCATCGGCATAGTATTTTAAATAAATGAAGCAGCTGATTTTGCTGTTAAACTGGTTATGGAAATAGATGAAAAAAAAACGCATCAACGAGTTCAGGCTGACTTTAGTCACATAAAAAATAATACACACTAAATTCGAGATTAGATGAAGGTTTCAAGACCTTGGGTTCGTTTTGCGGATCGATATTACTTACGCTGTAGACGAGAACGAACGGTGTCCAGTGGATAAAACGTAGACATAGCAATCACGCTTCCCTTGAAAGAGATTGAAAATTGCATTCACATCAATAACTCTTTATTTTATCATGTATCGAGTTCTACCATAGCACCGGAAACTGCATGAACCCATGACAAATAGCTGAACACATCATTCAGAGGCTTGGATTGAGCCATTTTCGGATGAATAGAATGGAAATCGCAGAACTATTTCAATCACTGTTAGACCAACTTTGTATTTCGCAGTAGCCAAATGAATTATTCAATTACTTTTCATCAAAAATGCATTATCATTGCTGTCTCTGGAGGAACGAGTAAACCATAGTATATAAGGCTCTAACACAATCAAACGATCATACGAAGGTTTGTTTAAATTCAAAATCACACCGAGGGGGGAAAATGCAAACACTAAAATTTTATAATTTTTTTAGTCTCACAATGGCTTGTAAAAACTTGTAAAAACTCCAAGACATGGATTAGAAGTAAACATAATTTATACTGATGATGATATTGAATTACTCTGGGAGTTCCTTCGTCTCTCTAATAGTTTATACTGTCGAGCATTTCAGCTTATTTACTAGCACAAACTACTAGCCTATATACACAGCAATGCCAAACTGAGAGAGAATATAATTTGACAGAGCTTATCAGCCTATATAACAAAGCATTACAAACGTTATGAATTTGGAAAGCTCTCTCGAGAGGATATCGGCGCATGGAGCGACTGAAACAACAGTTCGGTTGAAAGGTTCATAAAGGCCCATTTATACGTTGCTAGTAGCTGACCTGACAGTGAGCAGCTACTGGGCCGGTAAACTCGCTTGACAATTGGTTGACTTGCCTTGTCCGTTCACACAGTGTGAGCTGCTGATGAGAAACTAGGTACTACATCATTGGCTTACCAGGGATGCCAGATGATTTTTCAAATATCCATCCAATAGTTAGAAACAGCTATCAGATCCGAATTTGACAGATGATTGATCCGAAATCGACTTCTCTATTGGCAGTTTTTATCTCAGGTTTTCAGTTACATTTATCATTACACAATTTTATCACGAAATACATGCTGATCGTGTATAAAAATAATTTGTGCTGAATTTCTTCGAACTGAAGGTACTATCCGAAAAAGCAGAAAGGCAAGAGGATTTGGACCATGAATTGGATGCAAAGAAAAGGAGCAACAAATACAATATTGAAGGAACTCTATGATGATGATCCTCTAGAGTACAGAGCAGTGTTGAGAAAAACACCTGAATAAGTGGAATAAGTGGAAACACTGTTGGATTTCATTGGTCCAAAAATACAACGCCAAGATACACTCATGAGGGATGCTATACCAGCAAGAGTGAAATTAAAAAACGACATTGATGTGCCTTTCTTCTGGAATATCGTTCAGATTGTTGGAGATATTTTTTTAGAATCTCGAAAGCATCCATAGCTAAGATAATTCCGAAAGTATGTGATGCTATAAATCGCAGTCTAAAAGATTTTTTTTGAATTTTATTTATTTCGTCTTGCCAGCACCAATTGTGAAATGAAAATGATAGTAGATTTACAGGTGGAACAATACTTTTTTTGCAAGTTGTGAGTGAATTTTGAATGAAAATTGTGTCCGATAATGATTCTATATTGGAGATTCTAAAGAAAACTATTTAAAAAAGAAAGCATGTAAAACAAAATAACAACGATTTCGTTTAGAAACTATGAGGTTTTTATTTGTTTTTCCAATAATTTTCAAGTCTAAAAATATCTTCGCATATTTTGAAATATCTTAAAAATCGAGACATGTCTTTACATTTGGCATCCCTGATTCGAACGCTAAATTTTGTTTTTGACGTTGTGAGGGATGCGAGTGCGAGTAAAATCAAAAAACTTTGAAGTAGCTCGCACGCCGGATCTCGCATGACACTAACTGGCATGATGTGTTCACACGGTGTGAGTAGTTGCACTGCAGTAACTGACTAGACCGTCTCGTATGCTTACTCGCACCGTCTGAACCCGGCTTAAGAGTACAGCGTTGTACATGTACTATCGTAAGGCCCATTTATACGTTGCTAGTAGCTGACTTCACAATGAGCAGCTACTGACCCGGTGAACTCGCTTGACAAATGGTTGACTCGCCTTGTCCGTTCACACAATGTGAGCTGCTGACAAGAAACCAGATACCACGACACGGGTTTACCAGAGATGCCAGGCGATTTTTCAAATGTCCATCAAATAGTCAGAAACAGCAATCAGGTCCGAATTTGTCAGATGATTGATCCGAAATCGGCTTCTTTATTGGCAGTTTTCATCTTAGGTTTTCAGTTGAATTTATCATTACACAATTTTATAGCGAAACACACGCTGGCCGTGTTTAAAAATACTTTGTGCTGAATTTATTTTATACTGAAGGTACTATCCGAAAAAAGCAGAAAGAAAAAAGGATTCGCGCCAGGAATTGGATGCAAAGAAAAGAAGCAACAAATACAATATTGAAGTAACTCTACAATGATGATCTCCGAGAGTACAGAGCAGTGTTGAGAATAACACCTGAAAAAGTGAGAAAACTGTTGGATTTAATTGCTCCACAAATATAACGCCAAGATACACTCATGAAGGATGCTAAACCTACAAGAGTGAAACTAGAAATGATGTGCCTTTCTTCTGGAATATCGTTCAGATTATTGTCGAATTTTTTTAAAATCTCGAAAGCATCCATAGCTAAAATAATTCCGAAAGTATGTGGTGCTCCAAATGGCAGTCTAAAAGATTTTTCAAAATTTGATTTATTTCGCCTTGACAGCAGCTTCGTGTACCAATTTGTGAAATAAAAATGTTAGTAGATTTGCAGGAGCAATTAATACGCCTCAAAAACTAAAATAATGAATGAAAATCTACTTTTTCTAAATCGAATATGTATTCTGTTTCTTAGAACAATACTTTTTTGCAAGTTTTGAGTGAATTTTGAATTAAAATCGTGCCCGATAATGATTTTATATTTAGATCCCCAAGAAAACTATTTTTAAAAAACGTGCCCCGTCAGCGTGCAAATTCCGTTTAGAAACTATGAGGGTTTAATTTGTTCTTCCAATAATTTTCAAGTCTATAAATATCTTCGCATATTTTCAAATATCTTAAAAATAGAGAAATGTAAAGACAATGTCAAGATTTGGCATCCCTGATTCGAGCGCTAAAATCTGTTTTTGACGTTTTGAGGGATGCGAGTGCGAGTAAATTCAAAAAACTTTGAAGTAGCTCGCACACCGAATCACACATGACACTAGCTGGCATGATGTGTTCACACGGTGTGAGTAGCTGCACTGCAGTAACTGACTAGACCGACTCGTATGTTTACTCGCACCGTCTGAACCCGGCTTAAGGCCCATTTATACGTTGCTAGTAGCTGACTTCACAACGAGCAGCTACTGACCCGGTGAACTCGCTTGACAAATGGTTGACTCGCCTTGTCCGTTCACACAATGTGAGCTGCTGACAAGAAACTAGATACTAAGTACGGGTTTACCAGAGATGCCAGACGATTTTTCAAATGTCCATCAAATAGTCAGAAACAGCAATCAGGTCCGAATTTGACAGATGATTGATCCGAAATCAACTTATTTATTGGCTGTTTTCGGCTTAGGTTTTCAGTTGAATTTATCATTACACAATTTTAAATTTTATCGCGAGACACACGCTGGCCGTGTTTACAAATACTTTGTGCTGAATTTCTTTGAACTGAGGGTACTATCCGAAAAAAGCAGAAAGAAAAAAGGATTCGGGCCAGGAATTGGATGCAAAGAAAAGGAGTAACAAATACAATACTGGAGTAACTCCACGATGATGATCCCCGAGAGTACAGAGCAGTGTTGGAAATAACACCTGAAAAAGTGAAAAAACTGTTGGATTTAATTGCTCCACAAATACAACGCCAATATACACTCATGAGTGAAACTAGAAATGATGTGCCTTTCTTCTGGAATATGGAATATATATCAGATTATTGTCGCTATTTTTTAGAACCTCGAAAGCATCCATAGCTTAATTAATTCCGAAAGTATGTGGTGCTACAAATGGCAGTCTAAAAGATTTTTCAAAATTTGATTTACTTCGCGTTGACAGCAGCTTCGTGTACCAATTTGTGAAATGAAAATGATAGTAGATTCGCCGGAGGAATAAATACGTCTCAAAAACTAAAATAATGAATGAAAATATACTTTTTTCAAATCGAATATGTATTCTGTTTCTTAGAACAATACTTTTTTTTGCAAGTTGTGAGTGAATTTTGAATGAAAATTGTGCCCGATGATGATTTTATATTTAGATTCCCAATAAAACTGTCTCAATAAGAAAACGTGCCCCGCCAGTGTGCCAAACAAAATAACAACGATTCCGTTTAGAAACTATTAGGGTTTTATTTGTTTTTCCAATATTTTTCAAGTCTATAAATATCTTCGCATATTTTCAAATATCTTAAAAATAGAGACATTTGTTTACATTTGGCATCCCTGATTCGAACGCTAAATTCTGTTTTTTGACGTTTTGAGGGATGCGAGTGCGAGTAAATTCAAAAAACTTTGAAGTAGCTCGCACGCCGAATCACACATGACACTAACTGGCATGATGTGTTCACACGGTGTGAGTAGCTGCACTGCAGTAACTGACTAGATCGACTCGTATGCTTACTCGCACCGTCTGAACCCGGCTTTAAGGTTGAAAAATCCAAGGCGCCTAGAAGTATATCCTAAGGTGGGCCAACTTGCTAAAATCACTCTTCAGCCATATTGGAAGTCTACTGTGTTTTGTTTGTAAACAAAACACAATACGCTAGTGCCGAAGCTCGCTCGTGATCAGTCTGTCTCTTTCACGCTACAAGCAAATAATTCCCCTTCTGCTTTCTTCCGTACTGTTTTCATATACCGCTCCCCTAACCAACTTAGTGACGAAACGGCCTCACCTAGTACCATAGACCCGTCTTGGAAAAATCTACACAAAGCACCATCTTCCAATGGATACGTGTCAAAATTTGACAGCAATCGGTCGATCCGCGTTGACGGCATTGAGCTTCGTATTACGAAATGGGGGATTAGACATGACAATATGGGTTTGCAGAAGAAATGAACACACTTTCAAAATACAAATTGTGAATGAAAATTATTTTTCCCAAATCAAATTAGTACTCTATGTAAATGAAAATTACTATTGCTTGCAAGTAGTGAAAAAAAACGTACAAAAATTGTGTCTGAAGATAATTTTATATTATAATGGTAAGTTTTTGTGAGAATATCGGAAAATTCATAGAAAATAGTTTAAATTAGGGTCAGAACAACGTTCTTCTAGTAGGTAATTAACGCCAAGAAAAAAAAATCATACAAATTTTAGCAATTTAAAACTGCCTTAGGGCTGACTAATCTGATAGATAATAGTTGGCCTCATACAAACTAATGTCGTATCCAGATGTCGACACCATTCCGCCGTAAACGCGAATTGGTTCGTGAGTTAAGCCGGGTTTATACGTTGTCAGTTACTCGGTGCGAGTTAAGCGCTAAACGAACCGAAGAATGAAAAACATACCCATACCACAAAATTTGACATTTGAAGCTACTCGCCCGTTTAAAAACAAAAAAAAACTTTGAAGTAGCTCGGCTGCTAGTAACCCCATACAGGCAAACCAAATTTTGTGGTATGGGTACGTTCGCAAGTCTTCGGATCGTTTGAGTTTGAGTAGCCATCCAGGGGTAAGAGTATTACTATTCTATTGATACACATGTCGCCTTTTTCAATATCAGAATATTCTCGATGTTCGAATGTTCACAGTTGAACTGTTGATATGAGGCTTCCATTGTTGTGTTATTAGAAGTGCCAATTACCGATGCAGCAGGCCGTAATGCGAGTGGTAAGGGACTGGGATTAAGGTCAAATGATCATGTTCGTTCGCTTAGTTGCGGACACGCAACCAATTAGGCTACGAAGACCCCCCTACAAGGTACTGTCCTAGATATAAATCATTTGCTAATCTGGGAGGGTGTGCTTTTGATCTTTTCGATCTTAGAAAAACTTGTTGACATTTTTAAACATAATGTCAACATTTAGATCGTTTCTGCTACGATTTACTTTTGTACAAATGCTGACAGAGACATAACTAGCCATTGAGGGGATATACTGTAACCAGATGCGCATAGAATCACTGAACCTGATGTTGACATTATTTACAGGTGAAATGTTGTTTTTAGAACTGGCGCCAAAATCAGGAATCGGCTTCGACTAAATGACAGCTGTATGGCATGATTGGCTTTTATGGGATCATTGTAAACTGAATTCTGGGCGGTTTTTGAATAATGCTTTTTAAATTAATTTATTCAATAAAATGACTGCCTGGGGGCACAAGATGGATTCTCTGTGATTGTGGCCTTCATGCTGACGAACAAAATGCTTTTGATGTTTGAATAGAAATATGAAATTTGTATTCCCTGTTTAAAGAAAAGACGACATTCATATAGAATAGACAGATAAATCGAAAAAAAGTTTTTAATTTTTCAAAGATCGATTTGGGAAAGATCGATTCGGCAAAGATCGATTTTTTGGTATCGATTTAATCAGTGGATCGATCCTTACGCCAATTGGAAAATCGATTCGACAAGATCGATCTTTTTATAAAGATCGCCCATTCTTAGTGTAAACAGTAAAAGGTTCAAGTTTGTTGAGTGTACACGTATATTTTGAAGAACTTTATTTTGAAGATAATAAAGGCAATAGTTTGTCGAGTCACTCCTAGACATTCGGAAAGTTTTTCTCTGGGGACTAATACGGATCTTCATCCAAATTCACCTCCGTTTCATTGTCTTCGGCCATTGCCGGCCTTCCTGCACGCTCTTTGATGCTTGTGTCAAAATCACCTCTATTGAAATTATAATGAATTTAAATGCTTCGGATTGTTCGATTTGGGTCAAATATACACAGTTTTGTTGTAACATTTGTTGCCATTCTGAAGGTAGCTTCATAATGTCTCTATCATAGAGGTCTTGGTTCTTATTGATGAAATTCTCTATCAATAGATTTTTACAATCTTCTCTTGATCCCAATTTCTTATCACCCTGGAAATTTGTCAATGCGAGAAAAAGGTGGTAATCACTTGGTGCCAGGTACGGACTATTTGGTGAATGCATTAAAAAATCCCAATCAAGATCGCGGAATTGTGTGGCCTTGCGGTGTCCTGATGGATCACAACACCTCTTCTGTAGGCCAATTCTGGACGTTTCTGGTCGATCGTTAGTTTCATACGGTTCATTTGTTGACAGTAGACATCTTAATTTAGTATATTGTACTAAAAACAAGAATTAGAAAAAAAAATTAAAATAATTTTTTTTGATGTAGGACTACGTCTTTCATTTCTGTATCGGGGTGTAAGTTGAATGTTTCAAAAACGAGAGAGTGACGCTGGAGTGTAAGGTTTTGAACGTTAATACCTCTTCACCGGCTGAATAGAGTGGTATAATAATCACTTCATTCGAAATATAGAATGTCAAAGAGTTATATAATTGTCATTTGTTGGTTCAAAAAATTGTTTTAATAGCTTAACAATTGTTTTGAAAACAGGCTATTGAAATAATAACAATATAGCTCATTGATGATGATTGCTTTTGCAGTGATTGGAATGTGTTCCCGAACACGGACGCAAAATCAAGGCACCTGGAAAACCATCGCGAATACATGCAGGCTGTGATTTTTTCTACCCCCTTGCAAATGCGTTCGAGCAAAGGAAGATTTGCGTATTCGGTTCCCGTGATGCAATCGTATCCAAGAGCATCAGTTTCTGGTTTGCTTTCGCATGGAATGGTCATGAAAGAATGTTTACTTGTAATTGCGGTCGAGTGAAGGAAGTTTTGCGCATTCGGTTTCAGTGATGCAATCGTATCCAAGAGCATCAGTCATGAAAACCCTCGTGCATTATTCTCACGAGAACAAAATAGAGTTGTGTATCAAGCTTCATCAGTCGCATTTGCAAAACCACGCAAACCCAACGGTTCTTTTCTGGACCACCAACAGGTTTGAAATAGTTGAATTTTATGTTAATAACAATTTCATACTCATACTCATCCACTCACACACTAACAAGGTAAACTTTCAGCAATCTTTAGAAATAATTATTCATTCATTCATTGAGAATTGATTCAGATACAATTTCAAACAAATGATTACAGAGCCAGCGAGAGTCCTACGTCTACCTTGCGGTTATATCACATATATAACCCACTTTTTGTTTTTAAAATTGAAAAAAATGAAGAAATGAATAAAATAGCACATATTTTTCTGTTGTTGTACCGGCACCATGAACACCATTCACAATTTCAGCGGCCTGGCTTGCATTTTCGCATTTATAAAAGAAAAAGTGTAAAATGTACCGAATTTTCTCTTTGTTGACTTTCATTGTAACAGGAAAAAACAGGAAAATAACTTTGTTGAGTGTGAAATGTCACTTTTACAACGAGCCTGAACTTGAAATTGTATGATGGACAAAACCTAGCATTACAACATTTTGCGCGCTATTTTGCATCAAATTTATTTATGTAACACAGAAGTCAAAAACACTAAAATCAAGGCTCAGGATTTCAGCTAATTTGCTAACGAATGCATTTGTCACCAATAGATACGATTTGTTTTGTAAACAAATTTGTTTTTTACGAGTAATAGCCGAACAGCACCTATATATAGTACAACACCTTGATCGTAACGATTGTAACGCTACGTAATCACGGCTGTCATTTGGAATGGTAATGGTATTGAATTAAAGAGACTTTAAACTCTGAGAGCAAGACGGGTCTATGGTACTAGGTGAGGCCGTTTCGTCCCTAAGTTGGATAGGGGAGCGGTATATGAAAACAGCACGGAAGAAAGTAGAAGGGGAATTATTTGCTTGTAGCGTGAAAGAGACAGACTGATCACGAGCGAGCTTCGGCAATAGCGTATTGTGTTTTGTTTACAAACAAAACACAGTAGACTTCTAAGATGGCTGAAGAGTGGTTTTAGCAAGTTGGCCCACCTTAGTATATACTTCTACACGCCTTGTCTGAGAGTTCATTCCAGGGGCTAGACATCAATTGAATATAGGCTACCCAAAATCAAAATCAATATGGCGTCATTTGTTTATCAACATATCATTTACGAGGATTGAAATCGAAAAATGCGCTGCTTTATTCTAACTGCATGAGCGATTTTCATATTTCGGTTTCACATGGAGGTGTTCACATTTAACATGGAGTTTAAAGTTAGTCACTATACGACTATATAACCGGACCGAGTTGTAAACAACAGTAATTGATTGAACCAAAATGTCAGTAAACCGCAGCAATATTGGGTACACTGGCAATATGAGGGATTTGACGTTTTAGTCGTACCCCTGGTTCATTCGTCTCTTAAAAGTCATTTGGAAGTGTGATCAAATGTGTTTTGTAATCCAAAACATTAAATTTTTACGTCTAGGAACAGCAGAAACTCGCCCATTTCGCAAAATGCTGAAGATTTCGGCTAGTAATAGACTTCTATTGGAAATTACTAAAAAGACACACACACCTAAAGTTATCGGGCGGCATTGTGCAACATCGACCGGCACAGAGACAATATCATGTCTGAGATACGGTAAATGAATTTGATTTTTTAATATTTAACATCCTCATACAAATAATCCTCGACAGAGAAAGACCCGGGTGCGATATTCATGCAGCAGGATGTTCAAACTCTTTTGAAATCGATCACTCGCCTGGACCTAGACAAGGTGTTTAAGCAGAGGGCCGTAAAGAACAACACAGTCGAATACAAATTTATGACCGATGCACAGCTGCGACAGGAAATAATGGAGTCCATCAAAAGGGCAGAACATCTGCTCCAGATGCCTCCGGTCGTGGACCTAATGCAGGATAATCCCCGTGTCATCTCCAAAGATGGTGCTCTAAAGGCATTTTCCGACTGCAAAATGGTGTTCACGGATATCACGTACGGATTGAAGAATAGCAAAAGAACGATAGTTGAACGGCTTCCGGATGGCACCCTGAAAGACGTATCGCACGAAGCTAGAAAACGCCTGAATCAAATCTATTTTCCGCTGAAAGGAAGACGCATTAATCTGCCAAAAATGTTTGAAACTATTAATTTGAAAAAGATTTTGGACGAAGGGAAGTATGAATTTGTATTGAACAGAGCCTGTATACAGTTTGAACCATATGAGAAAGAGTATCACGATATCACGAGCACAGTTTACGAGCACGTGAATGAGCACAAGGCGTTTGATACGCTACGTTCCAGCAGGCACTTCGGTCCGATGAGCTTCTTTTTGGCGTGGCACCGCTTAGTTGACGATCTACTGCTGGATATGGTGAAACGGGACTATTTGCGAAATGGAGTCGAGCTTATTTTGCTGTATTGTTCTCTACACGATGTGAGTGTGGGACCAGACTTCCACGAAATGAAACAGCACATTCTCAGCACCAAACCGTCTATACTGGAAAACGATGACAAATCTATAGAAGATTTGGAAACGGACGAAAAATATTTATCGTTTGTCGAAAAGTTTATCACGGAGCACAGTATCAAA
Organism: Toxorhynchites rutilus septentrionalis; assembly: GCF_029784135.1. NCBI lineage: Eukaryota > Metazoa > Arthropoda > Insecta > Diptera > Culicidae > Toxorhynchites > Toxorhynchites rutilus. The sequence goes on from NC_073745.1 coordinate 342,367,662, forward strand.
AAAGTTCAACTCAATTTAGCTATCGCTGCTTATCGGGAGATGGCCAAAGAGAGGCAGCTTCTGCAAGAGGGAATACGAAAAATGCACGGAGGAAGATAGTCTAGGTGTCGAATGAAAACGCAATAAATGGATAACAGTTTGAAGGATAAATTTAATTACATTCAGTTCCGACAGCCATGAAATAGCGGTTACATAACATCAAAATTAGAAAAATATAAATCACCCTGGAGGCCAACTCAACTGACGCCCGCCAATAATATGCAAATGTAGATGGTGAACCGTCTGACACCCATGGTCTCCATTGTTGATTACCAATCGGAATCCATTCGGAGCTTTCTGCTTTCCCAGTTGACCGGCAATTTGCATTAAATGCCCGAATGTTTCCACATCCTTCACGGTTCCGTCTTCAAGTTTTGGAATTCGCTGCTTGGGAATGACTAGGAAATGCACCGGACCTTGGGGTAAAACGTCGTTGAAGGCTAGGCACTTGTCATCTTCGTAGATTATGTCCGCCGGTATCTGTTTTCTTATGATTTTATCAAAAATGGTTTCCGCGTCTGCAACGGGTGGTTTTGGTGGTCTGCCGCTGGCGAATGGTCGTATATGATTCGCTTGTGCTGGACATTTCACGGGCAATATTTGCCGAAATATTCTAGAGGACACAAGGAAACGATTCATTCTGTATGGGAAGCGAGAACAAATGTAAACATTTCATGTGAATCAAATTTTGAACGTCAAAAACGAATAAACGGAGTAAACAAAAGTTGATATACGAGCGAGGGATGCATAGCCTAAAATTTGAATAAATTGTAATATGGAACGTTGCCAATGATACCGAATCTGAAGGTTCAACAATTTAGATTTTAAAATTTCTTATCCTTTTTTTAGATTTTTGGGCTCATATTACCTATTTATATTGCAAGCCTCGAAACGTATATACACTGAGAGAAATAATTAGTAAATATAACGAATTTTTTGGTAAATACTACCAATCTATAGTCATTTTTGACCGTGCTAATAAACACATGTCAAGCAGAACCATGATTCGGAAGCCCAATATCGGCTACATTTTCTCGCCGAAAATGCTCGTATCAAAATTATATGCTTATTATACCTCTGTATTGCCTTATGGGAACAATGAAAATGGTTAATACGCGCTTTTCTCACCAGTTTTCAGATATGACAATATCCAAGCTTACTAATGTTATCGAGTAAAATTTACTAATCTTTGGTAGGGATGCGGGTTTGTTGACAATATGTACAAAAAAATTGTACATTCTACTAATTTTGCATTACCAAATGTATTTGGTAGTTTTCGACCGAGGATTTTTCTAAGTGTAGAGGACAGAAAAGCTGATGATATAGGATGATATTGTTATCTTTACTGGTAAAGTTCCCTTGAATACAAAATTAGACATTGGAGTTAAAAAAAAAATACTGTAACTGAGAAATGTCCCATATACGCCGCCTGTTGAATAGGCTTTCTGTTCAACTTTCAAATTAATTCAAATATTGAATTAATTACAGCGCATACATAGATACCTTGATTTATAAAAAAAAGTCAAACGCAACGCTACGAGATGGCGTTTGTAGGAGATAGTTGTTAAGCGAAATCTTGAGCGATTTGAAGAGCTGAAACTATTCTTTTCATTCCAAGTTAAGTATGGAGAAGCCTGAGGATGTTTACGTTGGTATAGAGAAGAAGAAGATGAAAAAAAAATACTGGATGCAGCTAGTAAGCTGACCTGCAATTCGATTTGTTATGACTTCTATATTGAACTCGTGAAACAGATTTCGAAGCGATTTGATTTCAGCGATCCGGTTATCTAAACTGCAGCCTTGATAAACCCTCAAATTTTAGTCAAGCTACCAAACCTTAATGATTTGATACGCCAATTTCCACAATTCGTTGAAGCAGGTAATAGACAAGGTTTGGATAACGAATTTAGGCTACTCAACACGAATCTTATGGAGCAAAAACTGAGTTACTCAGATAACTTGGTTCCAGCTGTTGGATGTCAAAAGGCGTGATGAGAATTTTTTGTACCCATTACCAAGGTCGTTTGTAAGACCCTTTTTGATATCATTCATCTGCGTGTATTGAACGAATATTTTCGCTTTACAATGCCAACAAAAGTCCGGAAATCGGTTAGCCCCCACAAATACAGACTCTATTTTGAAAGCGAAAAACTATGTATCGGCTCAAGGAGGAGCTTTAAAGATGAAATTGACGAACAATTTGAAATCAAAGTTCAACAAAACCGTGTATACATACAATTCAGATGATTAGCCCCATTAGACTCATTTTATGATTTATTTTGTTGCATTCATACGACTCCAACAACCCATAAATAAGAAAAATAAATTCAAAATAAAAATATATCTTCATTTTAATTTTTTTCACTTAAGTTTTCGATACAGATTTTTTTATACAGATGTTTTTGCTAAAAATAGAGATATACATATTATTTCAGAAAATTTTACAGAATGAAATGTGACAACCCTGTGTCTGACCGAGTATTGGATAATCAGAAAGCTAACTCCCCCGTATTTAATGTGTGATATGTCCAATAGAACAAATGAACAAATTAAAGATTATCACGTAAAAAGGCGTTATAGTGTGATTACATGTAATGTAAAAAGATTTAATATAAGTTGTGAATGTTTGATACTAGTTGAGTCTAAACAAATAAACGAGAAACAAACCACAAACCAATAGGTATGACTCCAAATCTTCGAAATTCGCTATATACACTTACCTTGAACAGAACGTTTACCATCCCACATGGAGCAGAGAAAATTTCGATCATGTATCATGTACAGCATCAATGTGATCACTGATGTGATGTGATGTGAACACGAACAACGCTTCCTTTGAACGATAAGTTCATCTACTCACAGCAAGCTAACGAAATCCTATTCATACAAATTCTTGCGGTCACCGACCTGCATATGAGTGATTTATCTGTTCAAAGGACATGAATCTCTATACACTTGTATATTTTATACGATGACGATGGTCTCTGCTTGATGAAATTGTCAATGGAATTTATGTAAGAAATACTATTTTTTGTTTCCATAATCCGACCGTTATTTACACTCTGCTATTACAAAACATTTCATTTCCCAATCGCATTATCATCGTTGAACATTTTCAGGACTAACAGCCAAAAGCCAATTGAGAAAATTGTCGATTTGAGGAAGATGCCGAAGTGAAATGAGTGCTAGTCGATGTAAAGATAAGGATAGTTCCGATGGGACTCGTGTCGATTCCCAGTCTTTAACTCTAACCAGTCTTAAGTCTTACTAGCTAAAAGCTATAAAACAGGTTTTCTGGTGGAGGCGTGTTACGTTCTTCGCTGAGTTCCGATCACCGAACGTATGATCATTTCGTCACAGTGCAACATACAACATAAATGAAATTGTAGAGTTGTTCAAGGCAGATGAATGGGATTGAATTCCAGCGACGAAATGGTAGAAGCTCCCGAATCTGCTAGTCGTTAGTTTCGTGGACCAGAATTGATCTCGTGGCTGGCATCATTGAGTAAAGGGAGACAAATTGGTCCACCACCTCGAACTCATCGCTGTCGATCTCAACACTACTGCCTTATAAGGCCCTATCTTGCTCGGATCTGGAAGCCAATATGTATTCGGTTTTAGACGCATTAATTTTCAGTCCAACTCTCTCTGTTTCGCCCCCCGTTTAGCGCGAAAACCCCTGAAAACCTGATTGTCCATAGTTCGTGTTATTAAATCACACGCGACTTTAAAATCGTTGAATAGAGGTACGTAGCGACTCTATTAACACTCCATTTTTTTCTGTTCGTTAGCGGCAACAGACGACGGAATATAATTTGGGAAAGCACTTTGTAGGACCATTCAGGAGTATGATTGCAAGACAGTTATACAGCCTAGTTTGTCACCTTTCTTGAAGACAGGAAAAACAACCCCAGCGTTCCACTCCTACAGTATCCGTTCTGTTTTCCAAATTCATGTCAATCAGCCGATGCAGCCTCCGGTCCCATCTTGATAAGTTCCGCTCCTATACCATCTTTTGCAGTAAATTTGTTCTTCTTCAGCTTTTTGATGACTTATAGTTTGTGGCACATCTCCATCGCTCCCATTCCGGACAGCACTTCTTCTTCCGGAAGAGTTGGGTCTGCTGTAGGATTATACAAACTTTATGAAAAGTTCTGTGATCTAACAGAGCGGACGAAACAAAAACGCTTCGGACGGTTACGTATCAAACTGTTTTACCACACTGCATTTGTGTGCCCTACGATATGCAATAGACCACGAGTCAGGCTCGATGTTATTTATATTGGTCCAATCGACACACCCTGAATGTGTATGTTATAAAACACATCAGCATTTTGATTCTTGAAGGTTTTGCACTTGACCAAAACAGTAAGTTTTATAAAGCTACATATTTTTACATTTATACATCATTTCACCGCGCACTTATTCATCCTCGGAGTACAGAAAATTGATTGTTTCTATAGATCTGAAACATAGTGTTTTTCTTTGAATCAAAGTCAAAGGGTCAAAAGAATGAGTAATAAAAACATTTTTGAATTTCTAACAATTAGCATTCGCAAGCCCCTCGTCCTCAAAACTACAGTTTGACATATGGTAATAAAAATTTCGACCATTTCATTAATTGCATCGGAATGTCAATCTTCGTGTGCCGAAAAAAAATAAATATAACGCCTGCCCTAGTCCGTTGGAAAACAACAGAAGAAATCCGTTTTTTTTATTGTGATCGAAGTAAGCCGAGTTCGGAATACTTCAAATGTCCACCGAAGCGAAGCGTCCGAAAATGGACGGAAAATTCAACAAGGCCAAAATGGATAAGAAAAAATACTACGCAAAGGCTCAAAATGAGTCCCGAAGAAAGAACTACATCGAGCCTGGTCAACGTGGTTTCATGGTAACGTGCAATATGAGAGAAAGGGAATGTATAAGGGACAGTTTCCGATTGCTGAATGAATACGCCGATCTGCTGTACGGAAAGCTAGGTCACGGCGAGGAAAAACCGGCAAAAGATGACGAAGCTGAGCAGGAGTCGGAGAAAGAGGAAGACATCTCCGAGTTGGTTCAAAAGCAAGCGGAAGCAATTCGGACGGAGAAGCGCCAGTTTAGATTTGAATCGGTCGATTCCGGGGCTAAAAACGTCTGCTTCATCACAACCATTCTGGAAGACCCCAAAGAGCTGGGATTGAAAATTCTACACGATTTGATGGAGACTAAGAAGTTGAAGAGTCGTAATATTCTGAGACTGTTACCGATCGAGGCGGTAACGCGCGCTAATTTGAAGGACATTATGGATACTGCTGGTGGATTATTTGATAAGTACTTCCTGAAGGAACCGAAAACATTTGCAATCATTTTCAATCGTCGATTCAATAATGGTTTGGACAGAGAAGATGTCATCAAGGAGCTGGCCGGATTGATCTCCGCAAAGAATGCGGGTAATAAGGCAAACTTGAAGAATCCGGAATTGGCCGTCATTGTCGAGGTGATCAAAGGGCTGTGCCTAATAAGTGTCGTTCCAGAATACTTTCAGCTGAAAAAGTATAACTTAGTGGAAATTTGTACCAGGAAAGAAGATTCAGAAAAAGTGAAGGACAACGAGGAAAGCAGATCGGAGGTGACGAAGGATAACGGGAAAAATATCTCTGAGGAGCTAGACCAAGAGAAGTCGGAAGAGGAAAAAGCGTCAGATAGTTCTACAAAAAACACTAATGAATGAATCGATTAGACAATAGATTTTGCTTAACCAAACTGTTTCATAATAAAACGATGAATGTTATTAACATATTTATCTTTTAATAAGTACTGTTCGAACGGAATGGTGCATTAATTGCTTCCCTCTGATAATACTATATCTTACCAAACGAATATTATTTACATATTTCCCTCAAATAAATACGATTCGAATGAGTTAAAGTCTCGGTTTCTTCCCTTCGCTACGATTCTGTGCTTCGGTAGCCGCACTACCCTTGGAGCCCGTTCCTTGAACATCGATTACTACGGGTGTATTTATCGAGGAGTTTGCCAAATGACTGCTCGGTCGCTTCTTACTGATTGGCGATTTCGTGGGAGAATGTTGCTTCAAGAATTCGACGTCGTTGAAAATAACCTGGGCACCACCTCCACTGGTCGGGACGACATCTCCTTTGAAGATTTTCGTTTCTACATCTCCGTCAGTGTCGGCATCTTGTGATATTAGACAATATTTGGATGCTTTGGCGTTGGTCACATCTCGAGCATCGTTCAGTTTTGTGACAGATTTGCGACTTACGTAGTAAGGCTGGAAAATGGTCCCCAAGGGGACGGGATTCGGGGCTCGATGCTCAAGCCACCGTTCACCAGTGGAACGCGACCGACGGTGACGTGGATTTGCCACTGCAATACCCTGCGATTTCGAGGAAACACTTGTTGAGATTTTATTTACAAATATTTCATGGTGACTTACCCTTGCAGCACGTGGCGTATACAGAACTCCGTTGGCCGGAGGCGCGGATGTCTGGCTGGAAACAGGTGTAGCCAACTCATCCACACTGTTCGATCGAGCTACCTTTTTCACGGGGGTCTCACCCTTAATAATCTCCGAAACAAGTCGCAGCCGCTCATCCTTATCGCGCATTTCTTCCTGAAGCTTGTTCTTCTGTTGTTGCAATTTTAGCTCCAGCTCTCTGCTCATTTTCTCCGACTCAACTGCGATCTTCGAATTGTATTTTTTTCGTTGTCGTTCCTTTTCCATCTCTTTTTGATTCAGTTGTTGTGTTTTCTGATTGAGTTGAGTTTGGAGATCTCGCACGCGCTCTTCCAATGTTCGATTCCGTCGGTTCAGATCATCGATGGAACTCTCGTAGATAACGATTTTATTTTCCATAGCTTTAATCTTCTGACGACTTTGACTCAGAACCCCCTTAATCGAGGTATTCTCCGCTTTGAATGCCGCATTTTCCTTCTCAATCCTGAGCATGTTCATCCGGAACCGATCCAGACGGGCATCGAAATCCTCACACAGAGACTTTCGTTTACCGATTCTCATCTCGAGCAATTTGATGAGCTTTTGGATAATTTCGTTCGATTCCGGGTCATCGATCTTCATTTCAGGGAAATTCGGTCCCAAGCTGTAAACCAACCCCAAATCGACGTCAATCTTGGGCACATCCTTGTGCCGCTTCTCGATATCATTCATTGCCATTTTGAACAGTTGATTCGCTTTGCGTCGGCCTGGTGTCAAACCGGCGTCAATCTTGACGGGTGTCGGGCGAGCAATTTGAACGTCTTGAGTCATCTCAGCAAATTTCATTACCTGAAAACACAAAAGACACTGTATCGTTTCAACTTCGCCTGCGAATGACGGATCTCTAGCCCCTAAGGAGGATGGTTTTAATAGCTGTTATCCATGGCTATTACGCAAAGAATGTAATGGATAAACCCGCTCCACTGGTGAATTTATGTCCACATCATCATCCCCCACTTCTGATATGTGTATCGATTTCGCCACTGCTGAGTTAGTTCATCACGATTATCGGAAGGCAGATAACTCGTCAATGAACCGCTTTTCTCTTGATATCAACTGGAATGATATTTTAGGGGACCAAAATTTAAACAACGCTACGTCATTAATGTCCAATGTTTTACTTTACGCGATAGAGCAGCTTGTTCGCAAGGAGAAGGCAAGAAAGTCAAACTTTCCGTGGACAAATATTGGGTTGGGGAAAAAGAAATGTCGTATATTGTCAATATATGGCAAAACTTAAACATATCTTGTGATGTACTTATCGCATCGGGTCATACTATACGGCTATTTAAAGACGACAATCTGTGCTACAAGTGTCGTTTTGACAGTGTTGTGATTGTCCTTTTCAGTCTCAAGTTATAGCGCGTCAAAGATAGAGTCCATTAAGCAAAAATTCGCCATATTTTACGTTTTTACTACCTGCGAGGTAAAACTGCAACGAAGGCGGCCGAAAAAATTCGTGTAGTTTATGGACTCAATACAGTAACGATTCGCACAGCACAGCGTTGGTTTGATCGATTTCGTTCTGGTGTAGTGGCTGTCGAAGATACACCCCGTACTGGTTGGCCAATATTCGTGGAAACCGATAAAATCGTTGAAATTATCCAAGTAGACCGGCATGTGAGCACTCGCTCGATTGGCCAGGTACTGGGTATAGACCATAAAACCGTTTGCAACCATTTGCAGAAGATTGGATTCCAAAAAAAGCTGGATGTATGGATGCCACACGAGTTGACGCAGAAAAATCTTTTAGACCGAATCAACGCCTGCGATGCACTGCTGAAACGGAACAAACTCGACCCAATTTTGAAGAAGATGGTGACTGGTGATGAAAAGTGGATCACGTACGACAACCTAAAGCGAAAAAAGTCGTGTTCGAAGCGCGATGAGCCGGCCCAAACCATCGCCAAGCCCGGATTGACGGCCAGGAAGGTTTTGCTGTGTGTTTGGTGGGATTGGAAGGGAATCATGAGCTGCTCAACTATGGCCAGACCCTCAACTCGGTTCTCTACTGTGAGCAGCTTGACCGTTTGAAGTAGGCGATTGACCAGAAGCGGTCAGAAATGATCAATAGGAATGGTGTTGTTTTCCACTAGGACAACGCTCGGCCTCACACATCTTTGATGACCCACCAGAAGCAACGGGAGCTCGGATGGGATGACCTATTGCACTCACCGTGTAGTCCGGACCAGGCTACAAGTGATTATCATCTCTTCTGGTCCATGCAAAATGCTCTTGGTGATATTAAGTTGGCCTCAAAATAGGCTGGCAAAAACTTGCTGTCTGAGTTTTTTTTTGCAAATAAGAAGGAGGGGTTTTATAAGGGGGGCATAATGAAGTTGCCTTCTAAACGGCAACAAGTTTGCAAACAAAACGGAGCATATTTGACTTAAATTGGATAATTTCAAGTATGTTAAATAAAGCGTCAAATTTCGATCGGAAATACGACATTTCTTTTTCCCCAACCCTATACTAATCTCAAAACCTTCGCAAATTCACTAAGTGTTGCAGCGACTTTTGGTGAAGTCTGTATTCTTTTGTAAACAAAACCTACAGGCGTCTGAACATAGATTTACACGCTGACTATTTAAATCACATTCAAACGAATCTGCGTGCTTACACAAGTGGGTTCTAGGAATATGTTGGCAAACAGAGAAATGAGTTTGGTCTGTCTAGTTTGCGATGACGCGATGACGCGTATTTGCGAGCTGTTTCGAAAGCAATTCAGCATTGTTTCGTCAGTGACCAAGTCACTGAAACCGTTAGCAATGTTCCCACCCTGTCATCGATCGGAGCCTATCCAGCGGTCAATGCTAATATCGTAAAAGATGCCTACTCTAGATTAACACGTTCGTCGAGCCGATACCCAGATATGGGTGACACTTTCCTCGTTCAAATAGGATAGGATTTTTAAAAGGAATTTGGTGGAATAGGCACCTAAATATAACTATACGATATCATAACCATATCATTATAATGCTTACACTATACATTTTATCAATTTATAGTACGGGTGGTTTGTACTGCAGTTTTTTTGCGAAACCCACATTTAATTCGCCAATTCGTCTTCAAATTGAAAACAATATTGCTAGATCATCTGAAAGTTGTCTACAAACTAAGTCATTTGATAACTTATCCGCAATTTGGGCCCCCCAAAAAACTCAGAATCGTCGCGTTGGACGACGAAAGTGTTAAAGACTTCCAAGAACGCTGGACCCGACAGCACTCTATCTATCCAATTGAAGATGTGTTCTAGTAGCCTCTCGCTACCGAGTATTTTGTTCCGTCGCTCCATCATGAGTGGAACTTTTTCGATTGCTTGGAAAAAAATCTTTTGTTTCCGCTGTCTTTGAAAAGGCTGTAGGAAGGACGTAAGAAATTATAGAGGAATCGCGTGCCTTTGTGCCATCTCCAAGCCATTTGAAAGCATCGTATTGGATTTTGTCACCCATTCTTGCAACAATCAAATCGTCGAAGAACAACACGGTTTCGTATCTGAACGACTTCTACGAATCGATGCGGTATATACCGATGTCTCTGCAGCATTCGACAAAATCAACCACAGTGTCGCTGTAGCTAAGCTTTAATGACTTGGGTGTGTCATACCATCTTAGAAACATTCCGGATACCCAAAAACCCTCACATCCCAAATTTGGCTTCATTTGCATGATTAGTTCTCGAGTTATGCAAAAGTTTGTGTTTCATTTGTATGGCAGCTCCCATGCCCTTAGAGAAGGGGTAGGTGTGTCGAACCACCATAGAAACGTTTCGTGCCCCCTAAAACCTCCACATGCCAAATATGGCTTAATTTGCTTGATTAGTTCTCGAGTTAAGCAGAAATTTGTGTTTCATTTGCATGGGAGCCCCCTCTTAGAAAGGTGGGAGGAGTGTTGAACCACCTCAGAAATGTTTCTTGCCTCCTAAAACCTTCGCATGCCAAATTTGGATCTATTTGCTTGATTAGTTTCCGAGTTATGCAGACATTTGTATTTCATATGTATGGCAGCTCCCCCTTAGAGAGGGAGGTGTAGTGTCTATCCACCATAGAAACATTTTTTGCACCCCAAAACCTCCATATGCCTAATTTGGTTTCGTTTGCTTAATTAATTCCCGAGTAATGTAGAAATTTGTGTTTCATTGAGTTGCATACGGAGTTTCTCCAAGAGCAGCTAAATATTTTTGCTCAATGGTGAGCAACGAATAGAATCTCCCACAATCCACCCAAATTTTCGGTTATTTCGTTTTCTCGAAAGCGGTGAAATTTTGAGACTATCAAAATTTCCTCCGACTTGCTCTGTGGTCACGCATATTCTAGAGGTTGCCACTCCAGAATACATTGAAGGTGTATTATTCGGCATAGAAATCCCAACTAAGTACTACCAGTGGCGGCTCGTGAGAAAAAATACTAATTGTGCACCTACACGGTGACTCAAAACTGCAACTGCAACTTTTCTTTATCCAAGAATTTTAATGGATTGGGTGAACTATTTCGTGTTTCATCGTTACTCAAGCATTTCAGAGTCTAATTCTAATTTTGAACTATTTTTCGTAGTCGTAGCTGATATATGTTGTATATAAATTCAGCTTAACATTGCATATGTTTGGATGAGCAATGAAGTATGGTAGGATGTTTCTTAAATATAATATTACAGTCTTGTTTTCGGGAAAAATGATTTGTTTAACTAAATTTCTTCTAGCGATACAGTAACGGAATTCTTCGTTTTGTGCGATAGGCAAATCGGACGTCCCGTCATCGTGAAGGAATGAAATGTCAAATATTCTCCCATGAAAATCGTATGGCAGCATTCACTTACGTCAGCAAAATAAGTCGAAGAGAACAGTTGACGGAACGGTGACGGTGACGCTGTATGTGTAGCACACATAATTGTGTATTGTTTGCAAGGATTAGGATCGACGGGCAAAAGACGGGTAACGAAACGCGCCTGAAGCTGTTCAAAACACTGATCCTACCTCACTTCATGTTTGGCGAACTCCTACATGTTAAACCAAGTTCCCAAAGTTAAATTGCCATCAATGATAACTGCTGAGTATTTGAATTCAGGATATCGACTCAAAATCCGAAAAAAAATCCTCATATTCCCTGAAATATCCAGATGTAGACTAGTAATTAAATTCTCCAATAGTACTTCAGCTGTAGTTCCTAAAGCATTTAGTTGGCTAAAACAATGAAATTTATGAACGTCTGAACGATATTCTCCAATAAATAAATTGTTTATAATTTTTAATTTAGTTAAACGGCGACCGAGAAGTATCGTAAGATTTTAAAAAATGGATTTACTAATACAGTTAAAATTTACCTTAAAGAAATCCAAATAACTTGTGCAGAATGAGAAATTTTTATTTGGATTCGGATCAATTTCATGAAACTGTTACGATTTTAACGAACTGCTTTATCTTGCAATTTCCAAAATTCCTTTCGTTTTACCTTCAAAGATTTCGCTTCTGCTTTCCGTAGCCGTTTCATTAACTTTGATCCATATGACGAGAACGAGAATTTTAAACTAGTTGAATCAACTAGCTCAACATTCTTATTGGTGCTATCCTTCCAAAGCGAAGCTTCTCGAATCGTTTTCCAATTTTTTATCGGAATCAATAATAGAAAGATCAAGGACACATCGTCGCTTCATAAAAGTGCTCGCATCTTAGACGAAAATTCAAGATTTGGCAAGATTTCTTTTGAATCCATCAATCCTTTGATGAACCGTGTTAAATATGCAATCCGAAGCTACCCAAATTCAAGAGTCTTCTCCATTTTGAAAGACCAGTTGTAGCTCGCGTAATATGATCAATTCACGTTTATACCACCCATCGACATAAGAAGTTTGTTCAAATATATAATTCCCAAATAGCCTTCTTGAATAGCTGCAAGTTGATCTCTGATGATTGAGAACGTCCCAAAAAAACAATTTACGTCATGTAACGATTTACCAAATCCTTCTATTGTACATCCCAAAATCTGACATTCATCATCACAAATCTCATTTCATCACATCTTAGTTAGACCTTCTCAGCTTTCTGTCAGTCATTAAATATTCTTTTGAATACAACCATGTTCAGCAGTGCAGAGTGATTCGTGCCACATAACTGTTTCCTAGCAATACTGGATCTCAGCTATGATAGTGTGATTTTCAAGCATGAATTTATCAATTGTTTTCGAAGAAGAAAAGGAAGGGAATTGGTTGAAGCTGAACTGCAGGTACTGATACCAAATGCCAAAACAAAAAACATCGCGAACGTAAAAGCCGTTTACTTTTGCGCTGTTTACCCTTCGGAAGGACTAAGTTCACCTACAGGCAAAAGCAACTAACATATGCTTAAAATCCTACAGAGAGTCAAACTAGTCAAATACAACTTTTTTGATATCATTATCTTTCTAATTACTACAATTATCAAAATATTAATTGGCGAAATTTCATTCATTCCAGATTGGCGACGAAATTCCCTGATTCTACCAGACATTGTTTGAATTCAGTGATATCCATATTCTCTATGTAGCGAAGAGAAACTTAAATTCACCCACTTTCTCCATCATCCTCAATGAGAGCGCTCCTCTTTGATCTATAATCACCATAGTTCTAGATATGAGCGAGCGCAAGATGATGGAAGATAAGTTTTTTTAAGTGCGCTAGAGTACGGAAAGAAAATGCACAAGCCTTCTACAGTGCAGCGGATAAATTCACTGGAGAGTACACTCTGATGAGCTTTAACTTGTGCACTCTAACTGGCGCCCTGACGGATGCGCACAGGTAAAAGAACAGAATTGGCATTCAATTAACACAATTAACATGCGTGTGGGTGATATGGCGAATGAGATTGCGCTCTTCAGTTTACTCTACAGTGTACTCCTCAGTGTGGCAGAGTGCGCTTCAGTGGTGGACATAGGTTTTCGCACACTCGAACTCTCAAGTGTAAAGAGAGTGTAAGAGAGAGTTCGCCGGTGAAAGCGAATAGCGCATGGTTTCTCATTGGTGAATGATGACTGTATCCTCAGTTTAGGCATGAATCTCTCTAATCAAACGAACACGGACCGTCGTTGAACAAATAGCGACGATAGGGCCCGAATTAGTTTTGATTTATGTTGACAAAGAAACTGCTGCAAGAAGCAAAAGCTCTGTTCCAATTGAATGCGAAGGGCGATGTCTACATAGTCCCCTGACTATCCTCAGTTAACCCTTTCGTTACGGCAGTGTGCTCCGCCAAAGTGCAACCCCTGTACGGAGCACTGCGCCGAAAAGTATGAACATCGCGCTCGTGTGATCGAAGGGCAGTATGAATTTCATGTCGTCTAAAGACGACGCTCGTACACACAGCTCGTCGCGCGGATGTCGTCTATGGACGACGCTCGTAACGAAAGGTTCAAATATGGTTTTGTCGTCCCCTGATCTACACATATTTTTTTTAGAGAATAAGCTTTTCATATTTTCCAAATTTTTGGCAACACCGGCCTTCGGAGCATGCCAACTTCTCATTGAAAAGCTTGTCGAACGATCTGAAAATCTTATCTCGCTCTTTCTCAAATAAACACGATGTTGATTTGCTCGGTGAAGCTTTCTCGGGCATCAGAAAGCGAAAGTGAGATCTTTTCCATCCCCCATTGCAATCCACCCACATCTAAAACATCCCCTCGCACGCTACATTTTTTGTAGCGTGCTCATAAGTACTCACTAGGTACTTATTCTGATAATTAGTCCTATTTTGTGTTCCGACGGATTTCCATTTCGTTTGGAGCCGTTAATACGTTCGAGTTATAATTTCGCTTTCCCTATCTCAAACGTTTTGCCCATGTTCGAAGAGAAAAAGTTCGAACGAAATGCAAAAACGGAACGGAATACAGATTGCATTTTTATTAAGTCGTTCAAAATATTTCGAATCGATCGAACTACAAGAATAGGGGCGAATAATTTAAATTCGCCGTCGGTTGAACAAATTTTCCCACAGGAAAAAAAACATTTTAAAATCAGTACACAAACCGAAAAAAAAGCAAACGCCAAAATGTCAAACGTAATATTACCTGTGCCGTTTCGTCGTAATCTTCCGCCCTTGGATTGACGCAAACAATCATTCGCACCTGTCCTTCGCCGTCGAAATAATTCTTAAACAGATGGGTAACCTTCGATTCCCGATAGGGAACCTTCTTATTGTTTCCTGTCATTTGATTTTCCCTCAGTATCTCCAGACACGTTCTCAGTGTCATCAAACTGTTGTTGATGTTGCCAGCCTCGCGTAGTCTCTGTCCGGTGTTTCCGGTACGATTGGTCCTCTCGCTGCCTGCCAAATCGACAAGCGACAGTTGGCTAACGATGATTGCGTTGCGATCCTGAACTACTGTCTCCCCATGATTATCAATTGGAGCCTGCACCAGACGGATCGTGAAAACCGAATGAGACCGGCTCGATTCCGCGTTCAGAATCGTATGACCGACACGCTTTCGCTTCTGTCCGATCTGGAAAACCTCCAGCGCTTCTTCCATTGTCTTTACCTCGGTCTCCGTCACTCCGTGGACAAACATGTTGTGGTTTGCGTCCTCGCGAACCATCTTGCTCTGTAGTGTTCTGAAGTTTGGATGAAAAGTAAGAAAAAACATTTAGAATAAAATGATAATTGCGAAACTGTTTTACCTGTGAACCGAACTTTCCTCCAACAAGTCATACACACAGTTGTTGTACACTTCGACGTATGTAATGAAAACCGAATATATATTGTCCTCGTCGACCCCACTTAGTTCCGATGGCTCAACGGACGCTTTGGAGGCTATCTCCGGATCCGTGTCCTTACGCTTCATCCGATTCATTCTCGAGTGCAACTCAGCTTGTCGCTCTAGCATCGCATCCGCCTCGGACAGTATATCGAACCCATTCAATCGGTCAGGTTTGAAGATGAATTTCTTCGCTTGGTAATCTGCAATGGTGCGAAACAACGCATCCAAACATCGAGGCATAATTCCACGGTGTTGAATATCGCCAGTCATTGTGTAAGTTTTCCCACTTCCGGTTACGCCATACGTGAACAGGAGTCCATTTTTGCCACGAATCAATCCTTCCACCAGAGGCTGAGCCACTGTGGAGTAAACCTCATGCTGAGTATCGGACGCTTCAAAAACATGTTTAAACATATACTGCGTTTCCTTCAGGGTGCTTATCTTGAAATTGATCGCAATTTCAGGCGGCGTCAAAACGACCGTATTGTGAGCGGTTACCCGCAAACAGGACAGATCGGATTCGCATGGCAACGGACGGACGCGGCAGTATACCTGTACAGGATCGCTTGGCAAGTTGTTGCCAGAATTTCCACGGGTTTGTAGTGGCGCCTGCCTCGGTAGCACCTTTATGGGCGTTTTCTGGCGCCTAGAATAATGGCATTCGTTATAAATATATCCAAATTATACAACACATTCAACCTTACATCGTCTTCATTCTCAAAGCAATGGTATGTCGTCAATATTTGGTACAGATTTCTCATTAATTACCGCTGTATTCTAGAGAAAAAATCACTTGATTCAATCAAAACGGGTTAAAAAACCGTTGCTTTAAAGACCGTTTGGAAAACAACACAACCAAGCGCCAGCAATCTGCGGCTGTGGGCAGTCAAACGAAAATCGATGAAAAATGCTTGAATGAATCTGGATGAACTAATGCAGTTGATCTAATTGGATAGTACACTGAGAGAAATAATTAGTAAATATAACGAATTTTTTGGTAAATACTACCAATCTATAGTCATTTTCGACCGTACTAATAAACACATATGTCAAGCAGAACAACGATTCGGAAGCCCAATATCGGCTACATTTTCTCGCCGAAAATGCACGTATCAGAATTATATCCTTATTATACCTCCGTATTGCCTTATGGGAACAATGAAAATGGTTAATACGCGCTTTTCTCACCAATTTTCGGATATGACAATATCCAAGCTTACTAATGTTATCGAGTAAAATATACTAATCTCTGGTAGGGATGCGGGTTTGTTGACAATATGTACAAAAAATTTGTACATTCTACTAATTTTGCATTACCAAATGTATTTAGTAGTTTTCGACCGAGGATTTTTCTAAGGGTAGTCGTCGCTCGACCTAGACATGTATAATTTAAGAAGGTGGGAAAATATGTAACACCAAAGTTTTTTTTTAATTTTGAAATAGTTCGATCAAAACAAGTTTTAGTTTTAATTTTATTTTGATGGAAGCGCCTTGGCATTTCCCACAGAAACATGGCCATATTTATTCGTTTACTTTTATCTCTTTTATCTTTATGTTAAATTGCACAATAGCTTATGGAGAAAAAAAGAAACAAGCTATTTTGTTCGCTTGAATAGTGATCCCTGATTTTTGAAATTATTCGTTCATCCACTAATCGAATACTTTTCAGCAGTTTGTTATTCGATACGATTAATCGCCCCAAATAATCGATTAATCGATTAATCATCATACTGAGAGAAATAATTAGTTAGATTAATATTTCTCATTTGTTAGAAAGCCATCTGGAAACAAAAAAGCGTTCATTCCGCCTGAAAATCAATTATTATCTTTTACGTTCCCCTAAACTCGTAAAAGAAGCTCAATTCGCGTTGACGGCATTGAACTTCGATCACGAGCGCCAGTGACAATGATTGATTTTTAGGATAACACTGCAGTGGCCGTACTTTTATTTTGCTCTGGGCTTGGATCGATTAATCGACGTAAATTATTCGTTCGCTTCGATTATTGGTTGTTCAGTATTCGTTCGATTAATAATCGATATCTGTAGGAAGTATTCGAATAATCGATTAATCGAACGATTATCGGGGATCACTACGCTTGAAACAGACGAATTCGAATGAAGCGAGGAATTCTGTGTAGTTTTTTCCTTCTCACAATTGCCTACAATTCGTGCGGCTACATTTTCGTAGAAAGCTGCAATGTAACCGCCGCCTTATGTTAACCTAGAGAGGATGTATTACCGTCAGTTTCCGGAATAATCCGCTGCTGAAAACGACTGCAACAGAAACAACCACTGAGAATACACTTTTACACTTTTATACACTTTTTCTAAGTGTTTGTTTCTGTTCAAGTTGCTTACTGCAGTGATTTATTCCGGTCACGATTATCGTTACACTTAATTATTGTTGGGGGGCGTAGTTATTCTATAATAACACACAGTGTTTGGGCGTACGTTGGAATTCATGTTTTCGGCGATATGAACATGATCAAACCCAGCAAACATTAAATCGCATAACAAGCGTATATATAACATCATATGCCCTAAAATTTGGTTGGCATATAATGCGCCTAACTGGGATATGCATGCAAAAGTGGAGGTCATATACATACATGGCAAATGCTTACCGAATTTGTTTGGATGAATATGCAATTTTGACCGGCTATAATAGCGATTATGTTGGAATTGAATTGCGATCTAATATGAATATATTCATGAATTGTCAAAGCACCAAAAAACGACTTTTGCCATACTTATATACGATTTATTATAGACATAGAAAAAAACAAATGGCGCAAAATAATTTCGTGAAATGTTTATTACAACCTCACGAATCGCCATTTTTATATATGAGTATTTATGTTCGTAGAAATAATAATTGTTTGATTGACTTGTGGAATATGATTGTTTAAAATACCACAGATTGATGTTTGGTGAAAACTGCTCCGATGTGGGAACTCCGGTTGTTACGACCCCTCGGTCGGCGCGACTCACCTCACAATTTGAGGTAGCCTTGCAGACAGCACGAAAGAAACGTCACGGTGACGCAACGGGCTCTTGGTAGGTTAAACGTCATTTTGAGCAGCTACGTGGTAATTTGCGATAGCAGAAAAAAGAATTGTTCTTACAACGCGAGCACGTGAAGTGGGAAACTACAAGTTCATTATTTAGTCAAATTGAGGATAACCTAAAATACGAATTGCACATTGAAAACTATCGCGGATTGAGTCCATATGTTACCGTTTCGTCACTAACAGAACCAGAAAGAGAAAGTAGAAACCTGAAACGAGAAAAGATATAAAATTAGTATAAAAAATTCAATATTTACAGGAGAAATAATTTAGCAGAAGTTTAGCAACAGGCGGATAGTAAAGAAGAAATAGAAGAAAAAGAGAAAGAGTACTAAACGTAAGTTCACGGTTATGTCAATGTATGTATTCATTACTTACCATGATTGTATGCCTTTCTAGGAAGCTTTTAATACTCGTATCAATACATATTAAAACTCGGAAACCAGCTTACTCATTTTCTTCTTGTTGGGCTATCTCCAACAATTTAAAAGCTTCGTTTATCCACGTTTGGATAACGATGTCGAAAGGAAGCGGTGATGCGGGAAGTAATCTCTCTGATTCCCACAACGGTGCCAAGGATGCATGCAAAGCGTGTGGCAAAGCAGGTAACTTTCCGATGGTCCAATGCGATAATTGTGACTACTGGTACGACTTCGACTGTGTGGGGGTGAATCAAGACGTCGAGAACCACGATTGGCTTTGCCCAGCTTGTCAGAAATCGACGGTACCCCTTTCCCCAGCAGTACCAACTATCCAGTGCACAATTTCTCCGCCAGTACCGCCCGTAAGTACCATTATAACAAACCAAGGACGCAACAATGTTATGTTACCCTTGAGTACAACGTTTGAAGCTGGAACTAGATTTCCCGCCACATCAGCAATGGTACCGCCAATGACTTTCTGTCCTCCGATGGGATCCAATGTACCAATGTCTATCATGCCACCCCACTCGTTAATGCAACCCTATTCGTGTATATCGCCTTACTATTTAATGCCACCTTTTCAATCGACGCAAATAAATAGTTATATGCCGCCAATATCCTCATACAGTCTGTCAAATCCCTACGTTTCGGTGCCAGTAATGAGAAATTATGATCCATGTTATACAGTACCGTCCAATGCCGGCCAGTCTATTCCGTCGTTACTGAACCCAGTTCCACCGAAGTCAGTTTCATTTGTATCGATCGCTGATGCTGAGGGAGGACCAAGAAAACAGATTTCGGAGTCACTACATTCAAATCATCTTCTAAGAAGCAAGCAACGAGTTTTGAAGGATAACCTGAGCCAGCATTCCGAAAGATGTTTAAAGGAGCCTTCCAAGCAGAAACAGCTGCAGCTGGAACTGCAAATCCTCGACGATGAGAGGAAACTTCAGGAAGCAGAAGAGTCTAATCGACGTGAGTACCTGCGAAAACGACACGCACTGATGAAGGAGATGAGCAACAAGTGTGATTTTACGAGTGATTCGGAAGAAAATCGATCAAATGCGAGGGTTTTCGATTGGTTAGATGAGCATGTATGTATGGATCCACATGATGCGTCGACACACAGTACACCTGAGGCTCCACCGATGCCACACTCGTCCGGGAATCAGTGTCCGAATCTGCCAGTTTCTGTACGACAATCTGCAACCCGCGTGACTTCGGGAACTAGACAGCCGATATCCAACCAGCAACAGGGAAATCCAATGTCCGAAGTCGATCTGAGAGATCGCTTCACGCTGAGACCGACTCCAATTGAAGATGAAAACGACAATATCTTGACGCGTAACCAAGTCGCTGCTCGCCAGGCGATTTCGCGGGAGCTTCCGTTATTCAGCGGTACTCCAGAAGAATGGCCGTTGTTTTTCTCAACGTTCTCGACGACGACCAACATGTGTGGATATACACCGGAGGAGAACTTGATTCGTTTGCAAAAGTGTTTGAAAGGAAAGGCGTATGAAGCAGTGAAGTGCAGATTGATGCATCCGGCCAATGTTCCGGGGATTCTGTCTACATTGAAAATGCTGTATGGGAACCCTGAGGTCATTGTTCAAAATTTGATACACAAAATCCACTCAACGCCAGCTCCGAAGGCAGACAAATTGGACACGATTGTTGAATATGCGCTTGTTGTGCAGAATCTCTGTGCGACTATCGAAGCCTGTCAGCTAGAAGAGTATTCTTACAACGTTGCCCTTCTGCATGAGCTTGTGGATAAGCTTCCGTCTGGATTCAAGGTAGAATGGGCGAAACACCGTCACACTTTACCACGAGTACATCTAGCCGAGTTCTCAAAGTGGCTGTATGAGCTAGCCGAAATAGTGTGTCCGATTGCAAGACTGCAGTTGAGCGAAACGAAACCAGTCCGTGGTAGCCAAAAGAATTCCGCATTTCTCAACGCTCACAGCAACGATATGTTCAGCGATTTGGTGAATGAGTCACATACACAAGTGCTTGAACAATCCAGTTCGGAATCAAAATCATGCGTGGTATGCAAGGGAAGTTGTCATAATCTGGAGAAATGTAAACGATTCGAAGGATTGGGCTACAATGCTAGGTGGGCAACAGTGAAGGAGTTCAAATTATGCCGAAAGTGTCTTCGGAAGCACAACGGGGCTTGTAAATCCAAGCAAATATGCGGAAAAAGTGGGTGTACATTCAAACACCATCAACTTCTCCACAACAATCAGCGGGATGACGCGTCAACAAGTGGTTCCAATGCATCGGTAACAGTGGCTCAGAATACCTCCGTACGTGAATGTAATGCCCATCATAAGTCCACTAATAAAGGATTGTTCCGAGTTGCTCCGGTTATTATTCATGGTCCGGGTAAATCCATCAAGACATTCGCATTCTTCGACGACGGATCATCACTCACGTTAGTCGACTCCTCCCTAGTACGAGAGTTGAAGCTACAAGGAAAGCCAGAACCATTGTGCCTCAAGTGGACCGGCAACAAACGACGAACAGAGAGTGAATCACTGAGATTGGATATCGAAATTTCCGGAACAGGAGAAATTCAAAAGAAATATCGCCTCGCGGGAGCTCATACGGTTGCCAGTTTGGATCTGTTTCATCAGACAGTAGACATGCGAAAATTGTGCGAACAATATCCCCATTTGCAAGGAATTCCAATCGAGTCTTATAGAAATGTACAGCCCAGGATCTTGATTGGGATCGATAATGCTAATCTTACGTTTCCTCTGAAGGGAAAAGAAGGGAAAATGCACGAGCCAATTGCAACGAAGACTCGTCTTGGTTGGATTGTTCATGGAGGAGCAGAAACTGAACACGCGTTAGTTGGACATCACAGCCACAGCGTTCACCCTTGCACATGCAGTGAGCAATCCGACGAAATGTTGCAGCAAGCCGTGAGAGACTACTTCTCCCTAGATGGACTCGGGATCTACAAAACTGAGATGCTTTTGGTTTCCAGCGAAGAACAGCGCGCTCAGCAACTTCTGCAATCGGTAATTCAAACGAAGAGTGGTCGATACGAGGTACGGCTTTTATGGAAATACAACGAGTTTCGCTTACCCAACAGTAAACCTGTAGCGTTGCGGCGTTTCCACTGCTTGGAGGCTAGAATGAAGAAACAGCCAGTGCTAGCAGAAGCATTACGCGCAAAAATCGACGACTACCGACAGAAAGGGTACATCAGGAAGCTTTCCGACGAGGAGCTGCGTGCTTCACAAGAGCGAGTGTGGTACCTACCGTTATTTCCAGTATTTAACCCGAATAAGCCGGGGAAGATGAGACTTGTCTGGGACGCGGCAGCAAAAACCAACGGTGTATCTCTCAACTCTATGCTCTTGACAGGCCCGGATTTGCTTACACCTCTGGACTACGTGCTCTACCGTTTTCGAGAATTCAGGGTTGGACTTAGTGGCGACATAAGAGAGATGTACCTGCAGTTGCTCATGAACGAGAAAGATCAGCATTGCCTCAGGGTGCTATGGTGTGATGACTCTTCCGGTAGCCCAAGTACCTATGTAACTCAAGTAATGCCTTTTGGTACCAGCTGTTCGCCAAGCTGTGCGCAGTTCGTAAAGAACCTCAATGCACAGAAGTACGAAAAGGAATATTCCGCAGCCGTTCAAACAATTACCAAGCAACATTATGTGGACGATATGTTGGCAAGTGTAGAAACGGAAGACGAGGCTATTAAGCTTGCCAAAGATGTGAAATTCATTCACGCCCAAGCTGGTTTCGACATGCGGAACTGGATTTCAAATTCGCCGGTAGTCATGGGAGTGATGAAGGAAGAGAAGACTGATGGAAAGTGTATGAATATTGCCATGGAGCTGGGGACAGAGAAAGTCTTGGGCATGTGGTGGTGCACATGTACCGATACATTCACTTATAAGCTCTCACCCAAGCATGATCGGGAGCTCATCGAAGGGCGGCGCAAACCAACGAAGCGAGAGGTGCTACGAACGTTAATGGCTGTCTTCGATCCGCTAGGATTGATCTCGAATTTCCTCATTTATCTGAAGGTGTTATTCCAAGAAATATGGCGATGCGGTATCGGATGGGACGACGAAATACCTGAAGGTCTACGCGTTAAGTGGGAGAAATGGTTAGACCAAAGGTTCAAGACATCAGTATACCTCGCTGTTATCGTTCTCGAACGAAACTATCATCTGAAACCGACATACAACTGCACACTTTTGTGGACGCAAGCCTGTCGGGATACGCAGCGGTAGTCTATCTACGCTTTGAACAAGGTAGCACTGTGGAGTGTAACATAGTCGGCGCAAAGACGCGAGTGGCTCCCCTCAAATTTGTATCAGTGCCGAGGCTGGAGTTACAGGCCGCAGTCATTGGAGTAAGGTTAGCCGATAGAATCACAAAGTCTTTGTCGGTCAAGGCTCATCAACGCTTTTTTTGGAGCGATTCGCGGGACGTTTTATGTTGGATCCGGTCAGACCATCGGCGGTATTCACAATTCGTTGCGTTCCGTATTAGCGAGATTCTGGAAACGACGCATGTAGTGGACTGGGGTTATAAGCAGTCAAGAGAAAATGTCGCGGACGATGCTACTAAGTGGCAAGGTGATCCAGATCTCACCCAGAATAGCAGATGGTTCAAAGGACCTGAATTCTTATGGCAATGTCAGGACACTTGGCCACCCAATCCATACCGAGATGGAGAAACGAATGAGGAACTTAAAGCGCATCAGTTCTATCACCAAGTGGAACCTGCACCCGTTATGAACGTACTTGGTTTTTCCAGTTGGCAGCGTTTATTGCGGGTAACAGCTACGATTTATAGAGCCGCACATAACTTCAAAAGTCACCCAAATGGAACTGAACGCATGACTGGTCCACTCTCAGCTAAGGAACTTCAGCAAGCAACCATTTATCTGTACCGTTTGGCTCAAGCGGATTCTTTCTCGGACGAGATAGCTGTCCTAAGCATGGAAACAGACACCAAGATGCTGCCAAAGTCTAGCTCAATCTACACATTAAACCCGTTTCTGGATGAACGAAAGATTCTGCGGATGCACGGTCGAATAAGTGCTTCGGAATACGCCTCCATGGACGCTAAGAACCCGATAATTCTCCCGAAGGATCACCACGTTACATGGCTGATAGTACGGAACCATCACGAGAGATATCATCATCAAAATCACGTTACCGTTGTGAACGAACTGCGGCAGACATTTAGGATTCCCAAGATCAGGCAACTGTTTCAGCGTGTTAAAACGAGTTGTCAAAGATGTAAAAACGAAAAGGCAATACCGTGTCCACCTCCGATGGGCGATCTTCCAGAGGCAAGGTTGGCGGCTTTCACAAGGCCATTCTCATTTATTGGCATTGATTACTTCGGTCCGCTAGTAGTGGTTATAGGGCGTCGCACTGAGAAACGGTGGGGTGTGCTGATAACTTGTTTGACTACACGGGCGGTACATATCGAAATTGCACATTCGCTCAATGCGAGTTCGTGCATAATGGCATTGAGAAATTTCATGGCACGGCGGGGTGTACCAAGGAAAATCTACAGCGATAGGGGTACAAATTTTACCGCAGCGAGCAAGGAGATTATAGCAGCGAACAAGGAGCTTAAAGAGGCGCTTAAGAAGATGGATCAAGAGGAAGTCATGCAAAACATCATTAGTACCGAGACGGAATGGACATTCCTACCTCCAGCTTCACCACATATGGGAGGAGCATGGGAGAGGCTGATACAGTCGGTGAAGAAAAACCTCGCTGCGATGAAACCAGGGCGTAATCCCACCGACGAAACACTCCGGAACACGTTAACGGAAATTGAGAATATAATCAACTCTCGTCCGCTGACACACGTACCCGTGGAAGATCCTGATGCTCCGGTTCTGACTCCCAACCACTTTCTGTTGGGTTCTTCAAGTGGACTCAAACCGGCCACAGTCTGGGACGATAGTGCACTGGTTCTTCGACGGTCATGGTGTGCGTCACAGGTCGAGGCTAACATTTTTTGGCGACGATGGATGCGGGATTACCTGCCAGATCTAACCAAACGTACGCGGTGGTACAATGAGGTTAAGCCGATTCAGGTGGGCGATGTCGTAGTGGTAGTCGATCCCGGATTACCAAGAAATTGTTGGCCGATGGGACGGATAATCTCGGTTAATCGAAGTAAAGACGATCAGGTAAGATCAGCAGCGGTGCAGACTCTAGCAGGCATCTACGAGCGTCCGGCGACAAAGCTAGCCGTAATGGAGGTTCGACGCGATGAAGAGGTAAGCCACAGACTGGGCGTACCCGGGGGGGAGTGTTACGACCCCTCGGTCGGCGCGACTCACCTCACAATTTGAGGTAGCCTTGCAGACAGCACGAAAGAAACGTCACGGTGACGCAACGGGCTCTTGGTAGGTTAAACGTCATTTTGAGCAGCTACGTGGTAATTTGCGATAGCAGAAAAAAGAATTGTTCTTACAACGCGAGCACGTGAAGTGGGAAACTACAAGTTCATTATTTAGTCAAATTGAGGATAACCTAAAATACGAATTGCACATTGAAAACTATCGCGGATTGAGTCCATATGTTACCGTTTCGTCACTAACAGAACCAGAAAGAGAAAGTAGAAACCTGAAACGAGAAAAGATATAAAATTAGTATAAAAAATTCAATATTTACAGGAGAAATAATTTAGCAGAAGTTTAGCAACAGGCGGATAGTAAAGAAGAAATAGAAGAAAAAGAGAAAGAGTACTAAACGTAAGTTCACGGTTATGTCAATGTATGTATTCATTACTTACCATGATTGTATGCCTTTCTAGGAAGCTTTTAATACTCGTATCAATACATATTAAAACTCGGAAACCAGCTTACTCATTTTCTTCTTGTTGGGCTATCTCCAACACCGGTCGTCTGGATTATCATCCACCGCTATCTCGCGCGGCTATCTGAAATTTAAATCAACAGCGGTTAAAACTTTCGAGTGCATCAGCAATTCATTGACATTTCAATATGATGTAATATGTTCTTTATTAGGATCTAATATGATTTACTGTTTCATGATTTTCTTCAGCATGCAACACGATTTACTACAGTACTGAATCGATTTAAATTATACGCTTATACGACACACAAACTGCATCAGCGTAATATACGCATATGATGCGGATTAAATATATGTTACGACAATGTACATCATTAAATTGATGTTTATTATACCGAATTGCGACTTAATTTGATAATGGTATATAAAATCGAGTTTTTACATTTTATGCGATTTCAAATATACACGATACATACTTTGATTGATATTATATGCGATTATGATTAATATAGTGGTTCTCAAATTTCGTCAAAAGTTGTTATTTTGTTCTTTATCGTCGGTATTTTTTTATTTTTTTTATTAAGCTGGCCATTACTAATTTAGGGTGGTACGAAAAATCGGGACCAAGGGTGCTATATTTTTTTAATATTTTTTCTTGAAAGCTGAGAATTCTCTACCAAACATATCCAAAAAATCAGAGAGTTTTTTTTTTTTGTTTTGAAGTTATGATTTTTCAAAGTTACCCGATGGTCCAAAAACTTAATTTTTGGAAATGAAAAATTCATAACTTTTGAAATACTAGATCGATTTAGATGATCGACATATCAAATTGTAGCCTTCATTAAAAAAATATTACACTTACAGAAAACAATGAACTTTATTTTCATAATTATTGATTGTATTTGTTTTTTTTATAGTTTGCATGGTTTCGGGACCAAGGGTGCTATATTTTTTAATATTTTTTCTTAAAAACTGAGAATTTTCTACCAAAAATATAAAAAAAAACCAGAGATTACGGTCTGCCGCATCGGTAATTGGAACTATTAATAACACAACAATTGAAACCTCATATCAACAGTCTGTGAAACTCTGAAAATTCGAACAATAGGAAAATTCTCATGCCGAAAAAAGGCAACACGTGTATCGATAGAATAGGAATACTCTTACGCCTAGATGGCTACTTTGCAATATATAAAGCAAATGTTTTTCGATAGACAGGAATACTCTCACGCTGGATACAGTGTAATATACAACAAAAATTATCTTAAGAAAAAATGTACACGAATAAATTCGGCTCTATTACAGCTGAATTGTAAATGAGCCTGATAAAATAAACAAATTGGATAAAATTTAACCCAACTAAATGGTAACCATTTCAAACCACAACTGACAACGTATATACAATATGTACGTGAAAGAGAAAGAGAAAGAAAAATAGACTAGAATTATAGAGGCCTTCAAACTTTTGCCTCACAGAAGACCAATTCAGATAACTTAACCTGAAACCTTCGCTTTCCAACCACCGATTGAATGGCTGGATGTCTGCTGAATTATTCGCGACTACGAAGCTGAATTTGACAGCTTGTGTGCGTGAAGCGAATGTCAACAAAGAATTGCAAAAAGAATTTGATTTTTAAACGCACCGTTTTTAACGTTTTTTGCAGAAATTTTCGTAATGGTGAGTATGTATCGAAAGAACTATCCTCTAGGATGCTTATTTAGTTAAATCACATAAATTTACTGCAGGGGAAAACGTTTTCTTACCGCATCCAAACGACACTGTCTTTACTTGTGAAAAAGTAAACAAACTTTCAGGATACTAAATTTTAATAAAAATTAATAATTGTGTGCAAAATTCATCTTCCAAACGGTTGGAAAATGAGTTTTCCTTATGCAGTGAAAAAAACTTTGCCGTAGCTTAAGCTGAATTTAACTTATAAGTGTTTTTCTGTGACCTTGTTTCATGCATTATCAGGAGCCATCAGTCGGAGAAAATGAAACCTGCTACGTGGCTGTGGAGTTTGCGGATGTGTTCGATTACGCTGCGGGTGGAAGCCGTTTAGTCGTCGAAGGCGAAAGAGTATTCAAAGCTGAACATCTTTTAATAGTTGGTGTTGAAGAAGTTCACGATGAAGGCTTCAGTATTTTCTCGTCCTGCCTCCAGTCATCATCTCCAAGCTCGGAACCCCATACAATAAAAATTCGTACGAAAATCTTCTTCTCCATATGGTTGTTTTGTATCATTTGCTTAAGTATGTTTTATTTTATTTCTTTATTATTGCACATTTTGCACCAAGTTGGACTGTTTCACAATTTTTCAAAAGTGCGAAGATGTGAATAAAAGTGCGACCTTGCATCAAATCGATTTGCTGTCTTCAGCGCACTTATTCGTTATCAATCGAAGAATAAGTGCGCCTAAGACACCAACATGATTCGATGTTAGAGCGCACTTTTATTCGTATTTTCGCACTTATGGAAAAGGCCGAAACAGTCCAACTTGGTGCAAAATGCATAATAACGTGTTTTGAATCATAAGTAATTAATTCGCCTCTGTGCTTAAGGAATTACTTTGAACTCATCAAGAGGCTACTAATAAACGACTTGTTTAAAAAAGGTAGTTTCAGGGAAAAAACCTATTAAAAAAAGGCCTATTTATTTAAAAAAAATATATTCTTATTATGTCTATTGTGCAGGAATCCGATATTTCCTCTTCTAGCTTCACTGTAGATTTAGGCTTTTGACGATACTGCTTCACGAGAGACACTGCTTTGACAATAGATTCGAGCATTTCGCTTGATTTAAGTCCAGTCCATGATACAAGATCGTCATCGCTTCCAAAGGAGATCGCTGAGATACGCTTGACTTTAAGTTTATCCAAATCCGTAGTGTCTACTTGAACTGCTTTCTCTACTGTAGAAACACAGACTTCGGGATGATCTGCACATTCAGCATCGATGGCAAGATCTGAAAGGTTTGGTGTATCATGTCTCTGGTCCATCGCTGCCCCAACTTTGGCACGGTTTGCAGCACGTTCAGCACGGCCCTCAATAAGTCTTTTCCTGGCTTCGCTGATGGGAGGTTGTGGCAAATTCAAGTCGGGAACTGCTGATGGCCTAAGAATTAAGCGATCAGTGGCACGGCTTGTTGCTATAAAAAGTAAAATAATAATAAAAAAAAATTATAATATTATTGCTTCAAGGCGTGTGTTACACTTCATACTTGGAGAGTAGAAGTTCGACACGGTGAAATGGAGGCTAATACTAATACGGGAGGTTTTTGTAGGTTCTATCTTTAGCCGTAGTCGTTGGATCCAGTCTAGATACCGCGATTTGTCCGTTTACGGAGGGAAGGCATGAAAAGAAATTCCGGGGCGATATCTCTGCTTACATCCGGGGACGACACAAACAATACGGCTTTTGAATTTTGCAGATTGTTCGGAGTCAGCTTCAAGCAAATTTCGTCCGACTTGCATGTTCTCCGGGCAATTTGTGCAGCTTTTGACGTCCATATTTCACACGTTCTAAGGAAAATATTTTGAAAAATATTAGAGCACTGATTGAATAGAAGCCAGATCTTTGTATTTTAGGTATTTTATGAACACTAAGCGGATATTTTTATATTAAATTTCATTAATTCGGTTTACCTCTCTCGCAGGTAGATTGACACAGGGTGTACTTCAACGGCTTTTTTTCACTACTAAATGACAATAAATTTTGGTTCGGAGCATCGAAACAGCTAAGAAAAACTATTTCTCAACAATTTCCACTAATTGTAAGATAAACACGGTACAAGTTTTCGAGAAATCAATATATTAATTACAGAGAAAATATGCAACGGTTTGTTTACATATTTTTCACTCACACGCGAAACCTTTACAGGTGGCGACACCGTACCTTCGATGACGCGAATTGTTGGTAGATAGAAATCACAAATATTCTGTTTCTACGCTCTGGCAAGTTACAAGTTGACAAGTTGTTATCCTTCATCAGGTGGAGTTCGAATTGCTATATTTCATGTCTCCACAGTGTTTGCTCACATGTGGCAGGATTTCGAATATGCGACTGATTCACTATGGTATTCTCAGTTGCCAGGACGGGTCGGTATGAACATGAAAAACGTTTGGAAAAATGGAAATGCTTCGCACTTTAATTAACCTAAACCGTTTATAGATTAGGTGATTGTGATGTCTAGCATATCAATTTTAACGAATTTCTGATTTGACTGGATCATCAAAATTCGTTTGCAGCAAAAATAGTTATTTACGTTAACATTTTCTCATAAAAACGGTACCTGTTTTCTGATTAGGCACCATTACTGAAATATGCATTTTTTTAAGTTTTAGATTTTAATGTGCGATTTGCATTAATAATAACGTAGTATCAACGTTATAGTATTGTTAACTTAGCTCCGACGCCTCCTCTCGACAAAAGGTAATACAATTTCCTAGAAATTGTTTTTAAATGTTATCCTTCTTCACGTTGGTCGTACTTAATATAGTTCAAAAATGTATATAAACCTTTCTCTGCATGTCATCAGCAGAACATGTTTGGTGTAAATTTCAACTAGTATTTAAAAGTAATGCATTCTCACCGCGATCGGCTATTACTATTGCTATTGTTCGATCATTATCCACCTGACTAATTCAACTAAACCCACGCGAGGCCACATAAATTTTTGATGATGCGCTAACAATTGAGTGAGCTTAGTTGGGGAGTTTCAATGTGCCATTGTATATCCTGGGCCTTGCACTGTCTGGCTATCCCTAAATCTTCTTCTTCTTATACGGCACTAACGTTCCTAGAGGAACTCCGCCGTCTCAACGTAGTATTACTTGCGTCATTTTCATTAGTACTTAGTTGAGATTTCTATGCTAAATAATGTGCGATTCACATAGAACGTTACGGAAAAGAACGTTCACGTTCCGTCAACGTCTCGACCAATTCACACATGCAGTCTATGCTTGCATCAGCACCGTCACGTCAAGTGTCGAACGAATGATTTATTTAATGTTATTCATGGTGTCGCCACCTACAACAGCTTTAAATTGCAATGCCCTCTTTCGCATCAACATACCTAGAACCAGTACTAAATTTATAAAAATTCAATGAAAATCATTGAATTCTATTATTTAAATGATTCAACCCCGTAGTCCCGAGCCTTATTCAACAATAATAATTTATAGGCTATTTTTCTCAGCTAGTCGCGAATGATTTTGACTCCGAAATTTGGAACTAAGGGATATGTTGGCATAAAGAATACAACCAAAATCAAAACAAAAGCCGAGACACAAAGCCCAGACAAAACCCCAACGAACCGTCCGTCTCCGTCAAATATTGTTTTCTACAAATCCTGCCGGTCGTATTCGATGACGCGTAACTGACGTAACGTGACGTGATGGGACGTGGATGTTGTATGTGAATCGCACTTAACACGCCATAAATGCATTCTGAGTGGCAAGTTCTAGAATACGCGTGACCACAGTGCAAGTCAGAGGAAAATTCTTTGAAGAAAAATTTCCGCGACCAGAACGGGAATCGAACCCGAACGCCCGGCATGTTAGGTTTGACGTTAACCACTCGGCCACGGGAGCAACCCCTAAATCACTTGAAACAATTTTTTGCCGATAGATACACATTCAACATGGATGGAGTTGTGACATCACCGAAAAAATGAAGAAATATTACAGTTAATAATGGCCGATATATATTTGATTAATACTGTTTTCAAAAAGGAAAATTTAATTACAAAACTTGAAACTTTTCAATGACTCAATAAAAAACATGTAAACACGACTTAATGTAGAAATTTTGAGCTCCTTTTTGCGTTTCTCCCGCTGTTGACCTGATGCCGAGACGACCTAGTTGCACAACCTATATAACGTAATTTTTGCGGCTAACGTCATGATGAAGATTCCGTGTCTCGTTCACTTCTTTGGTAGGTCTCTTCGAGAAAGGATCTTGTATTTGCAAATTAGTTCCCAAGTTGTACAATTTATTAGTGTTCCGTATTTTTTCTATATTTCAACGGTAGGTAAGTATTTGAGTTCTCCTTAAAATCTTTCTATCGCAAAATTGAGAAATTTGTACAAGAAGTTTGATCAAGTTTTATCGAGAAATCACGCCTCGTGTGTTTGTCCAATTGAAGTTTATTCGATAAAATATCTAGTATTGGCACATTTTTGATTAGCGGTTTTCCATTAATGAGCTCTTGTATGATTATCGAATGTGTCGAGACGGATTTTTATTCCGAAATCCATTGAAAAACTGAGGAAAATTGTCGTTTTTCCAAGAAAGATAGCCCATAACCTCAAATAACGATCCGACATTTTGTTTTTCTATTTCTAGAAAACTGCAAAGAAAAAGAAGATGAGTTCAAGCCGATAGGCGTTCACGCATAGCCACGTTAGCGGCGAATACGGAGCAAAATGTATTTATACAATTTCATCCTACAACGTGCCACCGGCATCACCCATGCGGTGCATGGCTGTTTCGCCGGAACTAAGCAGCAGGAGATTTTACTCTCAAAGGGTAAAAGCTTAGAGTTGGTCCGACCGGATCCAAACACCGGCAAGGTGCACACGTTGCTGCAGACGGAAATTTTCGGTGTCGTGCGTTCGCTGATGTCCTTCCGGTTGACGGGAGGAACTAAAGGTTGGTAATATTGTGCTTTTTTCTTACTCCGTATGTATTTATGGGGCACCACTTGCTTCACCCGTGAGCGAAGTTTCACTAACCGGATCACGGGTGAAAACTCAATCGGTGCCAAGAGGAAATAATCGCGCGTCGCTTTCGCAGCATGAATTAGCGTGCTTCGAATTGAAACTTGCGATAACATTTGGTGAAAACAAACTCGAGAAATGTCCCTTGAATATAGGTTAACATTGATCTTCCATTATAACCTGGAGTTGGATGTCATAGTTCAAGGAAGATCAAATCATTTGAAATATAGGCGTGCAATTATCTGCTTTAGTAGTTGTACACGTTTCATTGAAACATTTTTTTTCGTTTCGGTTAGCGTTAAAATGTCGCGATCAGATTCATTATTGAATGGAATATTTTGTGTATTTCTCAGATTATGCCGTTGTCGGATCTGATTCGGGCCGTATCGTTATACTGGAGTATAATCCAACGAAAAATCTGCTGGAAAAGGTTCATCAGGAGACGTTCGGCAAGTCGGGATGCCGACGAATTGTGCCAGGGCAGTTTTTGGCGATAGACCCAAAGGGTCGTGCTGTGATGATTGGTGCAGTCGAGAAGCAGAAGCTGGTCTACATTCTGAATCGTGATTCGGAAGCGCGATTAACTATTTCTTCCCCACTGGAGGCACACAAGTCGAGTACTCTAACCTATCACATGGTTGGAGTTGATGTTGGTTTTGAAAATCCGATGTTTGCTTGTTTGGAAATCGATTACGAAGAGGCAGATTTGGATCCCACAGGAGAAGCAGCCGCAAAAACGCAGCAAACCTTAACGTTTTATGAGTTGGATCTTGGACTGAATCATGTCGTTCGGAAGTACTCGGAACCGTTGGAAGAACACGCTAACTTTTTGATATCGGTGCCTGGAGGTAATGACGGACCCTCGGGTGTACTGATCTGCTCGGAAAATTACTTGACTTATAAAAATCTTGGTGATCAGCACGATATCCGCTGTCCGATTCCTAGGAGGCGAAACGATTTGGATGATCCCGAGAGAGGAATGATCTTCATCTGCTCGGCAACGCACCGAACCAAATCAATGTACTTTTTCTTGGTTCAAACTGAACAGGGCGATATATTCAAAGTTACGTTGGAAACCGATGACGATGTTGTTTCGGAGATAAAATTGAAATACTTCGATACGGTTCCTCCTGCGACCGCGATGTGCGTGTTGAAAACGGGTTTCCTGTTCGTGGCTTGTGATTTTGGCAATCACTATCTGTATCAAATCGCCCACCTTGGAGACGATGACGATGAGCCTGAGTTCAGTTCGGCAATGCCTCTGGAGGAAGGCGACACTTTCTTCTTTGCTCCACGACCACTCAAAAATTTGGTTATGGTTGATGAGATCCATTCGTATGCCCCTATTCTTGGCTGTCAAGTGGCGGATTTGGCAAACGAAGACACCCCGCAGTTGTATTTGGCGTGCGGCCGTGGTCCACGATCATCGATCCGGGTACTTCGGCATGGTTTAGAGGTTTCCGAGATGGCCGTCTCCGAACTGCCCGGTAACCCCAATGCAGTATGGACCGTGAAGAAACGCGTTGATGGTAAGTTTTTTTTCACAGCATTTTGTTTTATTTGGCTGATTGACAAAATATTTCTTGAATCGCGACATAACCTGGACCGGTTAGACTTTGCTCCCCACGGGGAACAGAGATCCGACTTGTGTTCCGAAATCGGGGGCTGGTGCCGTTTCTTAATGCGTCATCGTACCTCAATGTCGTAGAATAAACCGTCCGCCGGTTCAACCGGATTGCGATGGAAGTAGATATATTCCTGATACTTGGCGTATTGTCCGTTGGACTCTGACCGCTGTAGATAAACCATATCAGCTACAAATCAAATCGCTTGTCAGTCAGCTCTAGCGTTTAAGCAACATAAGAGAACTCACATTGGCTTTAGTTATCAGTTCAGACTTATTAATTACAAAAGCTGGTGTTTTGATTTGACCTGGAAAAAGCCAGGCGTTTAAACTGTCCCCCACTCGCTAGGAGGAGAGAGAAACCGATGCAAAAAAAACAGTATCACAAACACCAGTTTTTCCTTCATTTTCAGACCGTCGTGGTTGAGTTGGGTTGAACATGTGAAAGAGTGCTTTCGCTATTTTATTGGAGATCCATCTACGAATCGCCAGCTCACAAATCCGTTTCCTAAAAAAACAAATCCTCTTCGCCGTTAGGTAAGATAAGCGATGCTAAGAACAAAAAATTCTATCGATACTACACATAACACAACGTTAGGCAACTTTTTCACGAACACATTTTGAATATTTGATTGGAAACTCATACAACATTCCACAATTTTTACGCTTCCATTACAGACGAGTTTGACGCGTATATCATTGTGTCCTTCGTTAATGCCACGCTGGTACTGAGCATTGGCGATACGGTCGAGGAAGTGACGGACAGTGGCTTCCTTGGAACGACACCGACCCTGTGTTGCTCCGCACTCGGGGATGATGCCCTGGTACAGGTCTATCCGGATGGTATTCGACACATCAGGGCGGATAAACGTGTGAACGAGTGGAAGGCACCTGGTAAAAAGACTATCATGAAGTGCGCCGTCAATCAGCGGCAGGTCGTGATTGCGTTGTCCGGTGGCGAACTCGTGTATTTCGAAATGGATCCGGTGAGTTTCTCTTTAATTAAGGTTTTAAGCGCTGTTTTCTATGATGAACACCTTAAGGCAGAATATTTTGAAGAATAACATGGTGTCCTGCAGTGCTGACAGCTCCCACAAAAAATCGCTATATGGCACGCGAAAGCCGAAAGTCTCTAATGGTTTTTTTTCATTCTCTATCCACAGACCGGTCAGCTGAACGAATACACGGAGCGCAAAAAGATGCCGAGCGACGTTATGTGTATGGCCCTGGGTTCCGTTCCGGCCGGTGAACAACGCTCGTGGTTCCTGGCGGTCGGTTTATCGGATAACACCGTGCGAATCATCTCACTTGATCCGAGCGATTGTTTGTCACCGCGATCGATGCAGGCTCTTCCATCGGCCGCTGAATCGCTGTGTATCGTCGAAATGGGAACCGGGGATAGCACCGAAGAAGGGGCCGTGTCAACCGCTGGTTGCATCTACCTAAACATCGGTCTCACCAACGGAGTGTTGCTAAGGACAGTGCTGGATCCGGTGTCCGGAGACTTGGCAGACACGCGGACCAGATACTTGGGATCGCGTCCGGTTAAATTGTTCCGTATTAAGATGCAGGGTTCGGAAGCTGTTCTAGCCATGTCCAGTAGAACATGGCTCAGCTATTACTATCAAAATCGATTCCATTTAACGCCTCTGTCGTACGAAACGTTGGAATATGCGTCCGGATTCTCGAGTGAACAATGTTCCGAAGGTATTGTGGCGATCTCTACCAATACGCTGAGAATTTTGGCGTTGGAAAAATTGGGGGCAGTTTTCAATCAAATTACATTCCCTCTGGAGTACACTCCGAAGCGGTTCCTGATTCACAACGAAACTGGAAAATTGATTATCAGTGAAACGGATCACAATGCTTACACCGAAGAAACGAAAAATGTTCGGAAGAAGCAGATGGCGGATGAGATGCGGGAAGCCGCTGGAGAAGACGAGCAAGAGCTGGCAAACGAAATGGCCGATGCCTTCATCAACGAGGTTCTGCCGGAAGATATTTTTTCAGCACCCAAGGCTGGCACCGGAATGTGGGCATCCCAAATTAGAATCATGGACCCGATTAACGGGCATACCTATTCCAAAGTACAGTTGGCTCAGAATGAAGCGGTTATGTCGATGGCTCTGGTGAGGTTTGCCGTTGACCAAAAATGGTACGTTGTTGCGGGTGTGGCGAAGGATCTTCAGATGAATCCAAAAATAGTCAGTGTAGGATTCATTGATGTTTACAAATATGATTTCCACACTCATCAACTGGAACATTACCATCGAACAGAGATTGACGAAGCTCCTGGGGCACTGTGTGGCTTCCAGGGTCGTGTGTTGGCTGGAGTTGGCCGCGTGCTGAGAGTTTATGATCTCGGCAAGAAGAAACTTCTGAGAAAGTGTGAAAATAAACACATTCCCAATCAAATCGTAAATATACAATCGATGGGATCGAGGGTTTTCGTTTCTGACGTTCAAGAATCGATATACTGTATCAAGTACAAAAGAGCAGAAAATCAGCTGATTATTTTCGCTGACGATACCCATCCCCGATGGATCACAACGTCAACCCTGTTAGACTACGATACAGTTGCCACCGCGGACAAATTCGGAAACGTGGCAATTCTCCGATTGCCTCACTCCGTCTCCGACGATGTGGACGAGGATCCAACAGGCAACAAGGCACTTTGGGATCGAGGCCTTCTGAACGGAGCGTCCCAGAAGGCGGAAAACGTTTGCACATTCCACTTGGGTGAAACGATCATGTCTCTGCAGAAGGCTACCCTCATTCCGGGGGGTTCCGAGTCATTGATTTATGCCACGATGAGTGGAACCGTTGGGGCGTTGGTACCGTTCACAAGCCGGGAAGATTACGACTTTTTCCAGCATCTG
Organism: Toxorhynchites rutilus septentrionalis; assembly: GCF_029784135.1. Lineage (NCBI taxonomy): Eukaryota > Metazoa > Arthropoda > Insecta > Diptera > Culicidae > Toxorhynchites > Toxorhynchites rutilus. Next base: position 342,404,455 of record NC_073745.1, read on the forward strand.
GAAATGCATATGCGCAACGAGAACACTCCACTGTGCGGAAGGGATCACTTAAGCTACCGGAGCTACTACTATCCGGTGAAGAACGTGATGGACGGAGATCTGTGCGAGCAGTTCACCTCGATGGATCCTGCCAAACAGAAAAGCATCGCTTCAGATCTGGGTCGGACGCCGAACGAAGTGGCCAAGAAGTTGGAAGATATTCGGACGAGATATGCGTTCTAAAGAGGGTATTTTTGAAACGAGAAAAAAGGTGAGTTTGAATAAGTTTCGTATTTTTTCATTATCTTTTCGCGTGATGAATTAAATTATGACCTTTGGACACTTAAGAATTTGTTCTGTTTACTACCCTACGTTAAGTAGTTAACTGAGTCCTTCAAAGTATTCAAAATTGAGAACGTGTAAAAATTTGCATATTTATTAGTTTTTCTGTTCGATTATTTTCAGATTTTTTAACACATGAACAACGTACTGAGGAAGAGAGAGAAAAATGTGTAAGTTCGTTTGCTTAACAAAATTTTATAGAAATGGTTTTGTTGAGATGCTTTGACATAATGAACATATAGCATAGATCAGTGATACTTGACCTACCACTAATAAATAAATAAATAAATAAAGAAGGGTGGTGTTAGCGTAGGACTACGAAATTATAACCGTCGGAAAACAAACATAGAAATTCACGAATGAAACTATCAAGTACACTTAAGCACACTACTGATGCAAAATTTCCACCTTCAGTTTTCCACCGAAGAACGCAGCTCTCAACGTTAAAAAATATTTTCTCCATATTTGGCTTGTAATGTGTGCAATTTGGCGCAATTTTACCCCGGAAACAAAGTTCGAATTCACGAAAATCAATTGATCGATTTAATTGGCCTTTTTTAAGGTTAGATGCGAATGAACTGAGAAAGTTTGATAGTAAATCTATACACCCAGGTTGTTTTTTGCGCGGGGGATACGTACCTCGTAAAAAAACCGCGTAAAAAACCGCGTTAATTGGAAAATCCGCGTAAAAAAACCATGTCACCTAATAATAGATATCATATGGGACTATCTTTACGTAGAACGGAAGTGAAAGGTTGAGTGTTGCTCGCTTCCGAAAACCCGTAATTTTTTCCTGCAATTTTATTGGTTACTGGTAGCTATAGTTCGGTTTTCCTCACGAATGAGGTCATCTGCTGTTGCTATAAGATTCCCTAGTAATGCATTACGTGCATTACCACTGTTGGACCGCCAGAGCTAAGTGGATAGGGAAAGACTTTCATGAATAGCTGCCCGTGCCCGTAAAAAACCGTGAAAAAAAAACCTGGGTGTAATTCATAAAATCAACATTACACCAATAAATCCGCACACGCTCCCAAATTCGAAAAAGCTTTCTCCCAGCAAAGAAAAATATAAAAATCAAATCGCTGTAGATTACTTCGGACATCATTTTAGAATGCATCGACATTTTTGAAACAATTCTTCCGTAGATAGTTATAGTGACCCTAAAATAGAACGATGGGTTTGCGTGATTTTGTAGAATCAGTTGAAAAAGGGTAATTCATTACTCATTCTTGTTCTCGCGATGTTTATAATTTTTTCGTGATTTTAACAGTTTACCTTCAAAACAATTTTTGATCTATAGAAGAAAGTTCTTATGTCAATACGTTACAAACATCATTCATATAATTTCTTATATCTTTCGAAAGTGATCATCATGCCAATTCATTCAGCCCCCAAAGAGGTATTATGCTCAAATCATTTCACCCCAAACGTAACGCTCTCGTTTCTTTCGAAATTGAAATGTGGTGCAAAAAAACAGATGCACTCTCTCCACCAAATGGCATGATTATTGACGCGGTGTATCCGCCAAATAAAAATGCATCACTATGTGCGATATATATCTTTCATTCTTTCTTAAACACGTTCGTCACCCCGTCACCCAGATATGGATTTCCTTCTTAACATTGGTTTTTTAAAAGAAATTTGATAGAATAGGTACCTAAGTGAATCAATTATAATAGATTTATACTATTATTTTTATTAATAGTATTTTTATTTATAGTACGAATGGTTTGTACTGCAATTTTTTGCGGAACCAATATACACCCAGATTTTTTTACGCAAGGGATACGTATCTTGTTAAAAAACCGCGTTAATTGGAAAATTCGCGTAAAAAACCTGCGTTAATTGGAAAATCTGCGTAAAAAAATCTTGTCACCTAATGATATATATCAAATGGGGACTATCCTTACTTAGAACGGAAGTAAAAAGTTGAGTGTTGCTCGCTTCCGAAAACCCGTAGTTTTTTCCTGCAAATTCGTTGGTTACTGGTAGCTATATTTCGGTTTTTCTCACGAATGAGGTCATCTGTTGTTGCTAGAAGGTTCCCTTGTGGTTTGTACACTCTACTGCCGATGCACGTGCAGTACCACTATTGGACCGTCCAGAGCTAAGTAGAGAGTGAAAGACATTCACGAATCACTGCCCGTAAAAACCCAGTCCCGTTGTACCGTCTGGTGAGCTCCCCGTTACCCAACACCTAAAATCCACGTAAGAATAGTGATAAAGTGCGGCACTAATTTCCTTCATAAGCGCTAAGCTCTGTTATAAGCACTAATTACCGTAATATGCTCTGAGGGAGCACAAGAGAGGAATGTGAGCTGAGGGAGAGATGTGATATTGCACTGGGATTTTTTTACGCGGGTAACGCGTAAAAATAAAATCGCGTTAATTGGGAAATCCGCATAAAAATACCTGGGTATATGTTTTTGTTGAATTGGTATGTGCTTTTGTTGTCAACTTGTCTTCAAATTAAAATATTGCTATATCATGTAAAAGTTGTCTACATATTAAGTTTGATCTTTATTTAATAATTTATCTGCAAGTTGGGTCCCGCAAGAAACTCAGAAACGTCGCGTTGAACGACGAATGTGTTAAATCAAAGTATCAGCATTGAGAAAAACTGCTGTCTGCTAGCTGGAGCGAGCTTGTGCCTTGATTGATGATAGTACGAACTCCCGAAAATCTTATGTGTTAACAAGCGGTAGAGATTGGGAGACCTTTTCGAACTCCTGAGTGGGTAACCTAGAACTTCTTTAAAATCAATCGACCCGGTGATATATTCCGTTATTCTGAAGGACAATTTGGAAAGCTAATTAACAAACCGTTTGTAAACCAGATACGTGAGCATTTGGCTACGAAACCGTTTTCAAATGCGTTTTATGTTCTCCTAAAACGAAAGTTTGAACATTAAGAGCATAGTATAAAATTGTTCTAAATGAACATTATGTCAACTCTCATCATCATTGATCGACCTTTTTCCATGATGAATTGCTTAAATAAGACCTTTGGACACCTAAAGAACTCCATTGATTAAGACTACGTTAAAAAGCACTGAAATGTTTGGAATGCAAATATAAAAGCGTTTTCAATTCGACTGCCAAAAACCATTAACCGCATTTCTTTCTTCTGTCTTCGCAGTTTACAAACAACTGATGGTGATGATTCTTTTGGTGGAAAATCATGGTGAGTTTCCTGAATATGTATTTCGTTGATATTGTGTGAACTCTTCTACCATGATGATTTGCTTAAATAAGACCTTTGGACACCTAAAGAATTCCATTGATTAAGACTACGTTGAAAGCACTGAAACATATTTAAAAAAAAAACAATCAAATGTTTCGGTTTCGGTGTTGTTCTAACACAGTCTCTTTTCTATTCTTGCAGTTTGATGATGATGGTTCAACTGATTTAAATAAAAAATAATTGAACAAGGTGAGTTCATGTAAAATGTGAGATTTGATTTTGCGAATAGTTTTTTTTTCTTACAATGATGATCGCTTAAACCTTGACCTTTGGACACCTAAAAAAATAACCTTGATTAAAACTACGTTTTACAAGCACTGAAACGCTATTTTTGAAATAAAACGCTAACTATTTTCGTTCAATTGGTTTGTTCTAACACTGTTTTCTTTTATCTTGTGTTCTAACAGTTCACAATCAATCGATGTTAACGATTCCAATGAAAGGTGTAAAAAATAGCTAAACAAGGTGAGTTTTTTAAAAAAATATGTGAATTGACTTTGGCACACAGTTTTTATAATGATGATCGCTTAAACTTTGACCTTTGGACACCTAAAAAAATAACCTTGATTACAACTACGTTTTACAAGCACTGAAACACTGTGAAACAAAACGCTCAAACATTTTCGTTCAGTTGGTTTGTTCTAACGCTAACGTTTTTTTTCTGCTCTAACAGTTCACAATCGATGGTTTTGCTGACTGACATATAAATAAATTCAAGAAGGTGAGTTTTGTTTTAAGTTTGTTAATAACCTTCGCGAACATTTTTTTTCACAATGATGATTGCTTAAAATTTGACCTTTGGACACCTAAAAAAATAACCTTGATTAAAACTACGTTTTACAAGCACTGATTTCTGTTTATGTACGATTGTGACATTTAAAATTTTCTTATTCTAATGAAACTATCGTTTTTCAACTTTTTCGCAAACGTCGCATCAAAAACTTCTGTGTACAGCAATTAGGTGAGTACGTAAATTCTAATTCTGAATAATTCTATTCCTTCAATTTATACACATGATGTATAACCGCTCGTCGGTTAACCGTGTTTCAACTGAATTTTGTTGATTAAAACTAATACTCTGCTGATGCATAAATTGAAGTCCATTCTATGACGCATTTTAAACTTACAATACTAATGAAGAATTTTCCTGTTACAGATTTGCTTCTGGATAAAACGTGCATTTCAATTCTATTCCTCCAGAAGGTTAGTTGATAAAAAAGAATTGTTTACCCAAATAATGATGATTTCGTGATGAAATACTTTTACGCAAGATAGACTAAAGAATTCCATTGATTATGAATTTACACAACTGATTTTCTGCGCAAAAGATATTTCGTGAGATCTATTTGAGACACAATTTGCTAACTTTTTGATTTATTTCAGTGATTCCTCATCATGCTGCGAATAATTCATCTAAATATTCCTTTTACGGTAAGTTCACGTCGAAATAAGAAAAATTGTTCTAATAATGATGAAATATTTTTCACGCAGGATAGACTAAAGAAAACCTTTGATTAAAAACAAAATTCCTGAATTTCATTATACTATTGTGCGTTTTATTAAAACAGGTATATTTTTGTTGACCTTTTTCCTTTCATTTTTCAGATATTCTATCCTGAGATTTCGGAATTCGCCGATTTGACTGAAAACAGCGATCAAGAATCACGCACTAACAAAAGGTAAGTTTTATTCCGTTACACCATCATTTTCTTATCCGGGAAGGGAATTCTTAAATGATGTCAAACCTTAATATACGCTATTACTGCCCAAATATGCTCAGGGTAATTGAATGATTATATACTTTGACTGATTCAGTTTTCTGTTGGGCCCGACGATCTCGCAAGTTAAATTCCCCAAATAATACAGAAATATTCGTCTTTTCCTTTCGTAGTTGCTCTGCTTTCCTCGTTTCTTCTGGAATTTCTGTGTGATGCGATTAAGGTGAGATTTATTTTTGATTAATTTTATTCGCATGAAAAAAAGATCTGATATGATGATTAACAAAATATATAAGTTCGGACCAATGAAATTTATTTATGATTCGTTACTGTTTAAACTGACTCGAAACATTTTACGGCGAATACAAATAACTTTACAACAACAGATGAATTGTAAACTAAATGAGCTTTTTACTCTAATTTTCAGGGTCGTTATCAAACTCCTCAACTTCTTCATTCGTGACCGGTATTAGTAATTTAATTTGTGAGCTAAAGTTTCACGTTGTAGTGAACAAAAAATCTATACACTATACACAACACTATACCTGTAAATTATTATCTGCAAATATAATATAACGTACGTTACATGTACGAAGAAGTCGGAATTATAATCGCACTTTAATAGTTGATGACAATCCCTCTCGTTCGAATATACATGTGAGTATGCTGTGTTGTATTAATGTTTGTATTAAGGTTGTATACATGTTTTGTATTAAGGTCGAAAAATTGGAATTATTTTTTTTTGCATTTTTGAGAAGCTTATGCCTATCTCAAGCTATCTCAAGGGATACAGTATTGCTGTACGTATTTTGACGTAGGATTACGTCTTTCGGGAACATATTGGGGTACAAAATCGAAAATCGCCATACAAATGAAACACAAATTTCTGCATAACTCGAAAACTAATGAAGCAAATGGAACCAAATTTGGGATGTGAGGGTTTTTGGGTATGAGAAATATTTCTATGATGGTATGACACCCCTCCCTCCTCTGGAATGGAAGAGGGGCCCCATAAAAAAATACACATATTTCAATCAAACATATTCCAACCAAACATGACAGTTCAAAATTTTCGGAAAACTGAAGAAAATGAGAAATTTTTCGAAAATTCAATTCCCATATGTTTTACAATTTCATAGTGACAAACGTTGTTAGACCATTTGATCTTTGCGCTAACGAGATTGATCTTTGTTCGAAAGCGGAAATGGGTTTTAATGTGATAAAACTCACTCCTATAGCTTCTTCTATCTGTATAAATAAAAATGTTTCGCCGAATGTGTTGATAAGAGCAAAACTCGAGAAAGGAATTGTCCGATTTAGGGCTGTTTTAATTCTATCATATTTCCTGTATCAAACATTTATTCCATGTAACGGAGAAACATGTTATTTGCAAGTGGTTGAAAAATTTTGCACGAGAATTGTGTCTGAAAATAATCTGATATTATAATGACGAGTTTTGGTAGAAGTACTAGGAATTTTATAGTAAAAGGTAATTTTGAAGGGTAGATAAGAAGATCAATTAATGAACAGTTCTGCGATTGGACCCATGAACGCGCGCTTAGTAAGAAAATGTGAATGTGATAACGAAAAATAAATTTTGCGCGGGACGAAGTTTGCCGGGTCAGCTAGTAAAATTTAAATTTTGAACTTTAATGTTGATTACTTCGTGAAATTTCATATCAATGGCCGATCGTGTATTGTGAAAAATTTAGTCCAAGTGTAAGTGTAAAATTATGTATTGTGGCAGTTGTGTTAAAAATGACTTGATATATGAAATGATTTTTTTCAATTTTCATAAATAAAAACCAAGGTGTGTTCCCGATCGAATACGGGTCGTTTGGTTTGAGCTGTGTTAATTTTCACCCAAGGAAGGTTTATTCGGCGAGAAAAATTGGAAAAGTGAAAAAATATTAGAAAAAGTGATTTCCCATATGCTCTACATATAATATTAGGTGTTGTTAGTCCAATTAAAATTCACATTAGGTTGAATAAACACTCAGAAAGTAAAATTCTAAAAGAAAATTACCTTTTTCATTTCAAATATGTTTTTTCTATATGTTTTTACTGATGAGTAAAATTGATAATTGTGATCGGTATTGGTAATTATCTTATATTACATTGGTGAGTTTTTTTTTCTTTATTTCATCCATATATAACACAGGAGGCATCTCGTCTAGGATCACAGAGGGCGGTTTTCATCATATCTCGTTCCACTTCGGTATCTTCAATCTGATACGCACCATCCAACGACTGTTTACCATCACTCGGTAAACACTGGTGAAGTGAACAAACAATAAATCAACAGATAGCCTAACGGAATCCTACGTCAACTATGCAGTCGTGTCTCGGACACAGCCCTCATGTGGCTTTTTTAAATGCGCTTTTCTCGAAACCATGATTTTTTTCAGCTGATGATATAGATATCGCAGCTTCAGCACCGATACTACCGATTTTCAGATAGCACCTACGCATCACGAATTATTTTTCGACCTCCAAGACAGGGGTCCCACCTTAACACGTTGAGCCCCGTGTTGGTCCCTATGGATTGATGTTTAGCTTTTCGTTAGAAAAACTCAGATCACTGGGACGGGACTGACAGTTACATAATAATATAATATAAAAAAAAGGTTTCGGATGTTTTACGATATATCTGACTATTTTCTTTTTATACAATAAATATTTTTGGGAGCGGGGACCGACACTGTACAATGGTCCTGGAGATGCATTTAAGTGGAAATTAGCATTTCAAGCTCGACATTCATTGTCTAGACAAAAACTGTCTTCGACAAAATTGTTACATATGATAGAGCGCTCATTTTTGTGTTATCAAAAATAAAGTGACCAAAATTGTTGATGTTTGTCGCATTATGGATTTTTGGTTCAACTCAGAGACTGTTCAAAAAGGGGATCTCGGGACATGCTCGAAATATGTTTGGATGTGATTAATGAGTTTCTGATCAGTTATTCTAATAAATGAACCTTTTTAAATTCTAGAGGAGTTTCGATCGGACAGTCGTCGGGAGCGGATGCATTTTGCTTCGCTCTCCATTTAATTTTTTATTTTTGTCGTCTAACGTATTTTAAGGTGTTTCAATTTAATCCGCTTTTGTGAATCTGTGGAAAGTGTTGTTTTAGAAGGGGAAACTTGAAAAGAAAATAGATTGGTGCTGATTTAGGATAAATAAATCCATAACCTTCAAGCGTCTTATAGATAAGTATAGCAACGGACAGTGTGAACAGGTATTTTCATGTTTTGCATGCGGGTTGTCGATGAATGTGTGTGAGTTCAGGGATGAGCTCTTTTTTTTGTTTTTTTTGATGATAGTCAAATTAATTGCATGTCGGTTCATTGGTTTTGGTAAAAATAATCGACTTATTTGTGTACATATGTGAAGAGTGTATAGAATTCAAGAGTGAATGAAGCAGTTCAGGTCGGATTGAAACGGATTCATTTGTGGCACAGACAAAAGACGCAGCGCGATTTTGAGTATTAAGTATTCCACTATTCTCAGCGAGTTGAAAAATTTAAGACGCAATGATTTGCGATTATTCGCTGGCGTTCGTTTGGCTGAGGATTCACAATTTTCAGCTAAAATCTATCTTTACATTCTTTTTAATGTATTTTGCCTCCAGTATACAGGGAAGGATTTTTAAGTGGCTTTTCGAAATGAATGGTGTCATAGAAATTTGGAAATGAATATATGTACTTATTCCTTTTGCAACTCATTCACACATCTACACACGAAACGGGAACAACGTGGAGGTGTTGATTCTGCATCATGGCGTATGTGTATGTGTTGAATGCTCGCGGCAGTGTATCCGAGCAGCGTTGCCAGCTTCTATTTATGCACTGTCTTATAGAGATAGCGTAAATTTGTAATATGTTTGATAGTCATGTTGTGTAGTCTTTGAAAGTATATGTGTCGAGCCTATTAACTCTGTATTGGTACTATAAGGGGTTCAATCATGGGGGTCTTTTTCATGCAGAGTTGGTCGGAGTGTGTAGATAATATCTACAGCACTCGTTCGCTAACTGGGCGTTGTTTAACTGAGCTGCTTTTTAACTGGGCGCTCGCTAACTGGGCGATAGCCCAGTTAAAAATCAGTTAAACGTCAAATATAATGTAAACAACAACATCAATACACTGAGAGAAATAATCAGTATATTCTAGTATATATAAATAGTAAATACAAGTGTCAAAATATATTCCAGAATATCGGCCCAACATCGATCCTGCTTTCGGAATTTCGGACCATCGTCCAATTGCGAATGAACTTTTTGGCGATGGTCCGAGACTTTCGGACTTGAGCACTTGTTTATGCTGGCACAATTTGCAGATGGGTTCACTTCCACGCTCGGAGAATTTTGCTGCTAATGCATATCTGCGTTGGTGTTTTGTTGTCGGTGCTGTCTGGCGAGTTTGCGTAGCACAAAAATCGGATGAATTTCATTGGCAAAATATTTGTGCGATAGATCAAGTGGGCCAGCTGAAAATTTATAAAAAAGTTGGCATAAACGGCTCCCAGAAACTCTTCAAGTTAACCTAGAAGGAAAACGAAAGGACAGATTTGATCCCGTTTAGTTCGAGGGAATCATAAGTAGGTCCGGAATGTACATAGTATATGTGCACATACCAATGGTTTTACGATCGATAGGCATAGGAATGCACTTTCGTTGGGATTGAAGAGTCAATCGAATAAACACCAATACGAACAGTGGAACACATCTGCTCCTATTTGAACCACCGCTGCTGCTCAGTGATATATTTAGTAGCGGTCGTTTTAATATGTGTTTGATGTTAATTGTGATTTGGATGAATTGTGTCACCCAAAGAAAATGATCTAATGATGTTTCAGGGACGCCTTGATTCGTTCTAGTTTACCAAATTATCGGGGAGAATTTTTTAATCCGATGTTGAAAAACCACATAAAACGTTAACATAAACAACCGTATCGCTAATGGAAACTTAATTGAAATTACCCAAGTAACCATAAGCATTAACGTATAGCTCTATTATAGCACTAATTCAGCATCTCTAATACCAAATGGTAGTATATCTGCTTTTTTGATGCTTATAGGCCTTATATCAACATAATTAATGCATATAAAGATTGATGAAAATAAGCATTAATGAAAGCCCTATATGCGCATGTGCACCCGTGGCCGAGTGGTTAGCGTCCCACACTATCATGCCGGGTGTTCGGGTTCGATTCCCGTTCTGGCCGGGGGATTTTTCGTCAAAGAAAATTCTTCCGGCTTGCACTGTGGTCACGCGTATTCTAGAGCTTGCCACTCCAGAGTACATTTAAGGCGTGTTATTCGGCATCGAAATCTCAACCAAGTATTAATGAATGACGCTAGTTATGAACACGTTGAGACGGCAAAAGTTCCACAGGGAACGTTAACGCCATTAAAGAAGAATAAGATATGCGCAGTTAGTGCTACCATATAATGCTAACAAACATTAGGATAAAACATATGAAAATAGGCATTAATGGAAGCCCTATAAGCGCATTTAATGCTATCATTTTTTCCAGACCCACACATACATGATCTTTTTGAGCAGGTATCTGAGCGCGGTTATTGAAATAGGACTATTTTCCATTCATTTATATGTATCAACAGTGGTCCAGATAGCAAAGACACTACAGAAAAACAGATATGTTGCAGAAGTACCTCGGTTCGAATCTCGTAGGGTAATTTTCATATAACAATTATTTCTCATTCCAAACAGTGCGCCGTAAATCTAAATAAATGATATATCAATATCATCCATAAAATGGCTGCAATAAATCTGTGTGGGCCCATTAAATACATGATTATTTATTTTAATTTTCTGTCGAGTCCCAATAGATTCGATGACTTTTTCCTAGAAAAAAACGAATCAAATACAACTGCTTAGTGAAGGCTGCCATCACAAGTGACGTTCTCAGTTAGCCGTAAGTAAGCTTTAGTAATGCTTATTTAAGGCTGTAACTGAAGCATTTAAAGAGCCCTATATCTCGCCTTTCCAGCATTATATCTACCCTATATTGGTTTATAGAGTGTAATAAGCATTTATTCAGTATTCAATATGTGGATACAGTGCTGATTTGAGACACTTTTTTAGTGCTTACTGGTTACCTGGTTACCCAGCGAAGCAATTTATTTTTAACCGATTCAGACTCGTCTTCAAAGGAAGAAATAACCATTATTACATTAAATAAGAATTTTAAAGAAATATATTTCAAAAATCGAATAAAAAATAACAAAACACAACAATAGCTTGCTCACATGCTTTTTTTATGCCATTCCATGTCAATAAGTTTTGTGCGCAACACTTTAAGTCGGCTAACGTCTGCTGCATCGTTCTTCACAAATTTCAGTAGGCAATCTATAGACTTCATGGCATCAGAAAATGTTGCTTCTTCTGCAATGTCACTCACAGTTCCGGATGACATCTCGAGGGAAATATTGTCTGTTGAATCTTCGGTGAAAGAGTCATCTTCTTGAGCCACGCTTTCTTGCAAAATGGAATCAATGATCTCCGTATCCGTAAAGACCGCACTGGTGAGCCAAGTTGGGTTGTTGTCACCATCGTAAACCTGATCTTTTAGCCATAAATTAATATCTTCGTCGGATGTAGTTGTGTTAGTTAGAGTATCTATGGCAACAACAAGCGCTCTCGTATCATCTTGAAACTCATCTGGTGTATCAGAATCCACGCATATCCTGGAAACTGATCCAAGAGCTTTTTCCAGGAATTTTCGATTGTGCTTGGTGAAATTTCATCCCAAGCAGCAGACAGTCAATCAATGCTTTGCATCAGAGATATCTTCTTGAGACGGTCCTCAAACTTGAGTTCTTCGTTTTCAAGAACCAGTTTCAGCATGAGTTTCCGCTTGTACCGGGTTTTTATTGCATTGATAACGGATTGGTCCATTGGCTGACACTGTGATGTGACATTCGGCGGTAGATAAATCACCTGTATGGAAAAAGAGGTAATGTAAAGTTTCTCACTTTGATTAATTAGGTTTTCACCTTGATCAATTCATCATCAGAAATTAAATTGTCTCCTCCTGTATAGTGGGCCGTGCAGTTGTCCAGTACCAGGAGAGCCTTCGGTTCTAAGCTCTTTTCGCCGGAAAACTTTCTTACTGCAGGTACAAATTCGTTAAAGAACCACTCCCGGAAAAGCTCTCGCGTCATCCATGCTTTTTTTGAATTGTAATATGACACCGGGAGCAGTTCTTTGGTCGGAAATGATCGTGGCTTTGCAGCGGTTCCGATAAACATTAGTCTTAATTTGTTTGAACCGTCGATGTTGCTACATGGCATAAATGTGTATCGCATTTTATTTAGTTTCCGACCGTAAACATTTTTCTCGCTGGAAAGTGCCAGACTTCGTGACGCAAGCAGCTTTACGAAAATTGCCGATTCGTTTGCATTGTACACTTGCGACTTTTGAAGTCCTGTTTCTGTTATTTTTGATGCTAATATTTCCTTAAATTTTATGTAAGCATCCACGTCAGCAGAAGCTTTTTTTCCCGCAACCCGCTTGACATGCAGACCGAATCGTTCTTTGAATCTACGCATCCAGCCATCCGAGAATGAAAATTTTTGGTTCACATAATGTCCACGTTTCTGGATTTCTCGGAAAAGTAACTCCGCTTTGACCCGCAGAACCTCGGAAGTGACGATTATGTTGGCCTCTCGCTGTTGCAAAATCCACACATATACGGATTCTTTCATCAATGGGTAGTTTTGCGTTTTCATCGTCTTCCTGCTGTTAACTCCGTGTTCTCTATACTGTTCCATCTTTGCTCGTAGGTCATCTTTTTGTTGAATGAATCTCGACACGGATGATGATCCTACGCCATATTTTTGAGCAAGCGATTCGTGAGTACATCCCCCTTTCTCAAACTCCTCGATGATTTTAACTTTCTCCACCAAAGTAAGCGTTTTTTGCTTACGCTTTTGATTCAAACCTGATCCAGATGCGATGTCCATTGTGGTAATAGTACACTGTAAATCAAACTTAATATGATAATTGTGAGAAATTTTTCGCCGTTTCCGATTTCATGACTTTATTACAATTCTAGGTTAAAAATATCCCTAGAATACGTAGATCATTGTCGTTAGATTCATTGTCGTCATTACAATGAAAGCTATATTAGGTAAGTTTCAATTTTTCAGGTCAACTACGTCTCAGGTAAGTATGAAAATTTTCAGGATCACTATATCTCAGGTAGGTATAACATTGGGCCTGATCACGAACGTCACTTCACGATGAAAACGAAATGATTTGTATACAAGGTTATGTACACTTTACTTCGTTTTCACCAAAGTACGTAGAATAGAAGGTAAGGGAAATTTCCTTTGTATACACACGGAGAGAGCATGTGTTACACACACAAAGTAGTTAGTAATAAGAACTCCTCAATTTATTCGAATATCTGAAGCTTTTTACAATATTTCTTGATTTTAAAAGTTCTAAAAACCATAAAAAGTGACAAAATCGCAAGTCGAGCCGACGATAAACACGATAGTTTACCGCATTTATTTAAGGTTTTATGTGATGTTTTTTCGATTTCATACTGAACAGTTTTTTTACTTCAGCAAAATGTCCCACGATGCCGGAGCAGAATAATTTTGAATAGTAGCATAACATTTGGCACATAATTCAAATAGTTTCACACGCAATTCCAATTTTATACTTTCACTTTACTCCACTTCTTTTTGTAAGAGTGCAAAATATTAATTTGCAATCACTTCGGAATATGACCCGGGATGGAGGAAAAGTTTTTCTCGTTTCCAAAAACGCCATTTTGGTCCCTTCAAGTGGGCTCACTACGGCTGAACACACCGAACCGAAACCAATGAAAGCGTCGTGTTGACTCTTGATGGATGCTATAATGAAAGACAAAAAATCAGCAGTGTGGGACTTAATCTTTCATCATATTACCAATTACCGGGAACGACACTGCACACTCTCCACACATTTGTTCACCGGTTTTTGCATCATGTTCATAATACTGTTTATTTACTGTTTTTATGTTTTTTACTTCACTGTTTTTAATTTTCAAAATAATTAAGTAAACTGCTATCTTATTATTTCGAAACAAATTTTGAGACTGTTCTTGTGTGACAATTTAAAAAAAAATGTTCGAATTAACATGAATTCGATCGATGGTTTATTAATATTTTTGCTTTTTTTTGCCGACCATACTTTGCTTTTTCACAGTGAAGTGACGTTCGTGATCAGGTCCGTTGTCGGATTTTATTATTCACGGCTATAATCAAGCAGCTATTGACGAATTTCATGCCAACTCGTCCCAGGAGATTTTGTGAAAAACAATTTTTTTTAAATTCTCAAAAAAATTATGTGAATAGTCATTACAATTTCTAACAAGTCACCCATGCATCAGAAGATGGGCACTTTTAGAGGTAAAAGGTTTTTTTTCTATCAACAGTTTTTTCATGTTTTCTTTGAAAAAAATATAATTAATCCTAATTTTATTTAAAGTCAAAATAACGATATAAGTGCGATTCACATACAACATCCACGTCACGTTTACGTCAAGTCACATCACGTTACGTCAATTATTCTCCCATACAATTCGGGACATCGAAGCTGAATTTGACAGTTTTGAATTTTACATGAAATAAAATAAATAAAACGGAAAGTAAAAAGTACATGTAATTTTACACGAGTAATGAATTTAATTTTTATAATGGTAAGTATAAAACAAAAGTATAAGATGCTGCAGAACTGCAGAACAAATTAGCAACGTAAGAAACACACTTCTTCGGTGTATAAAATTACGTTTTCTCTGCGACGGGAAAAATGAACACATCTTCAGGAACGGAATAATGATTGAAAATCAAATTTTCCGTATCAAATGAATATTGTATGTAAAAGTTTAACAAGTTTTCTTGAAGTCATTAAAAATCGTGAAAAATGATTGTCATTGAATTATCAAAAATTTAGAACTGATTTTAATCATGCTGATTCGAAAGAGGGCATTGTAATTTAAAACTGCTGTAGGTGGCAACACTATGAATAACATTGAATAAATTATTCGTTCGACATTTGACGCGACGATGATCTTATTCAAATATGATTTTTTGTCGAAGACCACAACTTAGTATCTTTTATAGTTTCTGATATATATTTCAGGAGTCTCCAACTCCCAAAAAATAATATTCTACTCTTTTTGTGTAAATTTTTGCGTTTGACATGTTCTTGACATGTTTCTAAATAGGAAAAAAAATCCTGAACATGTACATCGCGATAGTTTATACATATAATTGTTACGAGTTGGAAATTAATAGTAATTTTTCAATAAAAAAAACATGAAAAAGCGAAAAGCTGACTATAAAAGAGCTAAAAAAAAAGGAAAGAGGAAAACTTAATATTCATTTATTTTTATTATTTTATTTATTTATTTCAATTATTTATTTTTTAAATTTGTTTAATATTATTTAATGAAAACTCAAATAATTATCTACAATTCATTATTTAACCAACATTTTGTAGGTCTCATAGTGTATGGATAATTTTTTTTTTGAAATTTATAGTTTTTTCAATTTTTTATTCGACAAATCTCAGCATACATCGGAAGATGGGCGCTCTTGCAGAAAAAGAATTTTTGGAACAACTTTTTCATGATTTTTTTAATTACTATTAATATTGAACTCGTAAAATTTTTATGTATAGATTATAGCGATGTACATGTTCTGCAAACATTTTTCTATTGATTTTCTAATTACACAAAAATGTTAAGAGTGAAACATATTATCTCATATACTCCATACAAACATGCCATATATTTCAGAAACTATAAAAGATAGAAAGTTCACATGTTCAACAAAAGTTCAAATAAGACAAAAGTTAATAAGATTTAAAACATTGTCGAATCCACTATATGGCTATCTTAATTTTATAGAAAATTGGGATTTTTTTTAATTATGTTTTTTTTTTCAAAAAACATGAAAAAGGTGTTGTTAGAAAAAGTGCCCATCTAACGATGCATGAGTGACTTGTTGAAAAATATAAGTTTTTGAAAAAAAAAATTCAATTGAAAAAATATTCTTTAGCGTACTTTTTTTTGAAAAAAATAAAAAAAAAATTGGTATTTCTCTATGAAAATTTAAACAATTTCCTTCATTCCATCCTTCGACCAGAATTTTGAAGGTATTACAGTTTTTAAGTTATAAATTTATGCAAAAAATTAAGAAATTTTTTTTGACCCTTTCCAAAAAGTAGTATAATTTTTTAATGATTTCAAGTATGCAATGTTGCTTGAATGACCAATGTCTATACACAAGGTTTCACTGCAGTCTAAGATGTTGCTGCCAAAGTCCAGTCGAGTTGGAATGAACTTCGTATATGGCATTTATATTAACAATTCTTTTGTTTTCAGGTCTTTGCTATGGAAAATAATGAACTACTCACGTTTAGTTTCTTGATAAAATTTCCCAATTTATGCGGGCTAGGCTTCTATGGCTTTTCTACCTATAAAAACTGTCAGTTAGCAGTTTCAATAATGAATTTGCTTATATCTTTTACCTTCCTGCCTTAATTTTCTTGATTAATATTTAATAATCTGTGTTCAATCTCCTCAAGCTCGTATTTAGTTGCTATCTTAACTGAAAAAGAACGAATAAAAATCAAAAGTTTTATTGAAAAAACAAATAACTTACCTCAACAAAAGAATCAAAACAATACCAGTAGAACTGACAAGACGTTTCGAGAAAGATATTGGACATTGTCAAAAAATTCGTATTGCTATAAAACAAAGCTCTATTGTTTATAGCAAATATCCCAGAATACCCGAGCAAGAATGCAACAATAGAATTCACCGTATAAAATAGCCGTATAGGGCACGAAATGTTCAGTACTTCGTTCTAGAGGTGGGCAAAACAGTTCACTTTAATGAACCGTTCAGTGACCAACCGTTCACTCAAGTGAACTAGTTCTTTTGAGCAGTTCACTCACTCTTTTGTACAGTGGAGGGATATGTCAAAGCAAGTATAAAAAGTGTGGGATGTTATGTAGGATTGTTCGTTCATTAAATGCCGTATTAATCATTATTCGTCCGATATTTGTTAGAAATAACTTAGCACAATAGAAAATCAAACTTTGATTTTGAAATCTCGATTTTGTTTGAGTCGTTATTTAACATTGTGATGTTTTGCTTACGATGTATTGCAATAAATGCTATAGCAAAACTGTACCCAAACCGCGAACGTCCATCTCAAAATTATCGAGCACAATATGATATAATATAAAACATATTTCATATTAGCGACGCGAATTTTAATGTTTAACTGTTTAAATCTTTCCGCTTTCAACTTATTTTCCAAGTTAGGTGGATTCGCATACCAACTTACTGAAATATTTACCCTGAGCTCCAAAATACGAAATTAAATTTTTATTTGATAAATAATTTTACAATCCAATTTAAATCCTGAAAATGATGCGCTTTTTTATGAAAGCGACAATACCGACATATTATTTTTGTTGTTTCATGGGGCTATCGTTTGTTTCTATTCTTAATTTGAGGACTATTTACCTTGATTCATATTTGATTTTTCATTTTGATTTGATTTGATTCATCTATCACTCGTTCGTTTTCTTTCCTCTTATACACCAGTCACCATACACAGTCCGTTCTGAACTGCATGCACAGTTCATTCGGCGGTCTTCTCACACAGTTCGTTCTGAACTGTATACACAGTTCAGTCAGCGGTAAGTTCGTTCTAAGTTGTATTATCAGTTCATCGTTCACCGTACACAGTTCGTTCTGAACTGGGTATGGGAACTGGGAACTGGGGCGACAGTTCATATGAACTGTTGCCCAGCAAAAAAGAACGACAGTTCGTTCACTCTTTTTGGTGAACTAGTTCTTTTGAACGATTTGTCCATCTCTACTTCGTTTAGTCGCAAATATACCACATATCAGTATAGACCAGGGAGGGCCAAACGGTAGTCCGCGGTCTACTGGTCGCCCGCGTAGGTATTTCTAGGCGCCCGCCACATATTGCCGTGATCATTGTAATAACTATTAAATACATGTATGTTTGGAATATTACGTTAAAAATTATTTTTAAGTCCGAATATTTCCGGTTTCAAGAAAAGTGAAAAGTGTTTTAGTGGAAATATCGCAAAATTTTATATAGAAATGGTTAAATAAAGTTCAGTACTACATGTTTCAAGTAATTAAATAACATGAAGTAAAAAATTTCATTCATACTTTAAACATTTAAAACTGCCTTCGTGCCTGCCCAGCATATACCCAGCAAACATTAAATCGTAAAAAAATCTTAAATTGGAGATGATATACATACATCCAAGACACATTACTTGTATGATGTGCAGTGACGTCGAGTGAAGCTTTTGCGTCCGGGGCGGGAGAATTGATTTGCATCCCCACTCCCCATCAAAAATCATATCTATCCAATTTCTTCATATAAATTCGGTTCATTCTGCACCCCTAAAACCTTGCACCCGGGGGTGGGCCGCACCACCCAGGCGACGCTAATTATGATGTGTATAACTGGCATATGCATACGAAATTGGAGGCCATATACATGTATATAGGGTATATGATGTTATATAAACGATAATTATAGGATTTATTGTTTCCTGGGATGTATGTATATCGCCTCCACGTTTGCATGTATGGGCTGGCTAGGCACACTATATACATGCAATTTCTATTAGTCATACTTGTATGTTTGTGAATATAAACCTCAAAATAAAATCACTACACTAAACATCAAGAACTGCTGGAAATCTCTTAACAATATTTGTTAAAATTTAGAGATGTGCTCAACTCCGGTTTTGATGACAACTTTTATGCATTAAATTAAATCGTACGATAATTATATATAAACATAAACATTCCCACCTTTCCACTTTCATTAAACACCTCATAGTAGAAATCTGTCAGTATACATACACTCTCCTACGAAACATAGTGGAAATAAATATATTCGTCGATGTAAACAAGCGGTGAAAAAGGAGACACTCGGTGAAAAAAAGGAGATGTTCGTAGGCTAATCCAATTACTAGTACGGTAGAAAATGACAAGATTGGTTGCATTTACCAAAAAAATCGTTATATTTACAAATTATTTCTCTTAGTGTAGTTTTCATTTTGCGCTTCCATATTTTTCAATACATATTTTTTCTGAGTGTATCCATTGACGTTCCCCTCAGTGTTTTTTGGCGTTTGAAAAGTCAGCCCAGTTAACGAGCGGAATTCGCTAACTGGGAGGCGGCTTCAGCCCAGTTAGCGGACGACCACTGTACTAGATATGGGTGACAGGATGCATTGAACGCATTCTCCCCATATGAACTCGTTGTGTTTCGTGTTTTGCTTGATAGTTTGTTTTGTCTCTCATTTCAGTGTTCGAGTGTTCGTGTCAAGAAGGGTGAAGATAGAAAGAGTTTTGATATGGATTTTTTCTCTTCGCTCAGGTTTCGGCCATAGGTTTTCGCTCTTTCATATACATAGATCGTTCTTTTATCGGTTCGGTGTGCTTATGTACCACGCATAACCAAATTCAATGATCGCAAGCATGGAAGGGTGGAAGATCTCAGATCCTCTTTCATATTTCGGATTCCAGATACAGATTTTCAAACATATTAATGAATTAATTCGTAAATGTAGTTATTGTTTGTAGCCATGTTTTCGTCGTACCATATTTTGTTTCAATCAAGAAAGTGCTGGTGTGCAATGTGCTGGTGTGTGTTTGTCTGTTGCCAACGGTGGTATATGTGTGATTAATTTAGGGATGTTCATTTGATGGGTGGTGGATGAGTAATTTCAGATTATGTTTTTGTGCTGATTTGGCGTGTTAAGGAGCGTCCACATTAAGCCGAATGATGCCGATCGATCGATTAACTATCTGTTCGTTCTTTAATTTATTGACTCTGTACTTCCTCAATTATTTTATTTCTTCATTCATTATTAATTATTTCTTTAATCCTTCAACACTTGGATTCCCTCGGTGACCTTCTCAGGTTAAGAATATATCGTCGATTAGAGGAATACTAAAAGGGTTTCTTAGCGACCATTTCAGGTTGCCAAAAATAACCTTGGTCTCCGCGATTTAATGAAAATATATAGATCGAGAGTTTTCAAAGGAGTTTTTCATGATCTTCTCAGGTCAGGAAAAATACCTAATACCTATGTACTACGTACGATGAATAACGAAATGCATGACCGGTCCGATAAGAATGTATATTTCCTTCAAATATACTTTCGCTGAATAGTTGAGAGTTCACTTCTTTAGAATCATATCACTTACCGCAGTGAATCCTGGTTTTCTTAACCATTCCCACTAACAACTATCCCTTCCATGATAAACGCTAGGGAACCACGCTATAGAGGCGACCCTTCTGGCCTTCGGGCGGCGAATATCATACTAACATTCCTTCCCTTCCCCTGGTGACCTGGTGACGTGGCCGGCGTCGTTATTGACCATTTAAAGCTCGAATCACCGAAAACTACACAACGAGAATGATTTGCTAGTCCCAAGCGTCATTCTATGTGTTCTTTGTGCAATTTGGTTGGTTCAGGTCAATCACGGAGAGCAACTACGAATTGTACAGTCTACCCAAGCTCAAGCTCAAGCTCAATGAACCTTTTTAAATTCTAAGTAAGTTGAGGCGGGGGATCTGATACGTTTTAAAACGCTTAAGGTCCCAGGTGTATATAATATTTCAGAAACAATCCCGTCCGTATCTCCTGGACTCTACATTCAACCCAAAGTCTGTTGCTGAGAAATTCAACCCAATTTTTTGGCGGGACTTGGAAAAAATAAAGTAAACATATTTTCGCAATTCAGGTTTCAAAAATCAAGTTTTAACTAACGACACAGTATTATTAAATTTTAATTTTTGAGAGTCGGAAATTTCGTTAAATCATGCGGGAAAAGTCAGGAAGATCTCGACGTTTTACGCATTTTTGAATCATTTGGCATCGCATTTTTTTTAATTTTCCAAATTTCATGTCCCCCACCCCTTGGAGGATTTTCGAGGATCAAAAATCAAAACTTTGAGCGCTTTAAAGGACCCCTAAATCATGTTCGATTGAACCGAAACTTTCCTTGGGCTTGGACCATTAAACAAAATGTACATGGTTGGTTTTTGAAATTTGACGTGACCATTTTCGCTGCCACCCTAATGTAGAGCATATGGGAAATCACTTTTTCGAATATATTTTCACTTTTCCAATTTATCTCGCCGCATGAACTTTCTATGGGTGAAGATAAACACAACACCATAAACAGCTTAAGTCGGCATAAAATTGACGCAAAAATCCGTCAATCCATCATGAAATGACTGAGCATTATGCGTTTTGAAATAGGACATTTTACACAATGCGATCGATTTTCGTTTTTCAATTTGTACTACTAAAATTTTCCTGAAAAACTACTAACTTTCGCCGATCAGAAAATCAACTCTTTAATCATTCAATAAACTCTTACCTATACGTCAAAACAAACAAAACAAACCGTAAGACTGGTAATTGGCAGACACAATTTACAGCGATGAAATGCATCTCAAACACAAAAAAAATGGACAATAACTTCGTCAAATATACTTCTACCGCAGAAATTCGAGTATTTTTGAATTCATTCCGTATTTTCAAAGTATACGATTTTCTACTACAAACCAAACTAATACTCGGTTATTTTGATAAACTTGCGTCATTTCAAATAACGCACCATACATAGCACAGTTGTGTAAAGCTAATGTTTGTGATGGATTGATTTATTCAATGGAAAAAACAGTCTGTTAAGTACACAAATCACATACTTATCCTCTGGCGCTGTCCTTCACCTTTCCTTTTCAGCAGACCTGACGAAAGAATCAGCTCAGATTTTCGAGAGCTCCATACAGATTGACCACGTGTGCCAGCTGTTTTGGTGCTGATCTAACAATGGGATTACTGAATGATTCCAATTGTTGTTTTCGTGCGCTCCCCGCTTAAGCCGCTCCTTTTGCCGAATGAGTGGTGCCGGTCAGTGCTATATGACTCAACGGGCCAAATGCGCGCCAAGGCTTGACTTGTCAAACATTTCGTTTGTTCGATGCTGTTCACGCAGATGATCTGCTCGCAGTGATCGCAAGCTAATCGCGAGCAACACTCACTCGAGGTGTGTGTAGTGTCCAGCCAGCCAACCAGCTGGGCGGAAGTAAATCGAGTGTGAGAAGTTACCCTTCTCTTGTGCATGCTACTGGATGTAAATCACTTCATTGTGAGCGCGGATAGTAGCGACCGTATGTCTGCTAATACTGGCAAACGGTTCCCAGAGTTGATTGCAGCTGGCTCGGAAGACAGACGTGTGTTTGCGTTTTCGAGGGGTTCGAGAAAATCAACAACATAGGGCAATCAAGACTTCCTTTCGAATCGAACAAAAAAATCGATGTACTTACGACTTCTGGAGGCGTTAATCGCAGACGTGTTCGCCAGTGCCAGCAAGCAGAGGAATTTACTGCGAATGGCTCGCCTTAAAAACAAACTGTTACGCAGCATCCGAGCGCATTCGGAGAATTCGTTTTGGGGTGAGGCAAATCAGCGCTCACCTCGCGTGAGTTATGTCATTCATAGCCAAATCGAATCCAACTGCAATTGCTTTGCCAACGTGTTTAAATCTCGCCTAAGCCAATCTCTGAACACAGAACGAGTCAGGCTAGAGTGCTATTTGTGGGGACCCGCAAGATGCACGTGTTCACGAAAAGCACGAGAATTAAAATATCTGCTTTCGAATGCAGTTGCATCGCTGTCGCTTCGTTTGTGTTCTGGAGGAGACATTTTCAGGATTATTAATAGCAAGACGAAAGACGACAACAGACGACAGGAGGACCCATAGCGTGGTGGCGTCTACCCTGGACGACATGATGCACCTTTCTATTTTTGGGAGTATCACGTAGCTCCTGGTGGTGATGCTGGCAGCGGTGATATGACGCCGGTGCTGTTCTGTTTCATCGTGTCTTGGCAATATCCCCTGAGGAGTCCCGTACTGCCAAAGCCAACACGTATCAGTCTCACGCAGCGTGAAAATTTCGGCAGTCTTCTCGCCATCATTATTAGGGCTTGTTCACATCACAGCTCACGAATTGCAGCAGCAGCTGCCGCTAAAAGACGGGTTTCTTCCGTCTTCGCCATCCTGATGGCATCCGATTCGATGCGTACCTATAAATAAAGGCAGACGAAATTCCATCTAATTCATTGAAGGTTGAAGGTTTCAATGGGTGAATCCGCAATGGCTTTGACCATTCAAGTGCCAATGCATCAATGCAGCTCTATAGCTTTTCTTTGACACTTTCCGTCCGTTCGCGCGCCACACATCTTGAGCCAAATGAATCGGCACGTGTTCCATTGTTTACCGTCACTCATTGCATATGAGCAATTCGGAATGAAATCGATAAATGACAAAACATGAGCATTTTTGATTCGAATGAAAGTTTGTATTCCGTTTGGGTTGGAGGAAAATGAATTTTCCACAGCATTTGTGAATTTTTTGACTAAAGTGTGACTTTTGAAAAGGGCGTATCGAATTTAGTAAGAGAAATCTTTGATAATTTATATCTCAAAAACTATGAGTCGTACCTAGTGATCCCCGATAATCGTTCGATTAATCGATTAATCGATTAATCGAATACTTCTTACAGAAATCGATTATCAATCAAACGAGTACTGGGCAACCAATAATCGAAGTGCACGAATAATTTACGTCGATTAATCGATCCAAATCCGGAGTAAAAAAACTCATGACCGCTGCAATTTTATCCTGAAAATCAATCATTATATTTGACGCTCTCGTTGACGGCAACGCGAATTGAGCTTCGTTTACGAGTTTAGGGGAGCAAACAAGATAATAATTGATTTTCAGGCGGAATGAATACTTTTTTGATTCCAGATGACTTTCTACCAATTGAGAAGTATTAGTCTAATTAATTATTTCTCTCAGTCTGACGATTAATCCATTAATCGTTTATTTGGGGCGATTAATCGTAACGAATAACAAACTGCCGAAAAGTATACGATTAGCTGATGAACGGTTAATTTCAAAAATCAGAGATCACTGGTCGTACCAAAATAGTGTTGATTTTTTTTTTTTTTTTTATCTTCGCTTATTTTTCGTCGGCCTATTTCCGCCACTTTAGTGCCAATCACCGACATCAGGGAGGCGACTCCACCTGTTCCTACCTATCAGACTCAACAACTCATGAGCCGGGTCAACTTCTTTTACTTCCGCTCCGAAGGAAGACGTAACCAGAGATTTTTCGCCTCAGAAAATCCCAACGACGCCAGCTGGGATTGAACCCAGGCCGATCGGATTGTGAGGCTGTTACGCTAACCATACAACCACTGGCGCCGTCATAAATAGTGTTGATGTCCAAACGTGAAAAAAAAAACACTGAAAATAAAAATAGTACTTTTTTTATTGACAAAATTACTTACTTTAATTTGCAATATCTAAAATACATATTTTTAATTTTTTTTTTCATATAAAATAGAAGACATGCAGAAAATTTAAAAAATGATCGTAAACCTATTTTAGACGAACTTTGTGGAACATTGAATTTTTATGAATTTTCGGAACTTGCAATTTTGGTATGTTTTTTTGACCTCACCCCCATCTCGAAGAAACTCTCGCTTGAGCATCCTGGAGTTGGGCTCTATTTGATTTGAAAACAGATAACAATAGATGGAATAGTGAAACAATGTTAGTATGAGGAGGCGAGCGGACAGAATTAGAAGTACACTGATAATGGGATCCCAGTGAATAATATTATTTCTTTCAAGGGATTCAATATTAATTTAATCAATATTAAAAATATGAGTAACGAAAAACACAAAATATATATACTGGTAAACATGTTGAGAAAATAGGATAGACATATAAAAGTTTACTTTATTGTTGTGGTTGATTGCTTTTCATATTATGAATTCATGTATTTTTGACATAAAATATAGATTTTATGTCAAACAACGATTTTGCAACACTTGCAGTCTCTTGAGCCTTGTTTTGCATGCATGCCCCCATACTAAAATGCCGTATTGTAGTTGTGAATGGATGCATGCGAAATAGAAGTTTATAAGGGCTTTTTGGGGCACAAAAGACAACACTCTTCAAGACACCGCAGAAGATATTTTTTAGGCAATTCATTTGCTACGTCCAGGATAAGTTAAAATCTAGGTGGACACAAAGGTATTTGAAGTTTGGGACCTTGCCGATAGATACATCTAGAATTTTAGGGTCTGGACAAGTAATGATGTTTTTCCTTGGCGAGTGAAATAGTATTTATTTTTTTTTAGATTAAGTGATAACAAGTTAACCCGGAAATAAAGGGTGTGTCACATCAAATTGCATCACGGAAAAAACGTTGTAGAAATTTAATTTTTAGGAATTATATCTTCAGCTTTCGCTTATAATCAGATGAGAGTGTATAGATCACGTTGGCCATGCTTCACTGTCAATTTTTCGTAAATTTGGAAAAATGTCTTCGAACGAAAAAGAGCGTCGTGAATTAATCCTGTGCACTCATTTCGAGAATCCGGAGTTGTCACATCGGGATATCGGTAAGATGCTGGGAATCGTCCAATCCACGGTCAGCAGAGTACTAAAACGATACTTCGAGAACCTAACCATCGACCGGAAGGTGAAGAACGGCAAAAATGGATGCTCCGTCAGTGAAAAAGATCACAAGCGCGTAGTTAAGCAGTTTAGACGTGATCCGAGAAGTTCGGTCCGGGATGTCGCCAATAAGCTGAATTTGTCAAGTTCATTCGTCCAGCGGACCAAGCAGCGGGAGGGCCTGCGTACATACAAGGTTCAGAAGGCTCCTAACCGCGACGAAAGGCAAAACATGGTGGGGAAGACGCGAGCCCGGAAGCTGTACACCGAAATGCTGACGAAGCCGCATTGCCTGGTAATGGACGACGAAACCTACGTCAAAGCGGACTTTCGTCAGCTGCCGGGCCTGTTGTTCTTCTCCGCAGAGGACAAATTCAGCGTTCCGGAGGAGATTCGCAAGCAGAAACTATCCAAGTTTGCCAAAAAGTACATGGTGTGGCAAGCGATCTGCTCTTGCGGAAAGCGGAGCGCCCCCTTCGTGATTGGGCGATTATGAAACAGGCCCTCCGGAAGAACCCAAAAGTTGTCAAATCGGAGGCGGACTTCAAGAGAAAATGGATTTCTGTTCAGAACCTTATGGACGGGGTCAAGAGGAAGGTGCGAGCATACGGGCTTGGGCTCGAAGTATGAATAAAAAGAAAATGCCAAAAGTTGTTTAATAGTTTTTATTTTACTGTCTAAAATTTTCAAAAGGATCGGTCTACTGAGCGAATTTCTGAGCGTTTTTTCCGTGATGCAATTTGATGTGACACACCCTTTATTCACTGAGGATAGCTAGGTCATTTTCCATTAGTGAGACTACTAATCTCGAGTCACAGCATGGATAAAATAATGCTGTGTCACCCGCAAACAGTTTGGCCGTTCCTTTCAAAGGCAGGTTTCCTATGTCATTGTCGTACAGTAGGAATAGTAGAGGTCCAATGTTACTACCTTGAGGTATGCCAATATTTATTGGACTTAGGGTATATTTACCATCATTAAGAGTTACATATTGTTGTCTACCGGAGAGATAACTACTGACATGGTCGTTGGCTATCCCACGTATTCCATAAATATTGAGCTTTTTTAGCAATATTTGATGATCTATCGCCTTCAAATGCCTTCTTGAGATCTAGAAATAGGTCACCATCAATCATTTTATGCTCTTTTTTATCAATTAGCTCATCTAAAAGCTCAGTGATGGCGGTTGAAGTGCTGCACCCATGTCTTGATCCATGCTGAAACCTGTTGAGAACGTTATTTCAATTCAGAAAATCAAGCTATCGATTCAAAAGCAGTTTCTCAAATATATTGTTGAAAACCAATAGTGTTGAAATCGGTTGACAGGTCCTTGGATTTGTGGAGTCACCGGCTTTGAAACTGGTACAACTCTAGCAACTTTCAAGGAATGTGGATAGCTTCCGGTTGACATTATATTGAACATTTGTGAGCAGATTCTAGAAAAGGCAACATGATTTTTCTTTATGAGACTTGTTGAAATATTATCAGGCTCACAACCCTTTTTGCTATTCAACTGATTTATGATCATAATTACCTCATTCTGGACATATTGTGAGCAGGGCCCGAAATCTTCGAAGGTGAAAAATGAAGACCGACCCTACTTTTAGTAGCTTCGCTTCGACTAGAACTGCTTCGGCAGTCGCCCACAACAAAAAGTGACTTGTCTAGAAAATGAATTGACTAGCGTTGACTAGCGAGGATTACTGGTGAACTAGTCCGGTCAGTGGTTATTTTAACTGACTCGACTAATGAATACAAAGAGGCAGCTCTTCATTCAACACTTCCATTTCCCCCTGACACTAATTTTATACCCGCGTACGCAATCTTATTTTTACGTCCATATAAGGAGGAACGAAAACATGATTTCTGATGCAAAAAAGAAGTTACTCCATCAATGGACGGTTTATTGTCTACCCATAGTGAACTCAAACCAACGAACTTAGACATTTATCGAGTATGCTATAAAGGTCCTCGCGTTAGTATTAGTAAATAGCGTTCAAAATAGCGCACACACACTGCACGCTATTTTATACGTGTGAATAATTTTCGTGTACGATACAAAAGAATCTAGCTCACCTGTAGCGTATGTCAAACAAATGCAATGTGGACAATTTGACTGGGAAGAATGAAATGATATAGTCGAATCGGTAGAGGGAGATAGTGACTAAACGCCCGACTGACTGTTTAGTCGTTTTGGCGGAGAAACTGCGTGAAGAAGCCAAAAGTCATTACTAACTGAATAAGGATATAGTCAGTCAGATAGTCAACTGATTATCCTCATTTGACTATGACTATGCAGAGCCCTGATTGTGAGTTCATAAATGGGTTGTCTTCGTCGTGCTTAGTAATGTCTCTAGATAATTGAGTGCCAATATTTGTAAAAAAATATTGAAAATTTGACATACATCATTATTATTTGTAAACTCACTACCATTATGAATCAGGCTAACTTGAGATTCATCTTCAGTGCGTTCTAAAATAGAGTTAATTGTTTTCCACATGTTGGACTGATTTGTGCTGCTCAAAATTTGTTGATAATATGCACTTTTAAACATCTTTTTTCAATTTGTGTTTTTTTCGATACTTGATTCAACATCTGTTGCAGATACGAATCATCGGGTCTATTTTTAACCTTCTTCGAATATCTATTTTTCAATTATATCATCTTCCATAGATCGTAGGACATTCAAGGGCAAACATTCCCTTTGATATGCGACTCAACAGAAACCATTCGTGAGCATTCTGATAGTAGTGAATTGTAAGTTGACGTGATATTAGTCAAATACAGTTGAACGTTTTCTCCATAATTTAGTGTATTCAAATAGTGTGGAAATTCAGTATTTAGCTTGTCATGATCTGTGATCATTTTGTTCAATTTTGTTTTGACTTTACAACCGTATAGCTGCAATGAAGACACTATTAAAGAGTGATCACTTAAATTGGAAAACACTGTATCATTACGAACATTTGGCGGGTCAATGATCCTATACACAACATGGTCTAATATTTGATTGCTTCCCGGGCGAGTAGTAAGCGTATTGGAACATATGAAACCTGAAGACTGAAGGAGATTACTGTATCGAATTACAAGGTTATTCGTTGAATGATTCACAAGAACATTTACATCACCTACAGATCATTTGTGGGCATAAATTATGAATTCCGATGTGGTTTCTAAATCAAATTGTTCTAACAAAAAAACTCTTTATCTATCTTCTTCCAAATGCAGCCATTCTCGAGATATTTAAAAAAATATTCCTAATTTATTGTCTTTTTTGTAGTAAATAGGCTCTTTAAATATGTTTGTCGTGTTATACCGCCATGTTCACGAAATTTTATGAATTTGCTTACAATTTTCAACAACTTTTCCGAATACACCATTATGTTAAAAATATATGTACAACTGTTTCTAAGACACTATTTCGGTACGACTCATAGTTTTTGAGATTTAAATTATCAAAGATTTCTCTTACTGAAATCGATATGCCCGTATTCAAAAGTTACACTTTCCTCCAACCCAAACGGAATACAAACTTTCGTTCGAATCAAAAATACAAGTGTTTAAAATCTGCATTTTTAGTTCGATTTCATTTGGAATTGCACATATGCGCTCGACTAAGTGGAGGCGCACATGGCTTCCAATATATATGCAATATATGCATTCGTTACTCGTCGGCCCGGAACGGAACTCGACTCGAAAAATGAATGCTTCTCTGTTTAATTTATTTCATTCAGTCTTGATTTATGTCGAACATAAGGAACCCAGATGATGAATAGAAAGAATTAGATGAAAATCTTTTCCTCGCTACCATCAAATGCAAAGGGATCGGAAATTTACGGTTTGTGGCGTACTCCAAGAACATCGAGGGGACGTGATCGCGCAAAAATATGAATCATCGCAAATTTGCATACCAGACATCGGAACATGCTGTAGGCGCGCGCGTACTCGAAAGCCTTAAACAACGGGTAAAGCGTCACGGGCGCATGTAATTTTGTGCCAAATCCCATGCTTAAGTCATTCTTGCGATCGGTTCCGTTGATCCCTTGAGGCAACTGCAGACATCGTGGAGGAGGCGCTTTTTTATGTACACCAACAATAACGTCGAAGAAAGATCAACACCGAGAGACACGTTTCGTGTGACGATTTCCTGCTCCGCGCTCCTTGGGAACGAGTGTTTGCAGGCAGGGCGGAATAATGTTAATAATAATAATAATAACGAGGAGAGTCGTAAAGGTAGGCAGAACTCGAGAGAATTATGGACACCCAATACAATAAGTGTCGCGACGATAACCAAATCGGAACTTAACGATGGCGCCTTGTTTCTTTGGTTTGTTTTTCGCGGGCGATGGTTGTGATTCAACTATGCCCTGGGTGGTGAAAAAATTAGTTATTGTTTAGCTAATATTTTTCGTGGTGCTGACAAGCGGCCATACAAACACATAGTGTCACTAATGTTCGCTTGTTACCACCTCCATGAACTGTAGACACCTTTTTGGAATGTAATATTACTGAGAACTTGAATCGTCTGTTGGTATTCGAACCTTAAAACTAGAGTCAAGCGCTTCTTAATAATCAGTGATTGTATAAGCGGATTAGCCCACGAGCCTCTAGATACGAGGGTCGTTCAAAAAAAAAAAAGTTTCAGCGGAAAAATAAAGTTAGGACCAAAAACAAGGTGAAGTTCGTAATCTACGTTTTATTTTCTATTTTTCTTCATAATCGCCGTAACGTTCGAGGTAGTTTTCATAGCGTGGGACGAGTTTTTCTATTTCGAGCGCGAAGTGCGTAGCGTCCAATTTTTTGAAGTACGATGTAACTGCGTCACGAATTTCTTCAGTGTTATCGAATCGTTGATCGCCGAACGCCTGTTTTATCACCGTACTATTGTGAAGTTTTGGGCCGATTAAGAACAAAAGGCCAGGTTTATTGACGAAAGGAGTGTTCCTCAGCTACGATAATGCGTGGCCCCATTCTGCTCGCGTAACTCAAGAGCAATTGAAAAAATTCAAATGGATTGTGTTCGAGCATCCTTCTTACTCCCCTGACCTCGCCCCTAGCGATTATCACTTATTCCCGGTGGTCGAGAGTTCGTACACCCAAACTAACGTTGCCAGAAAGCATTTTATTTTCGGCAGAAACCATGTCTTTTCGTGTTTTGAAGCGTCAAATGAACGAATAAAATTATATATATATATATATTATATATATATTAATTATATATATATATACATATATATATATATATATATATATATATATATATATATATATATATATATATATATATATATATATATATATATATATATATATATATATATACTTACCAGTATTTGAGAGTTATGATTTTTTCTGTTATTTTTAGACTCATTCAATGTAATAAATCGGGATGACAACTTCACACTTTCTTCCAAATGACATTAGAATTGCCTTCATTTTTCCTAATAAAATCAATATCTGCACTTGGAACAGTTTACTATACGATTTATCTATTCAAAAACTTTTAAACACTTTCAGACAACATCCGATGAAAGACTAGATGTGTTCAATGAAAGAAAACAGATGTTCGGGGTGAAAGTAATGAAAATCGCTCTCTTACTCTCAGTTCCTCTAAAGGCTTCCCAGATTGTAATAACGCAGTCGAGTTCTGTTAAGTGGTTTCATAATAACTGATCTATGTATCAAAGAAAAAGTTCGTTATTATAATGTTCTTCTTCAATAAAAATCAAGGATGTTTTATGGCAAAATGAGCTTTGGAGTTTTACTATTCTAAACTAAAGATAGAAATGAAAAACAGTTCGAAAGAAATATAAGTTTTGTTCAAATTTAGATTTTTTTGAGGACGAATTTTCTTTTGTACCGATTACTGTGTAACTTTCACGATAACTCTGTTGCCAAAAAACAACAATTTTCTGTGAGAAATGGTCGTTGCATTTTAGGTGATTTGGTCAGTACAAACTTCTTCTATATTTAGACATGGGCGATTATTCAAACGAAAAATAAAATGGGTGGGTTATATCTATAATATAACCGCAAGGTTGACGTGGGACTAGCTCAGGCACTCAGTGCCAGAAGTTCAGTGAGCAGAAGATATGAAGGCATATCCTTCAATGAAATATTGAATATGAACATCGCCTGCGAATGACGGATCCCAATAATAGCATGTCCGAATAAGAACCTGAAATTATTGAGAACCAGAGCAGTGGGTCCAAAGCCCCAGTAAAGGTGGATAGTTGTAATAGCTGTTATCCATGGTTATTATGGAAAGAAAGTAATGGATAAACCCCTAATCCAAGGTGTAAAGCGACCCGTGCCGAGGGATGAATGGTAGGGGGGTCTAAACCCTGCCGATAACGGAGCCTGTGGAGCACCAGTGCGCCCTCCACAGTATCGTCTGCCCTTGCTGCATTAAGCCGGTCACTGATGCAGCGGACTTTCTTTACCGCGAGACTCGTGGGATTTCAATGAATAATCCAAATGATAACACTTCGGGTTCCAGCAGCCTCTCTCTGTCGGAAAAAACCTCCATAAAGATCGACTCTATGAGTATTGAAGAGGATGAAGTACTGAGTGACGCACCTGTGGATGTTCAGTCATGCTCCTCTTCCATCCTTAATACTCCGACTAGTTGTGAGTCACTAGAGGATGATATGAAACATTCGAAGCAAAATCTCTGCCCCCGACAAAGAGTGGGGCAGAATGAGCAGAAAGAAGTAGCACAAAACACTCTTCAAAACAATACCACAACAACCACTATCGAATCTGGAATGTACTTCAAAGAAGCCTTAGAGCAGATCAAAGTTGGTATTCTCCCGGAGAACTATCCCAACACTGAACTGACTACAGCTCAACTAGTTTTCCATTCAGAATGTTCAACTCACTGCAATAGAGCAACAAAGAAGAGAACCGGTGAAACCCAAGTTTTTCAACTGCTCATATAAGTCGGGTTATCTAATCCTTTCTTGTAAAGACTATCAAACTTCGAAATGGTTGAAGAAAGTGGTTCCCATGATAACCCTAGAGGATAACATAAAACTGGTTGCTCTAGACGCAAAAAATATTCCGCGCCCAGAGATTCTTCATGCCTTTTTTCCACAAAGTGCAACATACAGTGACGATAGACTCAAAAGCCTCATTGAGAGCCAAAACGAGAATCTCTCCACCGATAAATGGCGAATACTCAAGAGATCAAATCCCAAAGAAATCCACGCGGATTGGACGCTAACAGTCGACGAAGCTTCAATGCGTCAACTTGTTAGCAACTACTTCAAAATAAACTTCCGATTTGGCGAAACTAAGCTGAAGAAAACTAATCCAAATCCCGGATCGGTCAACCCAACCTAATGCAGAACACTAAAGTTTTGCAAATAAACCTCTATCACGCTAAAGCAGTGTCGAGTGTGTTATCCAGGAGGTTTACAAAGGACGCTGTGGATCTAGCTCTTATCCAAGAGCCTTGGGTTCACAAAGGAAGAATAATAGGTATTCAAACAGGTTCATGTAAGTTGTTCTACGCTGACAAGCATGACTCCCCAAGATCTGCTGTCTTAGTAAAAATTAAATGCTTTCCTATTACAGAGTTCATTCAAAGGGACATCGTCGCAATCAGAGTGGAAGTACCAACCGCCAAAGGAAAATCCAACATCGTAATTGCGTCGGCTTATTTTCCTGGCGACATTCCTGAGGTTTCCCCACGAGAGGTAGCGGCGTTTGTTAACTACTGTAGGGAAATCAACAAGGACTTCATCATCGGATGCCAACGCTCATCACACAATGTGGGCAAGTACCGACTCTAACTAACGAGGTGAGTGTCTTTTAGAATTTCTCTCGTCAAACAACATAGATATTGCTAACAAAGGAAATGAACCAACATTCATAAACGTAATCAGACAAGAAGTCATAGACCTAACGCTGTGTAGCCTGGTTATTCTTGACAAGATTCATAACTGGCACGTTTCCGAAGAGGCTGCTTTGTATGATCATAGACACATTATTTTTGAATGGGATGGTGGCATGACAGTTCAGTGAGAATACCGAGATCTCAAAAAAACCAACTGGGATCGGTAATCACTTGAACTCGAGTCAAAAACTCTAAACTCTCGAATACGGTCGATTCAGCAGCTTGAATCAGCTTCAAAAGAATTAAACGAAACGATAGTCTCTGTCTACAACAACAATTGCCCACTAAGAAAAGTTTCTTCATCAAGAAACGTTCCTTGGTGGAATAAAAGACTTGAACAGCTTCGCAAAACAGCGCGGAAACTGTTCAACAGAGCAAAAATTACTTCGGCCTGGTCTCAATACAAAACGGCTCTAACTGAGTACAGCAGAGAACTGAGACGATCCAAACGAAAATCCTGGGTATATAACTGCGAAAGCATTGAAAGTAGTCCAACCGTTGCTAGACTCAATAAGACTCTGGCAAAAGACCACTCAAACGGGTTAGGTTCCCTCGAAAAGGGCGACGGTTTGTTTACAAAAACTCCCTCAGAAGTACTAGACTTACTGATGAAGACTCACTTTCCGGGATCTACATCTGTCCACTCGAATACAAATCCTGGCTATAATGGCGACACAAAATGCTCTCGATGGCACCCCACAAGACCTGAAAGTGCAAAGGATGTCGCTAACATAGTTGCTGGGTTAGTCTTCACGAGAGCCAGAGTAGTTAACGCGGAGCGATCCTTTCTACCTTACAAATCTGCAGGTGCAGATGGAATTTTTCCAGCCCTGATTCAAAATGGAGAATCAAAACTGATGCTAAATTAAACTGGAACGCGCACCTAGATTCAATAATCAGCAAGGCCAACTCAGCTCTATGGGCATGTTCTAAAATGATAGGAAGAACATGGGGCCTTAAACCAAAAATGGTTATATGGGTTTACACTGCAATTGTGCGGTGTAGGATAACCTATGACTCACTTGTATGGTGGCCAAAGACTAAGAAGACTGTAGCTACAAAAAATTATAGGAGGTTGTGTTCAAGATACGACCGCATTGTTGACGTAGAACTACGCTGTTATTTTATATAAGTCGAAACCTTCGGATATTATTCTATAATGCTGTAAAATTTTGGAAACAACTGCTTAATAGAATAATCTCTGAAATGATTTTTTCATTGTAGAATCAGTTGACGATAATTGATTGATGATTCATTCTTGCCCTCGCAAAACAATCGTATGTCGCAATTTATTTCATGTCAATGCATTGAAAATTTACCTCGAATACTATTCCGGTGGCCTTTTTCGAAATTGACATAGACTCGGCTACAGTCGATTATATACATGTTGCACCAGCACCATTATTCCATATCTCATAACTACATCAATATATCTTTGGCACCGCATGTAAACAACTTATAACATTCCAGTAAGACATTCAAGATGCTTGGTATTCCCCAAATATTTTTTTGGAGCATAACCTTAACGCATGCTTCGCCATAACGTCAGTTTAATGCATTGATGCATTCTCAACGGCACCAACGAAGTCCTTATCAAGACGAAAAATAAACAATGTTAACTGCTTGGAAAAAGACTGAATTATGCCACACAGCTTGTGCTCTGCTGTAACACCCATCGATGCGAATTCGCTGATGAGTTTGTCAAGAGCGACCGCCTTCACCACCAGCGGGGGGAGCTTGTTTTTGGTTGCTGCCTGGGCGTTTACATTTTCGACCGACGCGCCGAAATCGCCAACTTCGCTGTTGTTCGGTGCGGTGTCACATTCGCGAAGGCTCGGTTCAGTGCGAGCGCTTTTCACTGCACCAACACCGCGTGCATCATTAGATGACGCTTACCTCGAAATTTTATTGCCCCTGGCAATGCGTTCGTTTTTTGCAGGGCTCGAGTCTGCCTTCCTCTTCTTCTTGCTCATCACACACTACGCGAAGCGTCCAATTTATGACGCGGAAAGAAGAACACACGATACGAATAACGCGAAAAACGAACAGAAAAATCAAACGACGATTTCCAAGTTGGATTATCACTGGTGGGGTCCAATCTTAGGTCGAAGCGCAGCGAAAGCAAAGTGAACTGGATTACTCAACATTCCGATGCCGAATGAAAGTTTGCCTCAGCGAGATCCACTGTTTATACTCTAGGCAAGTATTCCCCTTCATTCTTCTTCTTTTCCTTTGTTCACGGAGACTTTAAATCCTACGATTTCCCCTCCGTTGGTCGTCGATAAGTTGCTCGTTATTGATAGCTCTATTCGGTAAAGCACTCAAATGGAAAATTCATGAAAACACTTAAAGTTTTCATAAATTTTAACCATTTACTAACCAGGGGATTCTAATGTATGGCATATTAAACAAATCTTACGGAATTTCCGATTCGTTTAGTATGTAAATCGCCAAAATCCGTTCGCGGCAAAAATAGTTATTAACGTTAACTTTATTTCATAAAAACGTGACCTGTTTTCTGATTTGACACCCTTAATGAAAGACGTAGTTCTACGTCAAAAAGCTAAACAAACTCCAACGACTAGCATGCGTTGCAATTACTGGAGCAATGCGAAGTACACCCTCAAAGGCATTGGAGGCTATTCTTACCCTGGTACCTTTGAACCAATATGTTCAGCTAGAGACAAAAAAGCGCTCTAAAGCTTAAAAGATGGAAAAAAAATACTACACCGGTCAAACTGGTCACATGAGCATCTTGAATATTTTACCCATTGGACCAACCTCAGAGATGAACAATGATTGGATGGAAGCTAGGACCAATTATGACATTCTATACAGAGTGATCGAACATTCTCGCTCAGTATGGGATGAAGGTGGCCCCAACGTTCGTAATGGTTCAATCATGTTCTACACTGATGGGTCGAAAATGGGAATCAGAACAGGTGCTGGAGTGTATGGTCCCAGAACAAAAATCTCTGTGGATATGGGAAACTGGCCAACAGTTTTTCAGGCAGAAATAGCTGCAATAATAGAATATCTAAATGGCTGCCTCAAAAGAAAGTATAGACATGCTAACATCTGCATATTATCTGACAGTCAAGCGGCACTTAAAGCTCTAAATGCCTTCAAGTGCTTGTCAAAGATTGTCTGGGAATGCATTTTCCTTTCACGGCGATTAACTCAGATAAGTTCTGTACAATTGTACTGGATTCCTGGCCATTGCGGTATAGAGGGCAACGAACGAGCAGATGAACTTGCCAGGAACGGCTCAAACTCACCATTCGCTGGTCCAGAACCATTTTGTGGACTCTCCGACTGTGTGTTGAAAAGCGAGCTGAAAAAATGTGAAGACCAGGAAGTGACAGCCAATTGTATGGCTGCAAAACTTAAACAGGCGAAAAAATTTATTACGCCGAGTATTAAAATTACTCATCAGCTGCTAAGTCTTAATAAGAAAGACTTAAGCACATTCACTGGACTTGTAACAGGACAATGCCCGAGTAAATACCATCTTAAGAACATAGGTTTCGCACAAGATGATATATTTCGCTTTTGTTATGCCGAAAGCGAAACCTCGGAACATTTGCTCTGTAACTGCGGAGCTCTAACTAGACGCAGACTTCAACACCTTGATAAAGGTATTCTGTTGCCCAAGGAAATTTGGTCTGCGTCGCCGATCAGGATTATAAATTTTATCAAACAGATTATTCCTGATCGGCACCTATCACGCTATAGCTTTCAGTCTACTCCTTCATCAATAAGTAGTAGATAAGTTTGAAGTGTAGTATAAAAAAGGGGTATACCACAATAGTTCAAAATAATGGACGCAGTGGTTCACACCCAACAGGAGGAAAAAAACGAGCTAAGCGTTGTGTTCGTACCCACATTTGTAATCCGTGTTAGGAAAACACTTTTCGGAGTGCAAAAAAAACATGCAGGTGCAGAAGTACCCCCCGGCTTGCATGAATTCTTCAATTTCTACTTTTTATACTATAGAGGCTTTAAACTTGAAACTTTATTCGCCTCTAGTGTCTACACGATTTTTTCAGGTTCTTAAGTTTACAAGACCGTGTTGAGGAAACATATTGCAGTCTGCACAAAGGCAAGCGAGTATTCGTACTCGCAGTTGTCATTTATAGTGGAACCCCGAATATCCACGAAAGCGATTTCCATAGTAATTCTATAGAGCTTCCCAAAATTTGTCAGTGAGACGTATGGGCGCTTGCTCTTTCGTTTTGGTCATTACTTTCATATTATCTTACCGCTGGTGCTGCTTATGGATAGATGGATATGATGGATAGTTGAATGCTTACTGTGTCGATAAAACATAGTTTTCATGCTGAAATATTTTTATTTCATGTTTACACCTCATTTTTAGACGTATATCGCGTTATCCTCGATTTTCGTTATTCGCGATAACCTAGCCAGGCTATTTCGTGGATAATCGGGGTTCTACTGTATTTGCAATGTCGATTTCCCCAGACACCTTGGTTTAGAAGCCTGTATTAGGTAAACACATTTCAGTCGGAGCAAAAATACCCCCGACCAGCATGAATTTGCAATGCCAATTTCCCCACGCTCCTTGGATTTAAAGTCTGTGTTAGGGGAAAATATTCCAGTCGGAACAAAAATGTCCCCGATTTGCATGAATTTGACATGTCAATTTCCCCACGCTCCATGGATTTGAAGTCTGTGTTAGGAAACACATTTCGATGAGAACAAAAGTCCCCATTAGTGATCTCCGATAATTGTTTGATTAATCGATTAATCGAATACTTCCTACAGAAATCGATTATCAATCGAACGAATACTGCGCAACCAATAATCGAAGCGAACGAATAATTTACGTTGATTAATCGATCCAAACCCAGAGAAAAAAAAACGTACGGCCGTTGCAGTTTGATCCTGAAAATCAGTCAAAAATCAGCCCCCTTAAACTCGTAAACGAAGCTCAATGCCGTCAACGCGAATTGAACTTCGTTTACGAGTTTGGGGGAGCGTAAAAGATAATAATTGATTTTCAGGTGGATTAAACACTTTTTTTTATTCCAGATGGCTTCTTAGCAAATGAGAAATATTAGGCGAACTAATTATTTCATTCAGCGTGACGATTAATCGGTTAATCGGTTATTTGTGGCGGTTAATCGTATCGAATAATAAACTGCTGAAATGTATTCGATTAGTTGATGACCGATTAATTTCAAAAATCGGGGGTCACTAGTCCCCATACTTTCATGTATTTGCAATGCCGATTTTCCCAAGGCTGCTTGGTTATGATGGCTGTGTTGGGGAAACCGTAAATCGGGCCAATCAAAACGAGGTAGTTAGAGCGTTTAGATAACGCTTAACATTTTACAATTATTCAATTGTTTATCTAATGAAAAATAACATTTTATTAATTGCAATAGATGCGTAGAAATATTACCTATCAATGGATGCAAACTTCTTTCCGATCCAGTAATAAATGTTCGAGTTATAAGCATTCGGAATCTTTAAATTTTTCCTGTATGTTCTGTGTTTAGGTTTTCATTTTACCCTCCATATACTCCGGTTAGACGTAGTCCCACGTCAAAACCAAAAAAGGACAAGATGCGTAAGATAATGGTGCTAAAGCTCCAAATTTAAAGAAACAGGAAAAAGGTTACCCTTTAACCAAATTGTCAGCATTGTAATATTCTTTCTTTCACATTATTGGCATTTCGATAGGTAGCGCCATTCATGAGACCCATGGAGAGATTGCTTTAGGGTCACTTTTTTCTTTTCTCAAACCTTTTATGTCCATTTCTCAACATCATCCTTCCTTTCCTATGTTGCGATGTGGATATCATCTCTGGTCAAGGCTGTGTTTGTTTAGTTCTGGCAAATTTGCTCTTTTCTGACTAGGTTGGCCTTGATATCGTAATTTTTGTTTAACACTCCTATACTCGCGCATTGGTCTGTCAGACCGAGACATTGGACGTTTTGACTGCCCGCGTTTGCACATTGGACATATTACGTTGCACGATAAGAATTTGAAACTAACTACTAAACAACAATCCAAAAATCAGCATTTCGTTCTAAAGACAGATTATTATTGTTATCACACGTTGAATTGAGCTGAAATCGATAACAACTACTGTGAGAAACAAAAACTCAAAACGACCGAAGTACGACTTCGTGTTGTTTTGACTGCTTTGTTACTTCGGACGTTTCGGGCATCGGAGGAAACTGGCGTCCGAAGTAACAGCCGGATGCTTAAAATCCGAATCTGTACATTGGATATTTTTTGAATCGGCGATAAAAAGATGAAGAAAATAGATACGTGAACGGTTGTTTTTGTAATGCATTCAATGATTGAAGACTAATAGCGTGCATCCATTAACTCGATTTGTTTACATTTGTTACATAGGACCTTTTCAAAAGTTACGCGAGAATTCGTTATTTTCTCAGAAAATATCAACACTACGACTTTGCGATTCTCTCTAGCTTCGTTATTCGTCGTTCGTCATCGTTTAGCGTATCGCATGTGTTGGTACAAAGGGGACGTGTGCCACTTTTGTAACACTTTCGGTCTGACACACCGACGCGAGTCGAGTATAGGAGTAACTTTTTTGGACAAGTGCCATTTTTCATATTCTAGAATATTGTAGAATGAAATGTATAAAATAAAGTTAGTGGCGTGGAATATAATGGAATATAATGCATAAGATCATTACCGGACTATTCTTATTTGATTTCAGTCTCTTTTGTAACCAGATTGAACGGATCCTTATATTAACTATTCGTGGTTAGATTCATAAGTTCAAAAGCAAAATATAAATGTTTGACTTTCGTATAGTTATTCGCTAAATATATTGGTCATACATATACACATTTGTGAAAGAATTTCACTTGTGGAAGAATTGTAAACAGTAAACTATAAACTAATCGGTAGCTTATGGTCATTTTGAACAGTTACAGTTTCGGGGATTTTTTTTTATAATGAACAATATCGACAAGAAAACAAGAAAAAGAAAAGGAAGTTCCTAAAAATCCTTTTATATTATCTAAATAAAAATGCCATCTAAAAAAGGCATTAATTCTTAGTTTACTAAGAAAACAGAGACAAAGAATATTAGAAAGATGCAAACTTTATATTTCAGAACCTTTATCATCTGGTCATTATCTAGAAGGTCGTTATGCATTCTTCTCTTCGATAAAAGACCAGAAAAACACGTAACAACTGCATGAAATGTAAAAAATATGTTTGTTTCGAGCATGCAGTTATGCTATGTTCTGATTCTTACTCCAATGAAACCACAAGCGATTAATAAATTTTTATGTTATTTTATAGCTTTTTCAGTATCAATGAATTATATTCAGTTACCTACTTTTAATTAATAACAGTGAAAAAATCGAATTTCGTTATTTGTGTTGGAGTATCAGAAATTACTCTATTTTGAGGAGGCTGAATTAGATGACTATTAAAACATATTAAAGACGAAGAAAACATATTTTTTGTAGTTTTTTTCATTCAATCAAACCCTCTTCTTCAAATAAATACCAATAAAGCCTGAAAAATACACAATGGCAATATTACAGAGAAGTTCAATTTTCGGTCTGTGACACCGTGCGCGAGTATACGTGTTATGATTTTGCACGCTAGTACAGGAGGGTTAATATGTGCATAGTTTCAATGTGGAAGTAAATTGATAACTTATATGCTCCGTTTACTCAAGCTTCACCATCATTACATAATTCTCAAAACTCCCGAAGAAATCTGCTAACAATTTCAATTTACACCATCCCTTTCAAATGTATATCTGACATGTTCCGCCCAACAAGAACTCCCAAAACAAGCTAGGTAGGGGCTAGTTCACAAGGGCTCAGCGGCTAATCATAAGAAACATAACCAATAACTTTATTTGACATTTAACCAGCACCGAAGAGAGAGAGAGCATTGGATTGCAGCAGTTCGGCCGTATATCTTTCGACGGTTACCCACCGCTCTTTGCAATGAATCGACGATTGAATCGGAAATCATATCTCCACAAGAAGCTAAGAAACCGGTAATACGAGGCGTACAGGTGATTGGTACCATTAGGGGCAAGATAAGTTGTTTGTTTACTTCGCGGCTGTGTGTTTTTTTGTGCTTCTCTGCTGCTGCTGCTGCTGTTCGACTGCCTTAGTGCGTCTCATTCAATCTCGGCGCATTATATTAGATGCTGACTTGCGACTTGCTTTACCCTAATTGGGGAATGGACTTCTTGAAACAGGTGGTGTACCGGTTTGGCACTGCTGCAGCCCACGGCGGCGACCACCGGAAGCCAATATCGACAGCAGCCTAGAGTGAATGGGAGTAACGGCCGGGTGGTTCATGTTGAAAGGTTAGATTTCGCTTATTTGGAGTGGTCGTTTGCATTTTTCTTTTTTGCTTATTTTTTGCTCGTGGACAGATCTGCCTGTTTTGCGATAAGCCCTGAAAGTGTACAATCTATTACAACGCATGGCTTGCGGAGGTGCCCTGTAGCGGCAGCAGCAACAGCGTGACTGAGCCAATCCTTATGCATGGCATCAGAAGTGGCTTGAGATTTTCCGCTGGCTCCTCAATGACGCCATGCGATTAAACCAGACGACGCACATTTTTCTCTCGATGCCTGGACCGCAACACCTAGCGGCAGCGACTCGCATAATCTTACTTATTTTAAATGCTAACGTTTCTCTCGGCTGACAGCTCGAGGCGGGAGATAAGATTAAGTTGTTAAGTTATTATTATTATCATCAGGCGCGTATTGGCTCTAATTTATTTACTGGGAACTTCCAGTGCGAGTGCAAGTAAACGGCCGAGAGTAATTTTTCCGATTCATTATCAATATTACGATGATGTACAGTCAGTCAATGAACAAATGTTGAACCCCTTCCTCAATGGCACAGCTGTATCACCAGCCGGGCCCAGAAGAAAGTAAACGCTAAATCGGAAGCAGAAAAGGAGAATTGTTAGCAGCTGTGTGATATCATTCAAAAAGTGCGCTCACGGTCTAGTGATTTTTATAGGGCGGCTGTTTCTCACTAGACTTCTTTCAGTTTCTTCGATGTAAGCATGATGTCGAATGCTTGTTGCTAATATGAAGGCCACGAACTTCTTGCTGCTGTATATGATTTGTATGATTTTGTTTTCTGTTACTAGCAGACCATCGTCACATTGAGCATGCTTTTGCAAGTGGAAGAAACCTATATGCGATATGGTCGTGTTTCATCTAAGCCAATGTATTGTTTGTCATTCTGTGGCCAGCTGTGGATTTGTTATTAGATGCTATACCACGCTATAGTTATACCACGTGTTACGTTATCAGCGTGACTTGGATGAGCGTTCGGTAGCACGAAGTGTCTCGATAACTATGCAAAACTATGCTTCAACACATCGGTTAGTTATAACTGAAACCTTTTTCAAAGCTTACAAGCTGAGATCACTCGCTTGGTGATAGTTTTGATATCAATGAAAAACAAAATATTGTTTGTAAATATAAATAACCGCACAAGAAATAATTGAATTATATAAAACCAATTATATAAAAGAGAAACAGAAACGAATCTCGCAAATCAAATTGAAATTGAATTCAAATTTCTGGCAACCCACTATGAGTTTCGTCGTCACGCAACGTATTCCAAAAAACAGGGGAACTTGCAGCACGGCAAAAAGAATTGATGTGTCGTTAAGTGAGACGGAACTCATTTCGGTTAGCCAATCAGGAAGCAGCACAGTGTAGAGTTATTTGAAAATTCAAACCTAGTTAGCGCAGGGATAACAGGCGGATTTCACTGCTCACATCTCTGCTAAACTCATCAGTGGAGCCGATACCAATACCAGCACAGCATCCAACTGAGCACAAAGCGCGCAATCCACAATTGATGCGTGATGACGCCACGCATCGTACGATCC
Organism: Toxorhynchites rutilus septentrionalis; assembly: GCF_029784135.1. Lineage (NCBI taxonomy): Eukaryota > Metazoa > Arthropoda > Insecta > Diptera > Culicidae > Toxorhynchites > Toxorhynchites rutilus. The sequence goes on from NC_073745.1 coordinate 342,448,182, forward strand.
TTTGTAAGGACGGGATCCGGAATGATATATAAGGCCCTCTAGCCCACTCGACGCTCTCTTATTCCTGTATCAGCGAAGTAAAAAGTGGTGTTAATTTCGGAAAGTCCAAATTCCTAGTGAATCTAGTATTAACAGCAAGTTAATTGCTTTAGCAATAGTGGTTTTGTTCAATAAAACAGTTACAGTGCGCGAAGATAGTGAGCGTAGCTAGTAAGGCTATTTTCATATAGCCCTGATCCTCCTTATAGCTAACGTTGAGGCCAGCTAATAGCTGAAGAGGTCGCATCCGGTCGAAGACATTTAAGTTACTTTCCGACCGTGAATGCAAGGTGTCGCGAGTGAACAAAACCGAAATAATTCCTCTCGGAGTGCACATGCCGCTATCCAGGTCGCCGAAGGTCGTCCACCAACATACGACCAATCACCATCATCTAATCCTCTGACCAGAGTCGGAATTATAAGCCGTAGCAGCCGAAGACGTCCATCTTGCCGGTTGGGAACCGGAAAACGCAGCGCAGCAGATTTCTGAAAGCCGGCACAGCCGCCGCTAATAACCACGTGGTGACGGTATCACAACAGCGACGGAAGCAGATATGAGCAGAGCGAGTAAGTCCGTTTAGATCTTTTTAACACTCCTATACTCGCGCATTGGTCTGTCAGACCAAGAAATCAATAATTCGTTCATTTCTCAGAAAATATCAACACTACGACTTTGCGTTTCTCTCTAGCTGCTTCGTTATTCGTTGTTCGTCATCGTTTAGCACATCGCATGTGTTGGTACAAAGGGGACGTGTGCCACTTTTTTAACACTTTCGGTCTGACACACCGACGCGAGTATAGGAGTAACTTTTTTGGACAAGTGCCTTTTGACGTAGGACTACGGCTTTCATTTCTATACCGGGGTGTAAAATCAAAGTTTCGAAAACGAAAGCGTTACGCCGGAGACCGAGATTTTGAGCGTTAATAGCTCCTAAACAACTGAACGAAATGGTATGATAAACAGTTCATTCGAAAGATAAAATGTCTACGCGTTCTATACTTGTTACTTTTTGATCCAAAAACTTGTTTCAATAGTCTTAAAATTGCTTTCAAAACAGGCTATTGAAATCACCAATCGGTATATAAGCGAGCGCCGCTCGGAAATCCACTCAGTTCTAATTGAACAGCGATTGGAGCATGTTGTCGCTGTTGTGGTGAAGCTCTTCGTTTAAGCGCGGATGAACGGTGTCACCAAGAGCCTGTTTTTGCACCTTAGGCCAGAAGGGAATCCATCAGGAGGAGAGTGATGCCACAAATGGTTCCCCGGGAAGATCTCGAAGCAGCCGCTACACACACATATACACGCGCGGAATTCTTTCCGTTTGGATGCCATTCAGCATCGAGAAAGATCCGGAAAATAATCTGCCAGGGGAACACAAAATACATTCATGTGAAAGAGCTTATTTTAATGTTTTCTATTCATAAAATATCCATGTAATACATTTGGTTTTGTGATTTGTCAATCAAGTGCAGTTAGCAGGAAAGCTTCTGAAGATTATTCTTCAGAACAAGGTTTTTCGTATCCTATATTGGATGCATAAAACCTTGTGCCTCCATCGTGTAACGCTCTCGTTTTCGAAGTCCCCCAAATATTAATTTATTCATTCATTCAGAATGGATTTAGATTCAACTACAAACAAATGATCTCTAAATCAACGATAGTCCTACGTCACCCTTGCGGTTATACCATAGATATAACCCACTTCCTGTTTTTTCATATTCTAGAATATTGTTGAATGAAATGTATAAATTAATGTTAGTGGCGTAAAATATTTATAGAATGTAATGCATAAGATCATAACCGGACTATTCTTATTTGATTTCAGTCCCTATTGTAACTGGAATGAACAGATCCATATATTAACTATTCATCGATGTATTCGTCGTTAGATTCATACGTTCAAAAGCAAAATGAAAATGTTTGAATTTCCTATAGTTATTCGCTAAATATAATGGTCATACGTATACACACTTGTGAAAGAATTTCACTTGTGGAAGGATTGTAAACTATAAACTAATCGGTGGGTTATGGTTATTTTTAACATTTACAGTTTCGAGGATATTTTTTTTTATAATGGACAATATCGACAAGAAAACAAGAAAAAGAAAAGGAAGTTCCTAGAAATCCTTTTATATAATCTTTTTATGTCCCATCTAAAAAAAAGGCATTAATTCTTAGTTTACTAAGAAAACAGAGGCACAGAATATTAGAAATATGCAAACTTTATGTTCCAGAATCTTTATCATCTTGTAATTATCTAGAAGGTTCGTTATCGTTATACATTCTTCTCTTCGATAAAAGACCAGAAAAACACGCAACAACTGCATGAAATCTAAAAAATATGTTTGTTTCGAGCATGCAGTTATGCTATGTTCTGATTCTTACTCCATTGAAAACACAATCGATTAATACGTTTTTATGTTATTTTATAGCTCTTTATACTTCCATGAATTAGATTCAGTTGCTTACCTTTGATTAATGACAGTGAAAAATGCGAATTTCGTTATTTGTGTTGGAGTATCAAAAATTACTCTATTTTGAGATAGATGACTATTAAAACATAATAAAGACGAAGAAAACATATTTTAGGAATTTTTTCATTCAATCATAACCCTCTTCTTCAAATAAATGCCAATGAAGCCTGAAAAATACACAATGGCAACATTACAGAGAAGTTCAATTTTCGGTCTGTGACACCGTGCGCGAGTATACGTGTTATGATTTTGCACGCGAGTGCAGGAGGGTTAATAAATAAATTGTCATTGGATTCTGGAATAAAGTGTTATTTGATTCGTTTTTATACATTTTGCTTGCGATATTTTCTTGTGTGCACAAAAGAAATTGATTTCAGCTTGATTAGCTCCAGCATAAACAAGGGACAGGTGAGTTTCCACTAGCGCGTTTTAGTCGATCCTGAGAATAATTGAGTGAGAGTTAGCTTGGCTGGCTTAAGAAGACGTCCGCATCGGAGACGAGTGGAAGTCTTCGTAAGTTACATAACCAACCAAAAATTGTTAAATTTATCATAATAGAACTAACTCCAATATACTCTCTTTCAAACAACATTGAATTGCAATCTCACACTGACTCAACCTTTCACAAACATCTGATACGTCTATCACCTATGAGAAGAAATTAAATTCAATCATTGTTTAAGGTCATCCACGAATCCATCCCTGTTTTTACTTCCTCATAAATCCGGAAGTGCTGATCAGTCAGTTTTGAAGGTATTGTCTTTCATTGTATTGCAGTTGTTTGTCTTGCGATGCTCCGCTCAAACGCGTCAATTACGTTCACCTGTGATTGTTTCACACCAGCGTTCTAACAGCTTAAAATGCGATCTCGGCCTTCCGCATGTAAAGCATAATTTTGGAGTCGTGAATATTGTTTGACTGACAACACTGAGTGCCGTACCGCAACGGCACTCAGTGTCTTGCTTCTCCTCTTTTCCATGATGTTTTTTTTTAAATGTCTTTTGAATCACAAGATTCAAGGATTCTTTCGAATCCTACTCATATTTACTGCTATGCAGTGTTGGAACCACTTCACATGTATTTTTCTAATAGATGTCTCATCATTTGTTTTTGAGAGTATCTGATGAATCTTGGTCATATATTTCTTCATATTGAAGCAAACAATCTTGTATGACGTATATTAGGGATGGGCAAACGGTAGTCCACGGTCTACCGGTCGCCCGCGTAGATATTCCTAGGCGCCTGCGCCTAGAATAGTGTCACCTCCAAACGCAATGTATTAAATATCCCTTCACCTTTTACTGTGAAAACATATTAGTTGTTAGAGTAAATCTTTCTTTATCAATGTTTTCGTTGTAACATTTTCTTTCAGATTGTTAATTATTCAATATTAACACATCCAGTCGTTCGACCATAATTTGTAATAAAGCAAGAAATTGTTACTTGGAACAATTTAGACAAGGTTTTCTCCAGGCATACCATTTGTTAAATATCCTATTGAAAATGCTGGAAACATCTGGCATAAGGTTTCGAAAATCAATAAAAACTAAATTTTTGAAGAAAACTTCGCCATTGAGGACGGCGAATGCGAGTTTAAATGAAGTATTGTTGAGCATATTTTTTTCAAAAAAAAAAGTCATGAATAAAGAAACAGTGATGAATGAGAACTTATAAATTTCTATAACAAAATAGTGGGCCCTTTTATGTAATTCTAGTTGAACACAATTTTGTTCGTTAGTTCTATTTTGCTGTTATAGATACAGTCGGGTGATAGCTGTCGGCATAATTTTCCGAGCTGTTTGGTTTGCTTATTGCATTCCTGATGTTTTTCTTAGAGAAACATTTCGGTAGCTTTTCAAAATATGCAATTCGCCGACGTTCGAAAAAGAGAGACTGGATTTGATAAGATTCTATTGATTTACAAAATACGAAAATTAGTTCGGTGTTATGGTTATAGGGATCGAATTGACCTATGTTCCCGATAGATAGTTCTTATACTTCTGATTAATTGGAGAATGGGTGTATTTTTATCGAAAACAAATGCTTTGTATGTTTATAAATCACAATTTCCTGAAAAAAATCAGCGATATTGATTGATAAAACTTTACAGAAAATGAAGAAAAATCAATTATTTAGCCACAGATAAATATTTTTTTTTTTTAGAATAATTTATCACTGAATATTTATTTGTATGACCTATGTTTTTACTTTAATTAACCCTCTCACAGTCTCGGTGTCACAGACCGAGAATCAATCATTTTGTTTTGAGGAGGCTGAAAAAAATGACTATTGACACTGAATGAAGTTGAAGAAAAACTATTTTCTGGAGTTTTTTCATTTAATTATACAGGGATTCGCCTCTAATTAGACGTCTAGCTAATTGGACATCTTGGTAAACATCATTTGCGCAAGTTTCTACAACACGATAAATTTGTAGGAGTGTTTTCAACCGTTTTACTAGATTATATGTTTTGCACACATTTCTTATTGTTATTTGTTTTAACTTGTTTTTCACATTCTGTTGTGTTTATTGATATGTCCAATTACAGATTACAATCGCCACTAATGCGGAACTGAGCAGTGATTCGGTATGCCCCATTAGAGGTAAATCACGGTATTTTTTTGTTGTTGCTTTAAGTAAATACAAATAACGCCTAAAAATACACAATAGCAAAATTACAGATACACACACAGTCTGTGACACCGTGCACGAGCATACGAGCTATGATTTTGCGCGCGAGTACAGGATGGTTAAAACTTTGTTTTATTGTCTAGTACTACATTCATTTACTAATGATTTTTTGATACAGTTTACGTTGGTAGACCGCAGCCTAATATTTTAACAATTAGTCGCTCGTGATGCCCAAAAGTTTGGCCACCTCTGACGTATATTATCTATGAATTTCTATCACCACTTCAGCGGTAAGTTAGGTTAATTGAGTACAGTTGGATGGAAAATTTAAAGTCCATAGCGTGGCTGGAGTTAGTCCATAGTGACGATGATAGGCTGCAGGTTGATGAAAATATTATGCAGCGGTTATAGTCTGTCAATATCGCGGCGATTTGGACCGACTCAAAAACAGCCTGGGGAGGGTCCCAGCTTGGGGAGGAGAAATCCTCCCCAAGACAAATCTTGAGGAGTGGCGGTACAAGTGATTCACTCATCAACAAATCCCGCGTGCTGCAAAAAGTTTCCGAAAAATCCCAACAAATACTGTTTTATTCCACACCCTCAACTATTTTGCTTTTGGTCAAAGTCAGCTTCTAGACAGTCCACCTTTGGTAATTTGATTTCCGTTTATAGATACAGGGCATTCCTTAAGAATAGCAAAAACACACTCCACAGACCATTTCACTCCCACTGGCAATTGTCCGTTTTACCCAACCAGTAAAATTATTTCAATGATGTAAATTTTCCCTCAAAAATGAATTGACTTTTCCGTACTACCTAATATCGCTTATCTGTTACTTACGAACCGAAATATAACAATCAGCGAATTCAATTTTGAAATTGAATCACTCGAAATGCTTAATATCGAAGCCGGTCACAGCGGTCTAGTTTAGGTTTCTGTATTTCCCTTGAGTTTTCGAAGTGAATATGGCTATTTGGCCTGTTAACTTTGCCATCAATATGAAGGTAGGCACTAATTTTGTGCGTTGTGTCTACTGTTGGACGTGAATTTTCGTAATAAAATTCAAAAATTAGTTTTTTAACTGAGTAATTTTCCAAAATTGATAGACTACATTCGTCAACGAGTGCATTTTGGAAAGGTAAATTGGCCATCCAGATCGTGTGATTTGAACATTGACTTTTCTAGGGCTCGGTAAAATAAAGCTTTAGTTGATAACACAGGATTTTAATGGGATACAATTTGAAATGCTTGAAAAAATACTGCAGAATTAAACACTTTGCATGGATACTTCAAGCGTGTAAACGCGGCCAGCATTTGCATGAATTCATCTTCCACAAGTACTGAATGGGCTGAAAAGTCCCGGGATTTTTAATGAAAAAAATCGTTTTTAAACACCTGTAGTTTGTGAACATATAAACGAGATATCGTGAAACTTTACACATAAGCTAGTGACAGATGTACCTCTCAATATGAATTTTGTTAATTTTTTACTGGCACCACCTGTTGAAATCCCGGCACTTTTCAGCCCATGTAGTGTATGGTAAACATTAGTGTTCATTAGTTTAAATGTGAATTTCATACTTTTTTTTTGATTTTTTATATGTTTTATTTTAGAATGAAAAACTAAACCATAAAACAATATTGCGGGAGTTTGTCTGCCGTTTGTCATCTCGTCTGCGTTGGAAAATTGCTTTAAGGGGATTTTAGGGTTGTTTGTATGCATTTGACCGTAAATAGTCTGGAAAACCTTAATCTACATATAACTTATCAAGAGACTCTAATTGTGACTATAAAATATACCATCGTTGCATAAATAATCAATTGGAAATATAAAAAAGCTTAGTGAATACTAATTCAAAGCACGACAATTATTTAAATACTAGCTGACCAGGCAAACGTTGTTCTGCCAAATAAATTATTTCTAGTGAATATTTTGGGTGTTGAATAAAACACACTCATGTATTGTAAGTGTGAATATTTTAACGATCTTTAAAATAAATCGAATGTGACCGATAAAAAAACGAATTAAATGATTTGAACGAAAGGTTATATGATGTTTCTTGGTGTATTTCATTAACGTAACTGACATGTTTGATCTCTTAAAAGTTAAACGTCAACTGAAAAAAGTAATATAAGTTTGTCGTAAAGTAGAAAAAATGAAACATAGAAAATCAATATTTATTGCTGTCTCGTTGTTAGAAAATACGTGCATGTGATTTTCAACATGGTTTAGTTTATAACAGCTTGGTCTCGTTCATAAATTGGAAAACAGCGATACGCCAGCTAACTTCAATGGAGCTGATTAATCGGCCTGTTTGGAATCGCGTTATTTTATTGTTGTCATTCAATCGAGGAGTATTCACATCGGTAATCTAAGTTTGAAACACAGCCATATTGCTTCCTTTATTCATGGATATATTTATTACTCTTCATCGATTTGTAGAACTCAATATTCATATATGTATATGAGTGATCGGATTTTACAATTCGATCGAAATCGACTTTTACACTCTTAAATTCGTTCGCCTTGTCACGAAACAATGGTCAAAATAAGTCATCCGTATTTGTGGTTCAATTTACTCTCTATCTGATCGGCATAATTCCGGAAATAATTCTAAATTGTTGAAATTTGAATGAAAATTATTATTCGATTTCGTTAAATTTGTTTTGAATGTGTTTGAATGCTAAATTTTGCGTGTTTATTCCACCCGAAAAACCATTACTATTTTTGCTTTATAGAAATGGAACATGGAGACCAATGTTGTTTACGTCGAATTGCGTGGCAAGGTTGTCACATTTGCTCAACTCGATTGGACTTGAGCTTGAACAGAATGCAAAATTGCGCTTTTTCCATTCAACAGAATACAACCAACAATATGTGGGGACAAATACGATCGAACTTCATTTTGTGTTTGGACACACGCGCAATGTCATGACAATGCATTGCGCTTTGGCCTGGCTATAACTAAAGCTGTGTCGGCGTTGCTCATGATAGTGTCTCGCAAGTGAATGCATTATTCCTCGCACCGCTTTTGTTGATTGTGTAGTAAGAATTGCAGTCGTCCAATCTCTACCTTCGCGTATATGTCGACCATAAATTGTTGGCACAGCTTACGATATCTTGAATTGGCGTTTCTTGACCATGTCAAATCACCATATGATAAACATAAAAATCCTCCGAGCGCGCCCTCTGTTTGTTTCGTCGCATGTTCATAAATATTAAATCAAAATGAGTAATGATGTTCATAATGAATTAATTATCTGTGACGGGGTCTCGTTGGTCTAATGTTTATGCAAGAGATTTTTCGTTAAAGAAACCCTTCTGACTTGCACTGTAGTCACGCGTATTCTTGAGCTTGCCACTCCAGAATACATTCAAGGTGTATTGTTCGTCATAGAAATCTCAACTATTTACTAATAAAAATGACGCAAGTAGTGCTACGTTGAGAAGGCGAACCTTGGGAACGTTAGTGCCATTGAAGAAGAACATAGCGAGGGTCGTATGAACGGTGTGTGTCAACGATGAATTCCAGATTATTGTTTTTTCTTCGCATTAAATTTCTCGTGTCACCGTGCTATCATGATTCCAGCAGCGCTTGTGCTTTGGATCTACACACTCTCCAGCTGATGTTTTATCAGGGTTGATGGCAATAGCGTGATTGTCATTTTGTAATCCGAGCAAATGTGATTTGAAGAATTTCGATAACTCATTGTGCTCATTCAAAAAGGCTTCCAGCTCGTCAGAGATGCTCCCTGCTTTAGATGAATTGATGTTACTTGTGTATTTGTAGATGGATGTTCAATGAAGCGGGCGTTACGCCATCAGTCATTGAACTACTTAAATGAATTCGTTCTGTTGAAAAAACGAACAACGGTTAAATTATTATTTTTGACACAAAAATAATAAAATCGCAATTCAAAATAGGGAATTGGGGTCAAAATTTAAGGTTATATGAATGGTATGAAGTCAAATTTTTGAAAAAAATATCCAGATCTTTTTTTCTGCATTCTGCGGTATTAAATGTATGGTTATCGGTATCCTACCGGTATCATATATAGTTTACAACCTATTCTCATACCTACCAAGTATTTTGAGTATAATTTCATCAAAATCGGTCGAGCCGTTTCGGAGGAGCTCGGTAACAAACACCGTGACACGAGATTTATACATATATAGATATATAGAGTTTAGGTTTGAGGAAATAAATTTGTGAGAGAACAATCAATTAGTGGTATGATGACAAATAGCTTCCCCTCCCAAATTAATTGCAATCTATCATACGAAAAAGGTATTATTAGGTACCGGAAGCTCCTCTCTGATTGAAGAAATATATCGGACACACTTTGCATGCGTCTCAGCTCGAATGTGCATACTTTGACACGGTTTGTTGCACTCTTTCCATTCAGCTCCAAACGCACAGCAAGAAAGTTTCCTTCGTCCATCGAGAGCGTCGGAGTGTCGGTCGTTACGCCCCACGCTTCCGAGAACAATAGGCAGTGTTCCTCGAAGCACCACCGGTACCGAACCAAAGAGTTACGCCAAGTGAGACAGTCCGCGTCGACCGGCTTTCTCCGCCGTGCGCTATGGCTATGCGTTTGGCGTAACACACCGAACACGTGGCTCGGGTTGTCTTTTGAAATCTTTTCTTGCGGCACGTCTAGTGTGTGCAACTACCTGTGACATTTCCGGTGAGCCGACAACAGCTGGCGGCAGCAGCAGCAGCTTCAATCACACGCCTTGATCGGAACGTTTTTTTTATAGCTTAACGCGACTCGCACAAATGTCTTGCAGTCATTTCAGATTTCCTGACGTGCGCAGTATTATTACGAGACATCTCGCGCCGATTGAATGCAAAATGGCTACCAAGAAGGACGGACACCAAGTTACGAAATGACCACCAACGTGTCCGTCAATTTGAGCCGTTTCAGGTGGGTCTCTTTTGCAGAGGTGGTCATTAGCAATCAACTCATTACCTACTGTTGGTTTGGTTGGTTGGTTGGACGAATGATGGTACGACGGTTTCAAGTTCTGCGAATCGAAATATTGCTGTCTAATGTTTTTTTTTTCTTTTGTTGTTGTTTGCCTTCTGTTGTTTCGCCATTTGATGAGCGAAGGCAAATGCATAAAGATTTTTGTTTATATATTCATACCGAAAAGTGCGGCATTTGCATATTAAGCTCACGGCGTGAACAATTGCGAATCGAGCGTTTGGGGTATTATTTACGGATGTTTGCGAGATTGTTTGCTAACCGTGCGCTTTTTCTCACTCGTTGGCAATTTCGACGGTAGAAGTATAATATAATTATTCTTGGACAATCCCACCGTGATTGGATGATTCTAGGTCCTTTTGAAATTTCTGTTCTGACAGATTTGCATTCAACATTCCATTCAAGCGCCGGCGAAGGAATCTTTTTTCTCCTTCCGTTCATGTCTTGGAACTTCACAAAGGGGAAAATTCATCTGTAACGAGGATTATGCGCATTGCATCCAAACCCGCTCCTTTTTTTATTTCTCTACTCAACTATGCGAGCCACCCGATTGGGATCTCGAGAGCCATTCAAAACTCCCCCATTGTACAAAATGGCTGCCGGATGTGGATAGATTACCATTTATTGATTTTTCTCCCCAAAATGAAATTTGTGTGCACTTTAGCCGGTAAGCGTTAATATTGCGCTATCGATTATAAATCAGCTCTAGGCTACTTGGATGAGCCCAATTGCACACATGTCATCGAAAAATCACACTCCATTCGCGTGAGCACATGTCACGTTGCAGCAGTAGTAGGCCGTTGGACGCAGGCAAGAGAGCTTCATAAATATCTTAATTTATGAATCTCCTCCAATAGTTTACAACACACTTCATCTCATCTCTCGATGGGGTCGCCAATGAAGAGTCACTAATTTGCACATCTGTACAGTGAACGTGAACGTTTCCTGGTAAGCGAAGCGGGATGTGCGTTGCGTATATTATTTGTTCGAGCTTGTTTCCCACTTTGTTGGAACAAATGGTGCAATTTGGGTGCGGAATTTGTCGGCTGATTGCGATTGAAAAATTATGAAATAATTCGATTAAATGCGAACGTGCTCTCGCTCGTCACCCTTGGATGTCAAATATCGAAAGGGGCCTACAGTAAATAAAGTAAGGAGGGTCGAAAGGATATTGAGCATTTAGAGAAAAAGAAATTGCTGGGACAGACATTCTATGCGGATAGTCAAATTTTATTATCTGTTGTCAAATGTTTATTATGCACATTGATGGCAACAATATTTTTCGTTGTGTTCCATCTGTAAAAAACGAGGTGTTCATAGTTTGGAATCTTGTATTTCGCTAATAATGTTCCCGATTAACCAGCTAATGTACATTAAAATGGCGAGTTTCTCACCACGTTATGCCGGCCGTGGCAGGAAAAAAAGTGCGAAATTTTTTAACGTAGTCCTCCAACATCAACATATGCGCGTTATGACAGACTTCAGGTTGAGATATTTTCCAGGTTTGTGCTTTTAACGTACGCCCAAATCGAAAACTCCGATGCACAGTGATCCAGGAGGTGCATTTAAGTATAAATTAGCATTTAGAGCTCGACAGTTATTCTCTAGACAAAAACTGTGTTCGACAAAGTTGTTACATATGATAGAGCGCTTATTTTTATGTTGTCTAAAATAGGATGACTAAAATTGTCGATGAAATAAAAAATATAACTTTCTTATCTTTATAGATAGAGGTGAATATAGTTCAACAATATTGTAGCCCCAGATATTTGAGACACCTTTGTTGAAAAAAGTTTTTTTTTCAATCTCTTGAAATAACCGATATAGCGCCTTTGTTTAAGTTATGTAAGGGTCACCATGAAAACAAATGAAAACTTTTATATTTCAAATTCTGCATGCAAACTGTCTTCCAAAGAGCTTACTAATACAAACATTTTGCGATGCGAAACTTGTCAATATCTCAACCAGGGCTTGGAAATATCGAGCTTATTGAGTAACATTGAAAATCAGTGTAACGCGTTTATTTTGATTGGCGATACTGCTATCATTCATTCGACATCAAACAAATTTACTGCTGTGTTCATTCATATTCATTTTGTTCTAAGCTCAGAAGCTTTCTCCAAAGTTCGAACCTTGAAAATTCGTTCACATTTATTCATTGCCATTGAATTGTCAGGAATGTTGTGACTGTTCATTTTCAATATCCTGAGAAGTGTGTGATTCTCTCATTGAGAGAGTGTTTCGCTTATTCTGAAGTCAGTTGTTTCTGAAGTTACTCGAGCAACGCGAATGAGTGTCCAAGCGGAAATGCCAACAAAAGACCAAGATCAGCTTGCACATTCATAGGAATTGCTAGAGATTACATAGACTTGGACGACGAGGAACATTTCTGCAAAATCGATCTGATTAGCAAACGCAAACTTCGTCGCCCAAAGCTGGAGGCTGGCAATTTCATCCACCATTTTCGATTACAACCCTCGGAATTGTTGTTGCTCAGTTGAATTGGAATTGTATATTCAACTAGCTGATCCTGCGAACTTCGTCCCGCCCAAAATTATTGTTTTGATATGAGTTCTTTAGAACAAATTTCTGAAGTTTTTTCTCAACATAACATTGTTCTATGGGCAGAATACAACAAAATGAAGTCGGCTCAAAAGGGACCCTTTCTTTTTCGGATTTTGCGATTAGCAGCACATTTTTTTCCTTTTTTATTTATATAGATATGAATGCGTTATTCAACCTGAAAATCCATTTTCACTTTCAAACAAAGATCAATTTCGTTAGCGCGAACATCGAATGGACTAACAACGCTTATCATGATGTAATTTTCGAGCATACGGGTATTCAATTTACCGAAGTTTTCGATGTTTCTTCAGAGTTTTCCGAAAATTTTCCGATTTTTCTCTCCATAACATTGATCTACGGGCTGAGACGAATATATCAAAATAAAGATGGCTCAAATCGTACGATTCCTTTTTCAGGTTTCGCGCTTAGCAACACATTTGGCCTTACACTTTTATTTATATAGATATGTAAAATGAAAACATTCCAACTCGCTTGCTTGAACTGTTAAAAAAAGCCTCTTCCTCGGCTTACACTGTCGATTCCTTCACACGTCGCAACGCTATCCTAAAAGTGTTCTCTTGACTCCTTCATCGTTCCTCGCCACAAGAACACTGAAGCAACTGGCATACGATGAACGGTCTAGACATCCCGAGGCATGCGTGGTTCTTGAAAATGACCTTTATATAGATGACCTGATTAGCGGAGCTTCGAGCATTAATGAGGCAACATTTCTGCGAAAAGAATTACAAGATTTGGCTGAGGAAGGAGGTTTTTCACTCCGAAAGTGGATTTCAAATTGTCCAAAAGTTTTGGAGGGATTGCCAATGGAAAAATTGAGTAAAGGATTGGAAATAAGCTTCGATTTAGTTTCCACGGAACAAGTAAAGACACTTGGTGTTACATGGGATCCAAGATCTGATCAGTTGAGTTTTGCCTTCGATATAGTCAATAACGTGAAGGATTGGACAAGGCGAAGTATCCTCTCTACCATCGCGAAACTGTTTGATCCTCTCGGTTTAATTTGTCCGGTAATTGTGAAGGGAAAAATCATAATGCAGAAACTATCTTTACTGCAATCTGGCTGGGATGATGCTGTTCCCTCTCAATTGGATAATGAATGGAAAGAATTTGTCAGCAACTTGAATCTGCTATCAGAAGTGCAAATAGACCGAATCGCCTTTAGTCTGGAATGGACAGGAATACAGTTTCACTGTTTTGCGGTCTCTATGTAAGAGCGACCGATACAGTCGGCAATGTGCGCATCGAGCTACTTTCGTCAAAATCTCGTGTTGCACCATTAAAAAGATTAACACTCCCTCGCCTAGAGCTTTGTGCTGCAGATACAGCTGCCCACTTATATTCAAAAGTTGTAAACTCATTGAAAATGAATGAATATCAATCGTTTTTCTGGTCCGACTCAACAATTGTTTTGCACTGGCTGAAGGCACCTCCTAACACTTGGCAAACCTTCATTGCGAATCGTGTTTCTAGGATACAAACGCTCACTTATGGTCATAGTTGGCAACATATAGCAGGGAACCAAAACCCTGCTGACTTAGTGTCTCGTGGAATATCTGTGGAGGAATTTCTCCAGAGTCAATTATGGAGAAACGGACCGACATGGCTAAAGCAATCCATTGATACGTGGCCAAAGGAAAGCAAGGAATTTGTTCATTCCGACCTGGATCTAGAAACCCGAAAGACTGTTCATATAGGGACCATAATTTCTGAAACGAATGACTTGTTCTTCCTACGCTCGGCTCTCAAACCTTTACTGCGCATTGTAGCTTATTGCCTCCGTTTCGCACATAACTGTCGCCAACCTCATGAAGCTCGTCGATCCCCATTCTTAGAAGCGAATGAAATTAACGCTGGAAAACTGGCTTTGGTGCGCCTTGTACAACTAGAATGTTTTCCAGAGGATATTAAAAATTTACGAAAGCATCATCAGGTATCGAACAAATCTCCACTAAAACTTCTTAATCCCTTTGTAGATCCAAATGGGGTCATAAGAGTGGGTGGACGCCTGCGTCAGTCAGACGTACATTTTGCAACAAAGCATCCATCAGTACTTCCAAGTAACCATCCATTTACTCACATGCTCATTGATTACTTTCATCATCAAACCATTCATGGTAGTCGGCAGTTAACACTTTCAGTCATGAGACAGGAATTCTGGCAGTCACACGGCAAAAAGACAGTCAATTCTGTGTTACAAAAATGCTATCGCTGCTTTCGTGTGAGTCCAACAACAATTCAGCAACCAATGGGCCAGCTACCAAGTGCCCGTGTGTGTCCAAGCAAACCATTCGTCATAACTGGGATTGATTATTGCGGTCCGTTTTATCTAAAACCACCCTATCGTCGTGCTGCCGCCCCGAAAGTTTACGTTGCAGTGTTTATATGTTTTACCACGAAGGCCATACACTTGGAAATTGTCAGCAATTTATCGACCGTCGGGTTTTTTTCAGCCCTGCGTAGATTCATTGGTAATCACGGAGTTCCATCTGAAATTCATTCAGATAATGCCAAGAATTTTTCCGGAGCCAAGCATGAGTTATATGGTTTATATAAGACGCTGAATGATAAAAAACAGTTCGCTATGATTGGAAACGAGCTAGCGCAACAAGGTATTTCATGGCATTTTATACCCCCACGGGCTCCTAACTTTGGAGGCTTGTGGGAAGCTGCAGTGCGCACTGTTAAAAGTGCCCTCAAAAAGGAAATCGGCTCGTATCACCTATCCTTTGAAGATTTCTCTACTCTTCTCGTTCAGATTACAGCAGCACTCAATTCAAGGCCATTAGTTCCGCTTTCGGATGACCCTCTAGATGTTGATGTGCTGACTCCAGCCCATTTTCTTATTGGCTCTACCATGACGGCACTCCCCGAAACCGATCTGCGCGCCATCCCCACGAATCGACTAACCCACTACCAGCAAAGGCAGCAATTATTCCAGCGATATTGGCAGAGATGGAGTAAGGAATACCTCACCGAGATGCAAATGATTAACAAACACCGGCAACACATTTCCATTAATGTTGGAGATTTGGCTGTTCTACGTGAGGATAATCAACCACCACTATATTGGCCCTTGGCAAGAATTACTAAGGTGCATCCAGGAAATGATGGAGTCGTCAGAGTGGTTACTGTAAGAACCAAAAACGGTATCTACAAGCGTCCTGTGTGCCGAATATGTCCATTGCCATCGAATTGTGATCTATTACAAAACAGACCAGGAATTTAGTTAACTAGTTTTAATAGTTTAGAACATAAGCATATTTAGTTGAAGCTAGTTCAAGGGGGCCGGTAATGTTGGCATTTATATGTAGACATTAGTAATCTTCGATGACCAAATATGGCTCAAATTGAACATCCCTGTTTATAACCGTTATACTGTCCAGCACACACACCCACACCCAAAATTAGGCAGATCAGTTGTGAATACAGAGGATTTGATTGCGTTCAGTAGAACGACAGACAGCATCCAGAAATATACGTGCGTGAAGATCGAATTTCATCGAATATACAATTTTAAAATTTGAGAGCGTAGTTTTGAAAATCCCAAAAAGGAAACCCTACCGTTGAGACAGTGTTTATTCTCGAAACGCGATTCAGCCTCGAACCTCTGAAAGCGAACAGTCACTATTATGAATTTTCGATACATCCTTTTCTTCCTCAAATAATTTTACCGTTTCGTCAGTTGTCCGAGGTTTCGGAATCTGTGTTAGGAAAATACATTCCGATTTGCAAAAATGCAAGCGAGAACAAAAGTACTCGCAGCTTACATCTCATTTGCAATACCAATTTCCTACGTTCCATGGTTTTGGAATCCGTGTTGGGGATATATTCCGATTTGCAGAAATCTTGTATCTATTTTGCAATGCCAGTTTCCCCAGGCTCCACGGTTTTGAAATCTGTGTTTAGGGAAACATTCCAATTTGTAAATACGCCAACGAGTACAAAAGTACCCGCTGCTTGCATCTATTTTGCCACGCCGATTTTCCCAGGCTTCATGGTTTTGAAGTCCGTGTTAGGGAAACATTCCGATTTGCAACAACGCAAACGAGTACAAAAGTATCCGCTGCTTGCATCTAATTTGCAATGCCAGTTTCCCCAGGCTCCATGGTTTTGAAGTCTGTGTTAGTGAAACATCCATTCATTCCAGCGATGGTACCTCAATCGTTACGCAATCATAACTGAGTGGATTTCCGAGCGAAACTCGCTTGCATACCGATTGGTGTGATTTCAATAGCCTGTTTTGAAAGCAATTTTAAGGCAATTGAAACAAGTTTTTGTATCAAAAAGTGACAAGCATAGAACGCGTAGACATTTTATCTTTTCGAACGAAGTGTATATCATACCATTTCGTTCGGTTGTTTAGGAGCTATTAACGCTCAAAATCTCGTTCTCCGGCGTAACGCTTTCGTTTCCGAAACTTTAAACTTACACCCCAGTATAGAAATGAAAGACGTAGTCCTACGTCAAAATATTTGACTCGCTAGCTTTAACTATGTGAACTATAAAAAACAAAGATCCATTTGTGGAAAAATTGATATTTTTAACCATCGGTTAACTTTGAAAAATCATAAGTTAAAAAAGAAAAAAAAATCTCTGAATTTTGGGTATGTTATGTTATGTTATACCCAGAACTTTATAGAAAAAATATACAAAAATACAGCGCCATTTAATCCAAAGCCACTTAAACAATAAAAGAACAAATACAATCAATAATTACGAAAACGAAATTCAATTTTTTTGCAAGCATTTTTTCATGAAAGAATAGCTAAATGGCTTTAATTTGATACATCTTAATTGGTGCAGTAGTTTAAAAGTTATGAATTTTTTAAAAGACCATTTTTGGAAAAATGGATTTTTGGAAATGGGTACTCTAATGAGGAAATAAAAAAAAATTGATGGGTTATATCTATGATATAACCGCAAGGTTGACGTGGGACTACCTTAGCTAAGTAATCATTTGTTTGTATTGATTAAATTTTTGATTTGATGAACTTCAGGCACTCAGTTTCGATTTTGATATATTCGTCGAACGCATATTGTTTAATCAATAGGCGTTATCGCAGCAAATGGTTATCAACATTTTGCCTAATCATCAATTGGTATGCGTAGACATTCAATGAGCAGAAGATATGAAGACATATCATTCAATGCAATCTTGAATAGCCGAGCCAAAGCGTTGTGTTCGTACACGTTTTTGTAACCCGTGTTAAGGAAACATTTCTCTGTGTGCAAAAAACATACGAGTGCTGAAGTTCCACCGGCTTGCATATCAACAACTTCAACTTCTACTTTTTATACTATAGAGACATTAAACTTAAAAGTTCATTCGCCTCTAGTGTCTGCACGATGTTCCCAGGTTCCTATGTTTAAAAGACCGTGTTAGGGAATCATTCTAGTCTGCACAAAGGCAAGCGAGTACAAAAGTACTCGCAGTTTGCATTTAATTGCAAAGCCGATTTCCCCAGACACCTTGGATTTGAAGTCTGTATTAGGTAAACACATTTCCGTCGGAACAAAACTACCCCCGACCTGCGTGAATTAGCAATGCCAATTTCCGTTTTGGTTCTGAAGTATGTGTTGAGAAAACACATTTCAGTCGGAACAAAAATTCCCCCGACTTGCATGGATTTGCAATGCCGATTTCCCCCAGGCACCTTGGTTTTGAACTCTCTGTTAGGGAACACATTTCGATGGGAACAAAAGCCCCTACTTTCATGTATTTGAAATGCCGATTTCTCCAACCCTGCTTGGTTTTGAAGTCTGTGTTAGGGAACACATTTCGGTGAGAACAAAAGTCCCTCTACTTTCATGTATTTACAATGCTGATTTCCCCAAGACTGCTTGGTTTAGATGGCTGTGTGGGGGAAACCGTAAATCAGGCCAATCAAAACGAGGCAGTTAAGGTGTTTAGATAATGCTTACCATTTTACAGTTATTTAATTGTTTATCTAATGAAAAATAACATTTTATCAATTGCGATAGATGCGTAGAAATATTCCCTATCAATTGATGCAAACATCTTTCCGATCCAGAAAGAAATGTTCGAGTTATAAGCATTCGGAATCTTTCATTTCTCCTTGCATGTTCTATGTTCAGGTTTTCATTTTATCCTCCATATATTCCGGTTAGACGTAGTCGCACGTCAAAAAATACGGGTCTGATATTTTGCGAAAAGGAACAAAACTACAATTTTTCACAAAAATATTGGTTTGGCATGGAATGGCTGTTATAAAGGGTATTTCAATAGGGACGCTACAAACGTAAACCGATAGGGACAGCAAACGACGCCATATTTTTCCCGCTCTCTTGACATTTCTCTTCAGTAAGGTTTGCCATTTCAAAATGGAAAGATATACGATCCAACAATGAGTCGATATTATTAAAATTTAAACCGCAGTTTAAAAAAATTTGTGCTTACCCTTTAGTTTGCAAGACACTGGTTATCGATGTCGAATGGCCAGACGACTCACATGTCAATCGAGATTCCTCTTCTCAAGTACGATGATCGGTTTGAAATGTACAGGTATTTCCATTTCGGGCTTCCGAAAGTATACAGCCCTGCGCTGACAACCGTTTGACATAGCTGTCAACCAAAGCGTCATATCGTTAGTTGAATGTCTGCCATTTTACAATATGGATCGTTTTAGCATCGCACAACGTGTTAATTTTGTTAAATTGTACTATAAAAATGATGAAAAACCGGCAAATGTTTTTCGAGCATTACGGACGGATTTTGGTCGTCATGGACGGCCTACAGAGCACACAATCGCTAATGTAGTGCGTAAATTCGAACAAACTGGATCCGTAGCGGATATTGTGAAACCTGTGCATCATCGTAATGTGCGGTCCGCCGAAAATATTGCTGCTGTTGCTGCCAGTGTGGAGGATGACCTGAATGTTTCGATTCCACGGCGTGCTCAGCAATTGGGCTTGTCAAACACATCATTGTGGCGAATTCTGCATTTGGACTTGCACCTACATCCATATAAAGTCCAACTGGTACAAAAATTAGAGCGAGGTGAGCATGGAATGCGTCGGGCATACGTCGATTGGGTGAACGAACAATAGCAGCAAAATGCTGAATTTTCGCATCAAATTTTCTTCAGCGATGGGGCACATTTCGAGCTCGGTGGCTATGTGTGCTCCCTTGGCCGAGTGGTTAGTGTCATAACTAACATGCCGGGTGTTCGGGTTCGATTCCCGTTCTGGTCGGGGGAATTTTTCGTCAAAGGAATTTCCTTCGACTTGCACTGTGATCACGCGTATTCTAGAGTTTGCCACTCAGAATGCATTCAAGGCGTGTTATTTGGCATAGAAATCTCAACTAAGTACTAATAAAAATGACGCAAGTAATACTACGTTGAGACGGCGAAGTTCCTCTAGGAACGTTAGTGCCATTGAAGAAGAAGAAGAAGGCTATGTGAACTCCCAAAATTTCCGTATATGGGGCTCAGAAAATCCACACGTGATTGTTGAGAGGCCATTGCATCCGCCAAAAGTCACTGTTTGGTGCGCATTATGGTCTGGTGGAGTCATCGGGCCGTATTTCTTTGAAAATGAGGACGGCGAGACGGTAACTGTAAATGGTGAGCGCTATGGCCGCATGTTTACCTTTTTTTTGCCACAAATTGAAGATATGGATACGGATGACATGTGGTTTCAGCAGGACGGCGCCACGTGCCACAAAACACGACCGAATATGGCCATATTGCGAATGAAATTTGAGGGATGCATAATTTCGCGTTTTGGTGATGCCAATTGGCCGTCCAGCTCATGCGATTTGAACCCGCTAGACTTTTTTTTTGTGGGGTTATGCGAAAGACCGTGTCTATGCCAACTCTCCGCAAACTCTTGAACATTTGAAAGGCAACATTCGTGAAGTTACGACCGAGATACCGCCCCATATGTGCCGAAAAGTCATCGAAAATTACCTGTTCAGGATCAAGGTGTGCGAGGAAGCCCTAGGTGGACATTTGAATGATGTTGTATTTCACACATAATGGCATAAACCAAACTTTAATTTGAAATAAAAGTTTCATCGAAATTCGAATTCTATGTGTGTTTTATTTCAATTTACTTTCGGAATTTAAAGATGGAAAACCCTGTATAAATACAAAAATTGCACTTTCGTTAAATTTAGGTTTCTGTTTTCTGACTATGCATATTAAGCATTCAACATGCAATTGAGTGTGCTTTTATTTAGCGAATTCAACAGAGAGTAGCAACAAAACCATCGATCCTGAGTGCAGTTAATGGGGATCACTGAAAACGCACCGCCACCGCCGCGTCCTGTGTCCGATAAAAACGAGGTGTTGAAGTGCTGTATATGATTGCCTGCGAAGGGGTTTTCTTCTGGCGGCATTCTCCATCTCTGCGCCCCTCAACACCTTGCCACAACTTGCCAATGCATCGCTCAACGAAAGCGCAGTTGTTTGTTTACTCTAGCGCCAACCATTTTCATTAACTCTCGCGTTATATCCAAAACATGAGAAAAAATAAAGACGCCGCGAAGTGGCCGCGATCGTGAGAAATGTTTACTCGCAAAACATTGTGTTTTGAAGCCGGGGTGTAATAAAATCGCTTTTTATTAAACTTTACTGCTCGCCATGATCATCTGTCTGCTTCCCCCCATCCGATACATGATATCAATGGCTGATTCATCGCTGTCCAACCGAGAGGAGCTTCAACGAAAGTTGGTTGCATCCTCACCCGAACTCCCGAAGGGAGCCATGCAATTATTGGAATTAGTTTGAATAATGAAACATATTTGTCACGTGGCTCGGCACGAGGCGACCTCTTTCCGGGCGAGGTTAACTCCATCAAAACTAGTGACTAATGAACTCTATTCCGACCGCTCCCGGGTGGCAGTAGGCGAGGCGTTGCTGTGGTGGGAATTTTGTTTGGTGAAATAATGATTTTTCTTCCGAACCGAAAATGAGCACCCAAGTAGGCCACGTCCGATTTCCAGTAAAGGAACACCATTATTATAATTAAGCACAGTGGAATGCAATGTGCCAGCGCACAGGGGCGATCACGTGGCCACAAATGTCGACCGACCGAAAAAGAATAATAGGGGTTGAAATGCTCAACGCTACACTTTAATTGGTATTGTAAGTACAGCATATTGAGCAATGTACATGAGTTCATTTAATTTGAGTTGAGTTTTATAGTGATATTTCGGCTAATTGGAGGGATGCTGGCAGTAAAATTCAATCAATTACAACGAAACGTCACGTGACTGCATGTAGCCAAATGGAACTCCAGTGTCGATGACGCTTACTGATCAACTGAAATATGTATATCTGCAATCCGTTGGTCTGCCAATGTGCAAAACACTGTTCTATATTGCGCTAATCTATCGTAGGTGTTAATTGAACACACTCTTACACTTTCTTCAAGATAGACGATAAATGTGGTTCTCGTTTGTCGGGTTGGAGTAATTTCCAAGCGGGAATGTGCTGCTAACCATTCACGATACAGTTATACCGGATCTAAGCAAAAATAAAACTTCTCACAACTCCGACAACGATGCGGAGAAGTAATTCGCGGAAAATTCGTCTGAAACTAGAAACAGATGACGGAATAAGTGGAAGTCAAGGATCGCTGTTGTAGTTCTGCCGTCTCCTTGTTAGTATCCATCGGAGATTTGTCAGAGAGATGGAACCGAGGCAAGGCAATGGCGAAAATACAGAACCACACGTGCACACCGGGAGCAAACTTTAATTAGTAAAATGTGTGCCAGAGACTATGTTTCTTCGTAGTTATAAATTTAATCTGCATGTGAATAATTGATGCGAATACGCAGCCGAATGGCAGAACCTTATCTAGGGGATTTGGGCCGCTCACTCTTTCGTGCAATGCAAGACCAACCAAATCGTACCGACAAAACATATGTTGTACAGAAATGTTTCGAATGTGGGCAATAAATTTGAACTTCTTCCCAAGTGCAGTAGCTTATGAGTTGAATGAATGAAAATTTCTAATTAAAATCCTGGCTAATAGCGCAACGCTCGCGACATTATTCTTGTTAATTATCGGCTCATAAAAAAAGTGCAACCACTTCGCGACCGGTGCCTCTGTCTGCGCGTTTTGAGAAGAATAGCAACGAGCTCACTGCCGAGATCTCGCGCAAACCAGCAGCGAGTTGACAATAAATCAACGCACCTCGACGGGAAATATCTCAATTATGGCGCATAGATCATACCGGCTGTGATGTCATAATAATAGGGCAATAAAATCACAACCGTGACAACAATGTTTTTGCTCGCGTGCGCATTGGAAGGAGGATAGAAAAATAAGGAGAGCAATCTGGGCTCAGATCGATGCCCCTCGTTCGGAAACGATCGAATTGCACTCCAGCCTGCGATGAGCAAGATCGTTTTCAAAAACAAAATAGTTCTTCATTGAACTGTTATTATCGCAAATTATGAAGAAAAATCATTAAAAATCATTAAGCGCTACGCAAAAAGTTATAGGATGGTGTGTCCAAGTTTACTTCGGATATTATTTTAGAATTCTGAGAAATTTTAGAATTGTCTGTTTAGTAGACTGGTTTGGTCACACTGAAATGGTCTTTTTTTGGGAGAATCAGTCTACCATAAATGAACCATACACAAATTGATCGTATATCGTATTTTGTTTCATGTCAATGCATTGAAAATTTATCTCGAACGCTATTCCAGTGCTCATAATCTCATAATCTCATCAATCTATCTTCGGTACCGCATGGAAACAACAATAATGACAGCACTTGCAAGTATCAACTATCATGCTACATTAGTATTGCCTCAGTGAAATCGCACCTCTAGACATCGTTCGTACAACAAGCGTTCAATAAAGCATGCATACAGCGTCATATATTGGTGGCTTGAAGCGACTAAATATATAAACACTTCTTACCGTTTTGCGCTTTTCGCAAAAGAAACACTTTTTGTTTATATTGCTGGCCTCAAAAAAAGTTGCATTGCTTTCTCATGCTCGAGATAAGCGCTCCTAAGTCATCCTTAGTGGAGAAAGTTTTGCTACTGGCAAGCGAAACAATTTTTTTTTCCAAAAACGTTTATTAATCAGACTCAATTACTTATTATCTAACGTTTACAGAGTCAAATTTCACCTTAAAATATAACTTATTTCATATATACTTAAGACTAACAATTTAATAATAACTCAATCTAACACTAGATTAATTGGACAGCATTAGGATTTAAGATTAGGATGGAGCGAGTGGGGTAGTTTGGTTTGATGAGGAACGAAGGAATCAAACTAAGATATCATTTCTTTTGAGAAATTGGTAAAGAGGAAGCATAAGGTTGAGGTCGCGACTTGCTAAGATGTCTCTAACCGGTAAGTCAGATTGCCTTCCTAGTGCCCTGAGTGAATCCGATAGATGAGCCCTGGCAGAATGCAAGTTTATATAAGACCAGACCACATGCTCGATGTCATGATAACCATCACCACAAACGCAAATATTACCATCAACGATCCCAATGCAATACTGATGTGCATCTAACAAGTAATGATTAGGCATGAGGCGGGATATCACACGAATAAGTCCCGACCTACATTCAATCCCTTGAACCATGCGTTTGTCGATGCCTCGGGAATAATTGTATGTAACCAGCGACCCATATTATCTTCACTCCAATTGTTTTGCCAATTGGAGAGTACATAACTACGAGGAGTACAAAAAAGGCGAAACTAAACTACATACAAAATTTCAGAAGGTCATTTATTTCCTTGATAACTAGATAAACAAGATAAACTTTTTCTGTTAATCTCAATAACCTCGAAAAGAATTGCATTGATTCATTACGATCAAGATTAGCGCAAATGTCATCTTTGTTGAATGCAGTTTTGCGATTGACACGTCATCCTTGGTGGAGAGAATTTTGCTTGTGGCACATATAATTCCAGAACAATTGTTTTTAGTTGGCGAGCCGACGATAGCCTTGCGAAATGTTTTCGCTAAAGTCATTCACTTTGAGTTACGAAATGCGAATCTGTTACACTATCGTGCTCCGGTGATTACTTATTGTTCGAAAACAACATTACAACGAAAATAAGTTGTACGAGATTGGTGAAACAAATTAATATTATTCAATATAAGAAAATTCAATAAAGTATAAATAGGAAATCGGAAAATTATTTTTATTTTGCAGCAATAGCCAGCTAGCTTAAATATTGCTTACATCGTTTCATCGATGTGAAGTTGAGCCAATATTTTCATATCTTGTTGCACACATCTGGACGGGACGCAATAGTTTGAGTCATTCGGAAGGCCCCCATCCTCCCATCCCAGTCGTGCCGCAGGTTAACGGTCGTCCCAGACCTGTGTTTGGGCTTGGAAAATGGGTCTTCCAGCCAATTGGCACAGGCAAGTACAGCTCATCTGGATCTAAATTTGCTCCTGATTCTCGCTACGTTTTCAGTCGCATTTCTTCAATAAGAATGACAATGCCATACAGCCATCGCCCATCCGGCCAACCGCGGTTACTCCCAACGGAATGCACACATAACAGCATGATGGAAGCTCCCAAGCCGCTCGGCACAGTCGAGCACCGCCGTCGTCTCTCTGATAACTTTTCTTACCATTCAAGAGATTCCGTTCCTGTGTTCGGAACTGGTGAGGGAGTCTTCCAACTTGCTACCTCAGGTAAGTACGATTGCAGTACCGTTACTTCGCTTCCTGATATTGGTCCCATTAATAATGCTGCTTACATCAACGGTGTGGTTGATACCGAGCCGAACCTCGATGTCACCGTTGTTCCAGCTACCACAACTTCGCATTTCAACGTTCTTTCGTCCAACCGTCATCAGGAAATCAGTGTATATTAGAAAAAAATTGGTGCCATCAACAACAAGGTCGACGATTTCCGGGTAGCTGTATCAGACCAATGTTACGACATAGTAGTTCTCACGGAGACTTGGTTAGACTCACGTATACTCTCTCACCAAGTGTTCGGCTGCGATTACGAAGTTTTTCGTTGCGATAGGAACGCTGATAATAGCCGTAAGGCTAGAGGTGGAGGCGTTTAGGTAGCCGTGAACTCCAGACTCTGGACGAGGGCTGTAGAAAACCAAAAATGGTCTTGCCTAGAGCAGGTTTGGACGGCGATCACACTTGACGATCGTACTTTATATCTATGTGCATTGTACATCCCTCCTGACCGAACACGAGAACGCGAACTTATTGAGATCCATTGCCAGTCAGTTTTCTCCGTTCTGGAAGTCGCTAAAGCAACAGACGAAGTCATCTTGATTGGTGATTATAATATCCCAGGAATTATCCGGATCAGGGCCACTCGGCACTCCACTCCGACGCGTCTTTAATGCTAGATACTTATAGCTTAGCCACTCTTTCGCAAAATAACCACGTCACTAATGAGAATGGCTGTAGCCAGGATGCTTTGTGAGTGCGCAGGACACAGCCCCATTCTTATGCGAGGCTCCGGCTGTTACAGGACATCAATATTTCACCTGTAGTAGTTTCTAACGACCTTCGCTGACCATCGTATCATCAGCCAGTTGTTTTCTAGCTTCAATTGGCGAGATATATTAGATACCGCTAACGCTGAGTCTGCAGCTATAACATTCTCCAACGTCCGGGCATATATCATCGATAGATATGTGCCAAAGAAGAAGTGCCTCCATACGTCCCGAAAACCATGGTAGACACGCGAACTTCGACGAATGAAATCCATAAAGAGGGCCGCATTGAGAAAGTTCACCACATACCGCACACAAACTCTTCAATGCCAATATGCGAGAATCAGTCACGAATACGAACGTATTGCGAAACAATCTTTCCTGAATTATCACTGTGGAATACAGAGGAAACTTAAATCCCGTTCCAAACAATTTTGGAATTTCGTCAACGAGCAGCGCCATGAAGCTGGCCGGCCATCGTCCATAACGTTCAACGGAAATGCAGCCTCTACCGAACAGGATATCTGCAACCTATTCTGCCGATGAAAGATTGACCGACGACCATATCAGGCATGCCGCTAGCTATCTCCCCTGTTCTAGCCAAACTCTGAGTAGATTCGACATCGATACGGAGATGATTTCACGGTCATTCTCAGAGCTCAAAACGTCGCTCAACCCGGGACCCGACGATATTCCTTCAGCTTTTCTCAAAACGCACATGAATGACCTATTGATCCCGCCGCTCCACATATTCTGTAGCCACTGGTGTATTTCCGACCTGTCGGAAGCTATCGCATATGTTCCCAATCCATAAAAAAGGAAATAGACGAGATGTTAACAATTATCGCGGCATCACTTCGCTTTGCGCTTTGACAAAACTGTTTGAGCTTGTTTTTTTGGAACCGCTAGACGCTTTCAGCAAACCGTACATTAGTACTGACCAACACGGATTCACGACGGGCCGCTCCACCACCACCAATTTGCTGTGCCTCACCTCTTATAAAGGGTGTGTCACATCAAATTGCATCACGGAAGAAACGCTGTTGAAATTTAATTTTTAGGAATTATATCTTCAGCATCCGCTTATAATCAGATAAGAGTGTGTAGATCACGCCATGCTTCACTGTAAATTTTTCGTAAATTTGGAAAAATGTCGTCGAACGAAAAAGAGCGTCGTGAATTAATCCTATGCACTCATTTCGAGAATCCGGAGTTGTCACATCGGGACATCGGTAAGATGCTGGGAATCGTCCAATCCACGGTCAGCAGAGTACTAAAATGATACTTCGGGAACCTAACCATCGACCGGAAGGTGAAGAACGGCAAAAATGGATGCTCCGTCAGTGAAAAAGATCACAAGCGCGTAGTTAAGCAGTTTAGACGTGATCCGAGAAGTTCGGTCCGGGATGTCGTCAATAAGCTGAATTTGTCAAGTTCATTCGTCCAGTGGACCAAGCAGCGGGAGGGCCTGCGTACGTACAAGGTTCAGAAGGCTCCTACCCGCGACGAAAGGCAAAACATGGTGGGGAAGACGCGAGCCCGGAAGCTGTACACCGAAATGCTGACGAAACCGCATTGCCTGGTAATGGACGACGAAACCTACGTCAAAGCGGACTTTCGTCAGCTGCCGGGCCTGTTGTTCTTCTCCGCAGAGGACAAATTCAGCGTTCCGGAGGAGATTCGCAAGCAGAAACTATCCATGTTTGCCAAAAAGTACATGTTGTGGCAAGCGATCTGCTCTTGCGGAAAGCGGAGCGCCCCCTTCGTGACGACCGGCACGGTAAACGGGCAGGTTTACCTTAAGGAGTGCCTACAGAAGCGCTTACTACCACTATTGAAGCAGCACGAGGGCCCGACCATCTCGCTTCGTGCCACTATTCAAAGGACGTGTTGGAGTGGTACGAAGCCAACGGGGTCACCTTCGTGCCAAAGGAAATGAACCCGCCCAACGCGCCGGAGCTTCGCCCAATAGAGAAATATTGGGCGATTATGAAGCAGGCCCTCCGGAAGAACCCAAAAGTTGTCAAATCGGAGGTGGACTTCAAGAGAAAATAGATTTTTGTTAAAAAAAAACTACAACCTGACGTTGTACAGTACCTTATGGACGGGGTAAAGAGGAAGGTGCGAGCATACGGGCTTGGGCTCGAAGTATGAATAAAAAGAAAATGCCAAAAGTTGTTTAATAGTTTTTATTTTACTGTCTAAAATTTTCAAAAAGATCGGTCTACTGGGCGAATTTCTACAGCGTTTTTTTCCGTGATGCAATTTGATGTGACACACCCTTTATCACCGACAGCATGTTGAAGCATACCCAAACGGATGCTATTTACACTGATCTGATTGCAGCCTTCGATAAATTGAACCAGCTGTCGACAAACTGGACAGGTTTGGGATTAACGGCAACCATATCTCACTGACCGTCGACTAGCCGTCGTTATAGGTGATTGCCAATCCCCTTTTTTCGCTGCTACGTCTGGCATACCACTAGGCAGCCATCTGGGCCCTTTGATATTTTTGACATACTTTAATGACGTAAATCTGGTAATTGAA
The DNA here is from genome assembly GCF_029784135.1 of Toxorhynchites rutilus septentrionalis. Classification (NCBI taxonomy): domain Eukaryota; kingdom Metazoa; phylum Arthropoda; class Insecta; order Diptera; family Culicidae; genus Toxorhynchites; species Toxorhynchites rutilus. The sequence continues at coordinate 342,476,879 of NC_073745.1, forward strand.
GGTCCACGGCTATCATATGCTGATGACTTAAAAATTTACCTTCAGGTCAGCTCGATTGAAGATTGTCGCTTCCTTCAACGACAGATGGATGCTTTTGCCGATTGGTGTACTCTTAATCGAAAGGAGGTGAACCCCGATAAATGTTCCGTCATCTCGTTTTCGCGCACGAGACAGACCATATTGCACAACTATGTCCTGTTCGGCACGGATTTTGAGCGTGTCAGCGAAGTCAAGAACCTGGGTGTCATTTTAGACATGCAACTCTCTTTCAAACCGCACATCACATTCATGATCAATAAAGCATCCAGAACTCTGGGGTTCATCTTCAGGATTGCTAAAAATTTAACCGACATCTACTGTCTTAAGTCTCTCTACTGCTCTCTCACTCGCTCCATCTTGGAGTATGGTGCAGTTGTTTGGACTCCACACTACAACAACGGTGTCGAAAGGATCGAATCAGTTCAACGAAGGCTTATAAGATACGTTCTGCGCAGATTGCCGTGGACTGACCCCTCTTCGATTACCGAGTTACCAGTGTCGTTGTCAGCTGATCAGCTTGTCGGTTCGTAGAGACACAGCCAGAGCTTTGATGATAGCCGATACCTTACAAGGACGCATCGATTGTCCCGTTCTCCGGGAAAACATAAATTTCAACGTTCGACCTCGCGCTCTCCGAAATAACTCGATGTTACGATTGCCCGCACAACGTACAAACTACGGCATGTTCGGTGGATTAAGTGGTCTGCAAAGACTTTTCGACAGGGTAGCCAGGCTGTTCGATTACCATTTATCCCGAACGCTTCTTCGTCGGAGATTTAGCTCTTTTTTCACAGAACAAACTGCTACGTAATTATTATTTTTATGTGTATTTTCAATATGTGATGACTGTAATTTGATGTAATTAATTGTAATACGATGCCATTTGATTCATGTTCAGATTTAAACTTAGATTTAGATTTTTATACACTTTAAAGTACATCATTGGGGCCCTTGAAGCCCGTTGATGAATTGACAAATAAAACAAAATAAAATAAAATATCTGGATATCTTGTTCCATGTTTCTGGTGTGGGCAGAGATTACTGTCAAAGCAACGCGAATTCCTATGTTTTCGCAGCAAAAGCTTGTGAAGCTCTATCTTTTTTCGCTCCTTCGCAAATGATCCCGCGCATCGTTCTGATTGGTTGGCGAAAAAAAGAGTAATTTGGTCGCGTCCAAATGAAGTCGGGTCTAATATTTTGCGATAAGGAACAAAACTTTCACTTTCTACGAAAATCTCAGAGCCACTATATCGGTTTGGCATGGAATGGCTGGTTGTATCTATAAGCTTTATGAATCCATTAGGATACATTCCGTTGCTGAAGATATTGTATCAGTTGTTGTTATATGATGTGAATTTCTGGACAATTTTTGACGTGGGACTACGTCTAACCGGAATATATGGAGGGTAAAATGAAAACCTAAACACAGAACATGCAGGAAAAAATGAAAGATTTCGAATGCTTATAGCTCGAACATTTCGTACTGGATAGGAGAGATGTTTGCATCACTTGATAGGGAATATTTCTACGCATCTATCGCAACTAACAAAATGTTGTTTTTCATTAGATAAACATTTGAATAACTGTAAAATATTAGGCGTTATCTAAACGCCCTAACTGCATCGTTTTGATTGGTCCGATTTACGGTTTCCCTAACACAGCCATCAAAACCAAGCAGCCTTGGGGAAATCGGCATTGCAAATACATGAAAGTAGGGGGACTTTTGTTCTCATCGAAAAATGTTCCCTAACACAGATTTTAAAACCAAGCAGCGAAATCGGCATTGCAAGCACACGAAAGAGCCTAGAGGCGAGTGAACTGAAAAGTTTAAACCCTCTTAAAGCCAAAAAGAAGAAAAAGAACACACGAAAGTAGGGGGAGCTTTTGTTCCCACCGAAATGTGTTCCCTAATAGAGATTTCTAAACCAAGGTGCCTGGAGAAATCGGTATTTCAAATTCATGCAAGTCGGGGGTATTTTTGTTCCGACTGGAATGTGTTTCCCTAACACAGACTTCAAATCCATGAAGCGTGGGGAAATCGGCATTGCGAATTCATACAAATCGGGGGTATTTTTGTTCCGATTGAAATGTGTTTCCCTAACACAGACTTCAAAACCGAGGTTTCTGGGGAAATCGGCTCTGCAAATAAATGCAAACTGCGAGTACTTTTGTCCTCGCTTGCCTTTGTGCAGAGTGGAATATGTCTGTCCTAACATGATCTTCTAAACTTAGGAACCTGGGAAAATCGTGCAGCCACTAGAAGCGAATGAACTTCCCAGTTTCAAGCAAATTCGAGATTCGAGAAGTATGTACACTTTTGGGATGTAAACTTCAGAGGGAAATGTAAAATAAAATAATCGTTTGATAATTTTTTTTTGTCTTTATTGGCAAGATTTTCAGCCTTAGGCTGGTTCATCAAACGTTTGATAATTTTTCCGTACATATATTTTGTTCTAGTCATCATACCAAACGTAAAAGGTCCGTCATTAAATTTACTTGTAACGAAGAACAATCAATCACAATAAATGAATTGACTTTACACGGCATTTGTTCATTTTTTTCACTCACAGAGCAAATATATTGAATAAGTTGTTTGACGCACTCTTGTTGTGATAATCCACGTCGAAAGTCGTAAAAAATCATCGCACGAAAATGTTCACGATTCAGTTCCATTTTTTTTTGCCGAGACCAAACTTTCAACTAAATATAAAATAAACAAATAGCGTCCGTATGACAAAATGTTCTGAGTACGTATATCGTCAAAAATGTCAAACTTTACGATGGAACCGTCAGATGGACTCACATGACATCAGTGTTGCCAATTCCCGAAATATAAATAGTGACCCTCGTATAACGATTTTCGCCAGTTTCCAAAATCGAGTTATCTATGTCTACTGAAACACACGCGTGGCTCAAACTTTTGTAGACTACTCATTTATATATTTTTTCAAATCTAATTTACAACAACAATAATGCACCAAAAATCCATCATCCCCAATACGAACATGATAGTATATGCAAACATAGAAACATTGAAACATTTTTACAAGTTCACAACACATATTTCACATGTGAGAGACACAATTGTATGAACTCAGCCATTGTTGCCGCTCGTTAAATATTTCTGGGCATCGAATTGAAGAATTTTAATCCGTCAATTAAGTACGTCATGTTCCTGAAATCTATGAATCTGTTGGGACATCTCCCTTTTCGGAGTACATTACGTCAGTCGATGTTGATCGAATTGATCATTAGATCAAAGTCTCAGAACAATTTGAAAATTTGCATATAGGGTAAATGATGTTGGTTTGTTCGATTTAGGATGCTTTCATGCAACTAGTGAATGCAAATCGATTTTTCTTCATGAAAATCACATATAATCAAGACGAGTTGTTGGAAAGTTCCAAGTCTCTAGTTGCTATTAAAAATCATTTAAATTTTTATGTTTTTTAACGATTTTCTTCAAAGAGAAATTATGACCATGACATGTCCACCTCTGACCATGGTTTGATTGAAAAATGATCATGGTTTGTCCGGTTTTAGAAATCACCATTTTTGAATGATAAAATTATAATTTTCGAGTAGATGTTGCATTTCTCGTTGCTTGAGTTTACTGTCGTCGTATTGATCCATTCATAATTTAAGCTTTCTTCAGAATATTTCCTTTTCTTGGGCATTTTAAAGGTGAACAGCACTCAACACAGAGAAACTTTATTTCTGCTTCGCGCGGAGAATAATATAAACAAACAGCAGCGCACCAAGCGGCCGCCATGGTAACCACGTCGATAAACAAGCATCAGCGCATCTGACAAACTATGATCAGAATTGAGGTCATCGAGATGCATTAATTACCTGATTTAGATATGCAGCCATTCCATGCCAAATCGATATAGTGGTACTCAGATTTTCACGAAAAGCGGTATATATATAATATTACGCTTGCAAAAATTTTGGATTTCATTTTCGTAAATATTGATTGTATTTGTTTTTTGTTGTATTCATGGCTTTGGACTAGAAGGCGCTATATTTTTAGTTTTGACGTAGGACTACGTCTTTCATTTCTATACCAGGGTGTAAAATCAAAGTTTCGAAAACGAAAGCGTTACGCCGGAGACCGAGATTTTGAGCGTTAATAGCTCTTAAATAACTGAACGAAATGGTATGATAAAAACTTCATTCGAAAGATATAATGTCTACGCGTTATATACTTGTTACTTTTTCATCCAAAAAAAAAAGGCTTCTGAATATTATTTTTCCCCATCAGTAGAAAATATTCGTATCCAATATTGGATGCATAACATGAAAAACGGAAAATGTTTCACATCGCGAAAATCATGTAATTTTCGAGCGATTATTTGCTTCCTACTCATATAATGCTGCGACCAAATACATTTCGTTTTGGATTTTTCAATCAAGTGCGATCAACGTAAGACCACGTCTTTCGGCAATTTATTAGAGGTGCAATGAATCTTTAGGAATTCCCGCTCTACGCGCACTGGCCAATGATGTTTAATCAACAATTTCTCAAACGAGAAATGGGTGTTGTGAGAAAGGATTAGCGAACGCAAAAACGACAAATGGGAGAAAAAGATGTTTGGAGGTTGAAGGAAATTGGCAGAAAACATCTTCATTTTATCTCTCGAATAATGTGATTCATATCACTTCGTTTTGCCAGAAAGAGATTATTAATGCTCAAAGGAGGAATCGAGTCCTCCGAGGAAATCACCCAGCGCAAATTAGAGTCGACTATCGATTGCGGCATTCGTACACAAATAATTTTATAATGCAGTTTCATCAAAGAGGTTTCTACTCTCGCACCGCGAGGACTCGTTTGTTTGGGACCAAGCAGACAGCTCGTTAGTCTTTCGGTGGTAAGGCACCACAAAAGCAGTGTGAAGAAGCCACATCGCTATCGACCGGGAACTTTGCGTGAAATTCGTCGCTATCAGAAGTCGACCGAATTGCTGATCCGCAAGCTACCTTTGCAGCATTTGGTTCGTGGAATTGCTCAGGACTTCAAAACCGACTTGCGCTTCCAAAGTTCCGCGTTTATGATGCTGCAGGAGGCCTATTCGAAGATACCAATTTGTGTGCTATCCACGCAAAACGCGTCACATCATGCCCAAGGACATTCAGCTGGCCCGTCGAATCCAAGGAGAGCGTGCTATTACCTTAGCATATAACCAACGGTCCTTTTCAGGGACACCAGATTTGATGGATTAGAGTTCAGAAAAGTTTTTTACAGGCCAAACTAAAAGGAGTATTTTCGTTTGGATGCCATTTAGCATCGAGAAAATTCCGGAAAGATCTGATCGCTGCTGAAAAATAATCTGCCAGTTCCTTGGGAATTGAAAAATACATTCATGCGAAAGAGTTTATTTTAATGTTTTCTAACCATATAACACAGCGACCAAATACATTTGATTTTGTAATTTTTCAATCAAGTGTAATTAGCAGGAAAGCTTCTGAACATTATTCTTCCCCATCAGTAGGATATTTTCGTATCCAGTATTGTATGCGCGCGCAACGGAAAATGTAAGGTAAGGAAGGTCTTGTATTATAGAGACTTTAAACTTTTGCAGTTCATTCGTCTCTAGCCTTGAGAAAGTCCCTTTGAAAACTCTACTCTACTCTACTCCAGCGCTATCACCTCCGCCCTCTTGCCTTGAGAAAGGCACTCGATCCCTCGCCGTCCAGCTCGTCCAGCAACGATGTTGTTCAGTCGGTGTCCACACAAAGGATGGTTGGGAAAATGTTTCGTATCGCGAAAATTATATAATTTTCAATCGATTATTGCTCAGTCGCCGAAAGTCTCAAACTCAGAGAGTTCATTCCCCTCTAGTTTGGCTTCCAAATTGCCATCGTAAACCACACCTTTTCTCGATTCAATCACGGACAAAAAGCATATTTAAGCGATGTTCTGGTGGTGAAACGCATTCATTTTCGTGAGGACATCGACAACACAACATCGTTACTGAACGAGCTGGACGAGCTGGACGGCGAGGAATCGAGGGATTCATTACCTGGCCTGACCTGACCTGAAACGCAATCAGTTTGTTTTAACTGTGAGGGAGCGCAGAAAAGCCGATCGATCAGAAGGAGAAGAGAAAGTGACCAAAAGAGTATCAGCATCGAAAAACTAAAACCACGAAAAATCGCCACACATACACGCGCGCAACTCTTTTCGTTTGCTAGTTATCGAGAAGAAACCTGGAAAGAAGTGATCGTTGCTGAAAAATAATCTGCCAGTTCCCCTTGGAATTGAAAATTACATTCCAGCGAAAGAGTTTATTTTAATGTTTTCTATTCAAATAATGCTGCAACCAAATACAATTGGTTTTGTGATTTTTCAATCAAGTGCAATCAACAGGTAGAGAGCACTGGAGACTGCAACATCCCAATTATGAGAATCTTTGTAATACTAACCTCGAGCCAACCGCGTGTAATCGGTTACATATTACTAACATAGTCGTAAGACAGAAATTGTCAAAATATTGAACTCCCGGCCCCGTCAGGATAACGCCATATATATACTTTGGAAAAAAAAGACAGGTAGTTGAAATTATGAAAATTACATTCAATGGAAAGAGTTTATTTCAATGTTTTCTATCCACATAATACTGCGACCACATACATTTGGTTTTGTGATTTGTCAATCAAGTGCAGTAAGCAGGAATGCTTCTGAAGATTATTCTTCAGAACAAGGTTTTTTGTATCCAATATTGGATGCATAAAACCTTGTGCCTCCAACGTTTCGTTTTCCAAGTCCCCCAAATATAAATGAATATTCATTCATTCAGAATGGATTTAGATTCAACTTCAAACAAATGATGTCTAAATCAACGATAGTCCTTCGTCACCCTTGCGGTTATACATATATATAACCCACTCCCTGTTTTTGAGTTATGAAATTTCAACAGCGTTGACAGCGTTTTGATCCGGGTGGTTTGTTTATTCAGTAGTACAGAATTCGTTAATACTGAAGGATACATCCAAAAGTTATCGGCGATGGAACACGAAAGGCGAAAAAAAATCGCACAATCACATTGAGAACCCGACGTGGTCGGGAGGAAAGATTGCAAATTTCCTCCAGTTTCCAAAATCGACTGTAAATACCGTACTCAAACGTTACTGGGAGACGTCAAACACCGATGAAAACTTGAAGAAAGTGAAAGAAGTGGTGCTTGAAAATCGTCATACGAGATGTCATGAGAGATGTCTAGTGAATTTGGCATTGCATACGGAACGGAACATCATATTGTTTTGGGTCGTTCCGAAGGACCTGAATTTCGTGCAAAAACACCATCAACAGACAGTTGCTGAAGAGATGATTTCTCAAACCCAAAGTGATCAAACCCTCCTGAAACGGATAATTACGGGCGACGAGACATGGGTCTATGAATTTGACATAGAAATAATGCAAGAATCGTCCGAGTAGCGCTTCGAAAACGAGAAAAAACCGCGTCAAATCCACTCAAAAGTGAAGGTGATGCTGACTGTTTTCTTCGATTGTCAACGCGTAGTGCATTATGAGTACCTTCCACCGGGCTAGACAGTCAACCAAGAATATTATTTATCCGTTTTGAAGCGTTTGAGAGATGCTGTACGTCGCCAACGACCAGAAATGTAAGCAGGCAATTCTTGGATTTTGCATGATGATAACGCGCCATCGCACCGAGCCAGAATTGTACTGATTTATTTGACCAAACATCAAGTAAAAACCACAGAGTAAGCATCGTATTCACCTGATGGCCCCGTGCGACTTTTTTTTTGTTTGTTTCCCTAGTTGAAGTTACCACTTCGTGGTAAAAGATTTCAGTCGATCGATGAGATCAAACAGAATGTGATGAGGGAACTAAAACCATCCTGACGTTGGCCTACCAGGGATGCATGTAGGACTGGGTCAAGCGTTGACACATGTGTGTTGCTTCAGATGAATCGTATTTTGAAAGAGATAAAATAAATTTGCCTGAAATTTAACTCTATAGTTTTTAATTTTAAAAATCCCGGTACTTTCTGATCATAGGGTACGTAAAAATGGATTTTTAGACAAATAGTTGGCAACAAATTTTACCTTGTCAAGTGTAGGGTAGGTTCAAATTTGTTTACGCAGATGAATTTGCCCGTAAGTTGATGATTTGCCAAGGGACCTGTAGCTGTGGAACGACGACAATGGTTGTCATCACTGGGGCAACAATTACAAGGAGGAGTGTCTTCAGAACAGGATTTTGCCATTCATTCTATCACACAATGGTCCAGTGAAGTTCTGGCCTGACCTGACAAGCTGCCATTACAGCCGGGATGGCATCAAGTGGTATATGGAGAACAAAATCGACTTCATTGAAAAAACTATCAAACCACCAAATTGTTCGGATTTTCAAGGGATATTGGACAATATCAAAGGCAAATTGAAGAAATGTGGCAGAACCATCAAAAAAACAATTCAAATGCACCACTTTTCCAAGAAGATAGCAAAAACAGTTAGCAGCCGTACTGTGCAGAAAATTATGGGTGGTATCACACAAAAAATTCGAAAATTCATCCGAATAGTGTTCATGTTTTTTAACCTTAAAGTTGATAAACCTACAAAATAACAACATTCCCTTTTTTGTACGCTATTGCTAACGGGTGTTAAATAAAAAATGAGAGTTATTTCAATCACATATAAAAAAATGTTTTTTTTTCATCCATTTCAGTATTTTTTATGAATAACATAATGTATTTTCTTCAAAAAAAAGTCAGTGAATGTTTGAGTAAGTGCCGTGGTCTGCTGTTCGACGCAACTTTGTCGCGATGCTCTCACAAGAACGTTGTACGGCACTTACGTCCATTTTCCGGATTCTTGTAGTCAGTTGCTTCGTGTCCTTGGCCCTCCAATTGTTTTTATACACTAGGGCACTGAGTGAGCCAAAGAAATCCTCTATTGGGCGGCACTGGGGCAAGTTTGTTGGGTTACGATCTTTCGGCACGAACGGTAGCTTTTTCTCCTCAAGATACGGCAGCGTCTTCTTGGCGTAATGGGAAGACGCCTTGTCCGACCAGAAGACGTACTTCCCATCCGCGTGATGCTCGTTCAGGAACGACAGCAGGATTTTATCGAGGCACTCTTCTCGATAGATTTGTTGGTTGATTGCCAGATTGCCAGCCAGATTGCCGGCTTAAACCAAGGCTTTGAAATGCCCCGATCGGAAATGGCGATGTACAACATAACCTTTTTTTCAAACTTGTGCTTGAACTTGTATTTCGCTTCAGGCGGTGTGGATGACTTGTCGCTGGAGTAGTAATTATCATTTTCTGGAATATGAGTTTTGGACAGCGGAAAATAGCTTTCGTCGTCCAGAACGAAAGACGTCCCGCGGTATTTTTTGGTCATCCACCGACACTGTGATTTAACCGTCTCAATCTGCTCCTCCGTGTACTCCGGCGACCTCGTCTTCTTCCTGCAAACGATTCCTTCCATCTTGAGGGTCCGACGGATCAATACGTGGGAGCAGCCATATTTCCGACCGTCGTCACGCAGGCTGGTTGCGTCCTTGTTGTGAAACAGCTTCTTTAACGATGTCTTCCTCTGCTTCGTCATTATCGTCACCGGACGACCACTTCCGACCTTCCGCTCTACGTTCAGGGAACCCAGGATACGATATACCGTACTGACAGGTACATTTTTTTCCTTAAAATGTGCCACCGTGAACTTTTTTCCTTAAGAGACGAATGAACTCTCAGAGTTTAAAGTCTCTCTAAGGCGGCTCGCACACAGGAGCAATAAGCAACTAGCAACTGTTAACATGCAATACGCAATATTATCGCCAATGGATTATTCCATTTAATTTTTGTTGATCTCGCACACCGACGCAATACGATATTGCTGTCGCCTTTACAGAGCAACACATGTCGCTAGCAACAAAGCGTGTCGGTTGAAGAGCAACTTATCGCCCATATTTTGACAAGTTTCGTACATTAGCCGATTGTTTGCATAATGTCAGGGGTTTTTATTGCTCTGGTATGCGAAGAACAACAAAATATGTTGCCTGTTGTATATTGCGTATTGCAGTTTGCTAGTTGCTCATTGCTGCGGTGTGCGAGCCGCCTAATTCAATACCTTCCTTCCTTTTTTCCTTACTGGAAATGCGTTTCGTAGAACCGTACAATGCGTTCGCGGAGCACGTGCTGTTTCGACGCCATCTTTGCTTTGACTAAATTCAAACTAGCAAAACCAAATACGCCTACTGTTTCTAGGGAGCCCAAAGAGCAATTTTCTTGGAGAAAGAAAATTTTACGCTCTTTATTTGAGTTACTGAAAGGTATTGAAAAAATTTTCATGTTTTATTCAACACCCGTTATGCTAACAAATGTCCCACTTTATACGACCAAATTCTAACTGAAACAGGCTTTAACTTTAATTCACGTCCTATTTCGGCGCCCCTCCGCTCTGTATTGGCTCCATGCATCTGTTTTGCATTGCATGGAGAGGCGCCCAGGTATGCATAGCGAATAATCAAAAGGGTATTGATGACCACATTGGGTGTTTCAATTTTGCGAAAATCAGAGAGAGGTTATTGGTTTTATTAATGTACGGACAGAATTGCACCCGTGGCCGAGTGGTTAGCGTCTCACATTATTATGCCGGGTGTTCGGGTTCGACTCCCGTTCTGGCCGGGGGATTTTTCGTCAGAGAAATTTCCTTTGACTTGCACTGTGGTCACGCGTATTCTAGAGCTTGCCGCTCGGAAGACATTCAAGGCGTGTTATTTGGCTTAAGAAATCTCAACTAAGTATTAATAAATGACGCTAGTTGATGCATACGATGAGACGGCAAAAGTTCCACAGGGAACGTTAACGCCATTCAAGAGGAAGAGACAGAAGTAACTACTCATGATGGGTGTTTTTTCCTCAATTGAAAGATGAAATATAATAATTGGGAAATATAATTGTAGAAAAAAATGCTATTCAAAATTCCTTGATTTTAGCGCCCCAAAAGGCCAGCGCCCCCGGCAAATTCCGGGTTTGCCGCCCGCACACTACGCCACTGGCTGTCACCAAAGGCTTTGGGTTAGCTGTTCATTGGCATTCTTCAATCTGCGAGTGTGAAAGATTGGAACTTCGACTCGATCCTTCCTCATTCGCTAAGTCCTCCAGGATCCTGTACTTTTTAACCAGATATTCTTTGTATTCCTTGCTGCCTTCTCTTTGGCGTGTTTTCTGCGCTCTTCTTGTTGCTGCTGAAATGCTCGCTCCTATTGCGTTCAGACCGCGTCTCAACTAGATCAATCATCGGTAACTCAATTCCTAGAAATGATTTCTGCCTCTGCTGGTCACTTAGTGAATCTGGATGCGGCTGTTGATTATCCGACGGAATTTGAGGCTGGATCTTGACCAATCACTGAATACTGTTCACTAGGCCCTGCACACAGAAACACTAGCTGCTGATTGTTCGTCGGAGCGTCCGGCAACTTTCTCGATCTTTGTAATATTGGATCTGATGAAACTACTAGAAGCCACCTTAGTTTGGGGGATCTATTTCGCTCCCACGCCGTTAGCACAACTCCAGCTCTTGTTGGCAACTTCCTTCGATACCTCTATACAGGCCAAACATTTTCAATAAATCTGGAACAGAACTGCCTGAAAGATCGGTGAGTAGTCTGCACAAACCCTTATGAATGGATTGAAGCTCAATGTAATGGACAGCATGTTTAGGCCTATTTTGTAATAAATTTTATCATTTCATCATAAATAAGCTGACGACTGAACAATCTTTGAATTGTGCAGAATTCATTAATGAATGATACGACTAATTTGCTGTTGATTCCAAATTCAACAAGTAATCCGATTTTTCAACGATGAAACTCTTTTTTGGTTAAATGGATTCGTTCATAAGGAATATTCGTACCATCTATAAAATGTCATTGTATTGTTAACAAGACATTATTTGATTTATGCGCTTCATGGACTGGTAGAATCATTGTTCGGGTTTTTTTTAATTCAAAAATAATGCCAGCCAGTATGTAACTGTTAATGATGACCGATATAGGACCATGATCACCTAATTTTTTTGTACCGCAATTGAGTGCTTTTAATGAGGAGAAGCTGTGGTTCCAACAATATGTTTCACCGCGCATGCCGCAATTGATTTCTTGGAAGAAACAACTTCAAACGCGTAAATGACTCGTGGATTCCCCATCAAGATCTACCAAGATCGAATTAACACCGTTGCCCTTTTTTGTGTCACTATGTATAGTTTGTGGTCACAGTCACAGATGATTGAAAGACAACATTTGTCACGTTATCACAATGTATAGAAGTGTGATTCATGACAAAAAACAAAAAACAAAAAATAAACTGGTTTTGTAGCTTTGCGAGAAGGTCATTCATTCTAATTCGTATCTCATTTTAAAAACACATAACTTTCGTAGTGCAGGTGTCCCACTGACATCCCTAGCAAAGCCAAACAAATCAACTTTACAAAAAAATGAAATAGGAAGGGAACTAAATTAAATCCCACGTGTATCAGCTTCATTAGCATAAAACCTGGATACGGCGGCACGTACCGAAAATCGATATCGCTACCGGGGCATGAACAGAACACACAACGGAGAAACAACACATAATAAGACACTTTCCACTTTAATTTCCCACAGGAAAAATCTCTCTCCGCTCGTAACGATGGCGCTCGCGTCCGCCAACTTCCGTTTTGTTCCGGTACGTGTTCTCGGGTTTCGTTTCGGGGCACACACACAACCCATTGTAACGCGTCCGAGCGGGAGACATGAATGACGTCCTTAAAAAGTTATCGATCGTTTGAATGGATGGGAAGAAGCACTTCACTTCCGAATGCATCGCTCGGTTCCCTTCCCTTCATTGGGTCTGTGAAAGGCTTCATTAGTTGTGCCACTGCACACGTGCATCATTATTTTTTATGTTGCTGCATCCCCTCACGAAACAATGGACAGGAGGTAGGATTTATTGTGCGGATATCCTACGCGTTGTCGTCTGTATTTTATGTTTCAATTCCGGCCAAGAAAATGATAGATTGGAATTAGTTTGTAAAAAAGATTAGCAAATTTTTCGTAAGACGCAAAATGTTCGCGGAACTAACGATCGCAACATTGTCCACGTTGTTGTTTAGCAATAAATAATTGAACCTTGCCGCTTCGGCGCGCTAAATTTGACACAGCACTGAAATAAACAAACCGTCCGAAATTCCTGCCGCGACAGAGCTTTTGCAATTAAACAATCATTTCGAACATCGTGTTTTCGTGTATTTTCTGCTCATGCCGCACCCCGCTTGTTGAATTACGACCGGCTAATCTCGCTTGACGCAGAACTCGACAGTCCCAATTGTTGGGCAATAAATCAAAATGATTTCGCGTACATTTTCCTCTGGTGGTGGCTAAGCCGGGGCACATTTCGGATTAACTGGTGGTTCTCTAATTCGATACGAAATGTCGGCCGGTGTTATGACGGGACATTCTCAAGATCTGAACAGCACATTGTCAAATAGGTGTGAATGAGCGTCACGATTGTCAATGCTGATTCACACGAAAATATGTTGACAATGGCATTTTTAATTCAGTGAAAAACACCTGTGTAAAAAAAGAGAGTCGAGTCGTTCAGCTTTAATTCCGACGTGAAAGAAGCATCGTTCCGCAAAACACACCCCCACAGCTGGTGCCTCTCACGGTTGCCCCGGCAACCAGACCGTTTCCCGTCTAGAGTAGACTCCAATCACAGCGAACCGTAAATAGCGGCAGGGTACCAAAAAAGGACAACAACCGCAGTTGTGTTGGAAAAGGTGTAAACCGGCAAAATGGCGTCTGATACAGAGGCAGAGTATCGATCCGTCCTGCGCACAGCGCACAATGCCGAGATGAGTAAATCTTGATTCCGCCGAACGCCGTCGATGTCTTCTACGTTCAGCATAGAATCGATTTTCTGCTGATACGAGGCAATATTACACGGATTACTCCCGACGGGACACGTGCGGAGGAGTTGGCAGCGATATGAGATGATTCGCAAACACAGCATCCTGGAACAAAGGCTTGGCACACGGCGGGGGAGGGGTTGCAAAAGATACAATTTCTAGATATTGTTTGACAATGTTTGATTCCCTCGGTTTACTGTGTGCAGCATGCCGCCACGTGGGGTGTGGATAATGAGATTGTTAGAATGGAAATTTGAGCGAACTTTGCTCATAGATGGACAATCAACTTAATAATCGGCACGTGTTTGAGATGTTATGGAGGGAAAATTTAAAGCATGTTAGATTTATGGAATCGTACACAGATTAAATGCAAGTAGGATAGTGTTTTATTACGGTATTTGTATTGTAACCACTATGAAGATGGCTTTGTTGATGTTCACCCATTGATTTTGCTATTTTCCTGAATCAGTAGATTGTTGTTCTCGTAATAAAATAATTGTTAGGTAGGATTCTCTATATATTCGTTTTAAGATATTCATAAGTATTCATTGATCATTTCTTTTGTTGTATTCCGTCTTTTTGTTCTCAGAGATGATTCCGTTTTGCTTGTTCAATAGAATACATATTATTCACAATAATAACGCTTGTCTGTTGGTTTTATTTTCTGTTCTTTTGTTTATATTCTTGAATAATAAATGAGAAAATTTATCTATCGGATTGAGAAAATTTATCTGGGGACATCTGCTCTGGTAGTGGTCTTATGGAATTTCAGGCCTAGGAGTCAAAATCCATTTTCATGTAAATTAAGACGTTTCGTCATCCATCAGCATGTAAATTACGATAATCTCCTCGCATATGGGTTCTTCGGATGGTACTTCAATTAAAGTTGTGTTTTTTGGCGATGTCATAGTCCGAGAGTCCCGGGTTTGCCTTAAATGTTATCAATTCCTTCAACCTTAACTTTCTGATCCTAATTTTCACTACAGGACAACGTCGTTGTCAGACAGGTCGTTGATACACCCGAACAACAGTTCTACGTTCACGGATACGTTTCAGCACATCATACACGATCGATTTAGAAACTTCCAGCGATTTCGCGATTTTAGTACCTGGCCGGAGTTTTAATGTACCAGGCCGGATTTGTAATGTGTGGGTGTGGAATTTCTTCTCTTGGCTTCCATACTGCTCAACTTTTTAGAAATAAAACGAAACAACGTGAACTTTGGAAATGAATAGATACATGTTTCCAAATAATTTGCTGTCAAAAGATTTCAGATACGCCTGCTACGACCGCTGCTATAAAATGAACAGTGATTCATGATGCTAAATGTTGCAAGCTTTACTTCATAAATAGCGAATTCGTTTATGAACCTGGGTTAGTTCCAAACTGACTCTGTAACAGAAAAAATTGTAAATTTATTGTAAAATTATTAAAATTTGAATGAAAACTTCTATCTCATTCTGTTTGATTTCCCAAACTTGTAGTCATGACTCTTACCTAACCATTTGTCTATACACTTCCTGTTTTTTCTACACACCATTATACCATTTACCATTATAATATAAAATCATCATCAGACACAGTTTTTGTTTAATATGTTTTCCAAATTTCTGAAAAAGTCTTATTTCATCACGTATGATGTAGAAATTCGATACGTTGAAGTATATTTTCATTCATAATATTCATTTTCAAAGCATGTTTATTCCACCTGAAAATCCAGAATCATTTTCGTCTCCTAATGAAAGCACAACAATCTTAATGCCGTCAACACGAATATATTTTTCAAAAATATAATCCGAATTGGATTCCGATTCCAATAATATGAAAAAAAAGCAGCAAGTTTTCCATTTCTAGTCATTATTTTTAGATTTTCCAAAACAATACTTGGAACTTGACAGTTCAGAATAATGGTGTTGGTGAACCCGAGTGATAGCCCGTAAAACATCTCAGTGCAAATCCAACAGCTTTCGGGTTGGAACGAGTGCGAAACTAGATTGAAACTGAGTGATTAAAAAAACGTTTTGACAGCAGTTAGGTTGGAAATCGTGCGAACCTAGGTTGAAACTGAATTAAAATTAATTCGCTAATAGAAACCGATATTCATTATTATTTTGAATACAGAATCAAATCAGTGATAGGAACCGGAAGCGAAAGTGCGCTATTCATACAAATAAAAAGTTTCGCGCAACGAAAACAAGCAACACACACAAAGCCAAACACTCGTGGCTTGAAGTGACACACACACATACACACACAAACACACCTTTAATCGTTTTGCAATCTTCTCAAAATAAACTGTTTTGTTAGTATTATTGGCCTCGAATCGACGATTACTAGGTAATTTGCAGTTGCAGATGTATTGTGTAGAAGTTATCCTTAGTTCAGACAGTTTTGCGACTGGAAGGCGAAACTAAAGGGTGTGTCACATCAAATTGCATCACGGAAAAAACGCTGTAGAAATTTAATTTTTAGGAATTATATCTTCAGCTTTCGCTTATAATCAGATAAGAGTGTATAGATCACGTTGGCCATGGTTCACTGTCAATTTTTCGTAAATTTGGAAAAAAAATTTGTTATTTTTTTTTATTTAAATCGTTTATTTTTACAGGCTCAATTACATAGGTTTAAAGAAGCCGAACTCCTTACTGTATTGTTACTAGTATATATACATTTTTCCTTAATTCTAATGTTAATAATATAGGAAACCGATTACTCGCGGTCGACTCGAGTTTAGAAGGGTGACATATTTTCTTCAGGAAAAGGAGGGGATATGAGGATATGTTGACAATGATCACACTCACACTCTCAATCACACTCATCACACTCAATTCTTAAACCTATCTTATATCTAATATGTATTTACATTTCATCTTATTATTAAGAAGGGATCCGATCTCTCACAAAGGAAAAGGAAAAGGAAAAACTAAGGGTATAAGGACAATCACACACGAAGATCGATAGCTTTAAGGAATACATATATTTGGGACATGTAATCAAGGTCTAACCGAGCCAACACGTCTCTCACCGGCATCATGGGCTGCCTTCCTCGGGCCCGAAGGGTGACTACTAAATTCGATCTGGCGACAAGATACAGCTCGCACGACCAAACAACGTGCTCGATGTCGTGGTAAACTTGGCCACAAACACAAAGATTGTTGTCGGCAAGATTAATACGAAAGAGTAGCGCATCTAACGAACAGTGATTGGACATGAGTCGGGAGAAGGTGCGAATAAAGTATTCTGCAATTTTGTGTAAGGCAATTGTCAATGTCGCTTACGTAGAAGTTGTACAAAAGGGGGCTTAAACATGAGCCCTGGGGGAGTCCCATGTAAGAGACCCGACTTACTGCCGAATCTCCGTGAGAAAAGTTCAAATGTTTCTCACAAAGCAAGTTATATAACATATTATTCAATAGAGGCGGCAGACCCCGAGATTGTAATTTGTCTGACAAAACCTCTATTGAAACAGAATCAAAGGCCCCCTTTATGTCCAAGAATACTGAAGCCATTTGTTTTTTTTCGGCGTAAGCCATTTCTGAAGAAAGCAACGCAAGACAATCATTCGTCCCCTTGCCCCTGCGGAACCCATATTGAGTATCTGAGAGTAGGCCATTCGTTTCAACCCATCGATCAATTTCTCCAACAATTTCCGTATAGAAGACAGCATTGCTATTGGGCGGTACGAATTGAAGTCGGACGCGGGTTTTCCGGGTTTTTGAATAGCTATAACTCGTACTTGTCTCCAATCATCTGGAACAATATTATTCTCCAGAAACCGATTGAATAAGTTCAACAAGCGATGTTTCGCCACATCAGGGAGATTTTTCAGCAAGTTGAACTTAATTCTATCCGATCCCGGAGCAGAATTGTTACATGAAAGGAGAGCAAGAGAGAATTCTACCATCGAAAACTCGGAATCAAGATCGCACCTATCTTGTGGTATATCTCGAATAATTCTTTGCACTGGAACGGAATCGGGACAAACCTTTCGTGCAAAATTAAAAATCCATCGATGTAAATATTCCTCGCTTTCATTGGATGAAGAGCGATTTCTCATGTTTCGAGCCACTTTCCATATTTTTTTCATTGACGTTTCTCGTGACAAACCTCCCACGAAATTTCGCCAATAAGCACGTTTTTTCCCTTTGATCAAGTTTTTAAATTGATTTTCAAGGTCCAAATACGTTTGAAAATTCTCAATGGTTCCACGTTTCCGAAAGGCTTTAAATGCATTCGATTTATCCTGATAAAGCTTGGAACACTGGCCATCCCACCATGGATTGGGAGGCCTTCGACGAATAGTGGAACCTGGGATGGGTTTCGTTTGAGCGCGAACCGCGCTGTCATAGATCAAACGAGAAATGAAGTTATACTCCTCCAATGGAGGCAAACCATCTCTGGAATTGATGGCTAGAGCAATCGCGTCCGCATATTTTTTCCAGTCAATGTGTCTGGTCGTATGCCATGTTTATTGATTCAGAAGAATTCAACCCATTGGTGATAGAAATTTTGATTGGCAAGTGGTCACTACCGTTGGGATCCTGGATTACATTCCACTTGCAATCTAACGATAGTGAATTCGAGCAAAGCGAGAGGTCAAGAGCACTTGGGTTAGCAGGAGGTTTAGGTACACGTGTTGTTTCCCCAGTGTTCAAAACGGTCATATTGAAGCTGTTACAAAGGTCATATATCAACGATGAACGATTATCGTCGTACGGTTCCCCCCAGGCAGTTCCGTGAGAGTTGAAGTCTCCCAAGATTAATCGTGGCTCAGGAAGGAGTGAGCACATGTCAACAAGTTGCTTGCGGCTAACCGCAGCTCTCGGAGGCCAATACAAGCTGACTATACAGAGGTCTTTGCCTCTGATGTTTGCATGACAAGCAACAGCTTCGATCCCTCCAATAGGTGGAAGGTCAATTCTAAAAAATGATATTGATCCCCAATAGTACCCCTCCGTATCTGTCATCGCGGTCCAAGCGTATTATATTAAAATCGTGGAAAGAGAGATCATTTTGAGAGAGAGCCAGGTTTCGGATAGAGCAAAAACATCACAATTGAGTTTATGAATTAGAAATTTGAATGTATCCAATTTAGGCATAAGACTACGACAATTCCACTGCAAAACAGTGATATCTCCGACCTCTCTATTTAAATTAGACATCAAGAGAGATAATCATTGCAAGGAGGGGCCATGTTTGCATCAATTGCCGCAAAATTGTCTTTAGTACTGGAAGCATTGCGGTGACAATGGTTCTGATGGAGTCGGAAACATTAAAACACGTGAAGATTTGATCCACAAGGTCAGACAACTTTATAAATCCCGATTGGGAAGTTGAACTTGACGGAAAAAACAGTGACAGTTGGGGTTTTTGATGTCCCCTCGAGTGCTGGGTCGTTCGAAGGTGAACTATTACCACGGTGGCCAGGAGGGACCTGATTTTGCTTATCCGCTGCACTCGATTTTTTGGGCAAGCTAACAGGGGGTATCACCGGAGGGACTTGTCCTTGAACTTTGGGAGTGGTCACATTTTTGCGCCGGGGATTCCCTTGAGAAATAAACGGCGTGCCCCCGTTAGCTGTATCCGCTTCCATTTCGTCAACTGGCAACGTAGCGAAGACATTGTGTGTATTGATTGGTTGTTGTTCTTGAGCCAGTGGAGAAGCGCCCTTCAAAATTTCTGCGAAAGTGCGTTTAGAGCGTTCCCTCAAAGAGCGCTTCTGTTTCTCCCAGCGAGCCTTGTATGTTTCACAAGCTGAGAGCACGTGTGGGGATCCCCCGCAATATGGGCACTTATGCTCAGTCGCACTGCAGGATTTCCCCTCATGTTGTTCTCCGCAAGTGGCACATCGTTCTTTATTGGCACAATAAGCAGCCGTGTGACCAACTGACTTGCACTTTAGACAAGTCATTGGCTTTGGAATAAAAAGTCGCACGGCTAACCTCAATTTATCTACCATCACGTAGTCAGGGAGAGCTGAACCAGCGAAGGTGACTCGAAACGAGTTGGACGGCGTAAATTTCTTTTCTTCTCCTTCATGGGAGACTGTTCCGAGCTGGCGGCAACCCAAGATCTTAACAGTCGTCGAGGGCAGTTTTTTAAAACGACCGGTACCTTCACTCGTAATGTTTTCGCACGTCAAGCCCGTTTCGGTTATCACACCCTCAATTTCGACTATGTGAGAGGGAATGTAAACCCGATACTCAAGTGTAAAATGCTGATCGACAACAATCTTGTTTAGGACGGCGCCAGTGGTTGTATGGTTAGCGTAACAGCCTCACAATCCGATCGGCCTGAGATCCCAGCTGGCGTCGTTGGGATTTTCTGAGGCGAAAAATCTCTGGTTACGTCTTCCTTCGGAGCGGAAGTAAAAGAAGTTGGCCCGGCTCATGAGATGTTGAGTCCGATAGGTAGGAACAGGTGGAGTCGCCTCCCTGATGTCGGTGATTGGCACTAAAGTGGCGGAAATAGGCCGACGAAAAATAAGCGAAGATAAAAAAAAAAACAATCTTGTTTGCGTCTTTTCGATCAGTCACGACAACTCGCAATTTGTTTGGTCTAACCTTCGAAATTTCCGAAACGGAGGTATAAAGGGTGTGTCACATCAAATTGCATCACGGAAAAAACGCTGTAGAAATTCGCCCAGTAGACCGATCCTTTTGAAAATTTTAGACAGTAAAATAAAAACTATTAAACAACTTTTGGCATTTTCTTTTTATTCATACTTCGAGCCCAAGCCCGTATGCTCGCACCTTCCTCTTTACCCCGTCCATAAGGTCCTGTACAACGTCAGGTTGTAGTTTTTTTTGACAGAAATCCATTTTCTCTTGAAGTCCGCCTCCGATTTGACAACTTTTGGGTTCTTCCGGAGGGCCTGCTTCATAATCGCCCAATATTTCTCTATTGGGCGAAGCTCCGGCGCGTTGGGCGGGTTCATTTCCTTTGGCACGAAGGTGACCCCGTTGGCTTCGTACCACTCCAACACGTCCTTTGAATAGTGGCTCGAAGCGAGATCCGGCCAGAAGATGGTCGGGCCCTCGTGCTGCTTCAATAGTGGTAGTAAGCGCTTCTGTAGGCACTCCTTAAGGTAAACCTGCCCGTTTACCGGTCATCACGAAGGTGGCGCTACGCAAATTCAGGCAAATTCAGCTTATTGGCGACATCCCGGACCGAACTTCTCGGATCACGTCTAAACTGCTTAACTACGCGCTTGTGATCTTTTTCACTGACGGAGCATCCATTTTTGCCGTTCTTCACCTTCCGGTCGATGGTTAGGTTCTTGAAGTATCGTTTTAGTACTCTGCTGACCGTGGATTGGACGATTCCCAGCATCTTACCGATGTCCCGATGTGACAACTCCGGATTCTCGAAATGAGTGCACAGGATTAATTCACGACGCTCTTTTTCGTTCGACCTTCGTGCCAAAGGAAATGAACCCGCCCAACGCGCCGGAGCTTCGCCCAATAGAGAAATATTGGGCGATTATGAAGCAGGCCCTCCGGAAGAACCCAAAAGTTGTCAAATCGGAGGCGGACTTCAAGAGAAAATGGATTTCTGTTCAAAAAAAACTACAACCTGACGTTGTACAGAACCTTATGGACGGAGTAAAGAGGAAGGTGCGAGCATACGGGCTTGGGCTCGAAGTATGAATAAAAAGAAAATGCCAAAAGTTGTTTAATAGTTTTTATTTTACTGTCTAAAATTTTCAAAAGGATCGGTCTACTGAGCGAACTTCTACAGCGTTTTTTCCGTGATGCAATTTGATGTAACACCTTTTAAATGACACATAACATCCTATCAGAAGTATCATTTTCCTTGTGAGCCTGCGATGATGGTCCAGCTTTATTTTTCCATACATAATGGGGCGGAAAACATTATGATTACGCTTGCTTTGTTATGGCTCGCCGGTAACGATGTTGCTTCGATGACTACTAAAACGGGAAGTGAAAATTTTCCTCAAAGGAAATGCAATATTTATACGCTAGCGACAGCGTACTTTTTTTTTGTTATCAACAGCACTTCATTTAAGATAGATTACAACAAATTATACGCTTCCAGTTAGAACAAATCTCTTTAAAGGAAGTACACTACCCTATTTTATAGTTAATTCAAAAACTAATTCATAACACAAATTCAACTGTTTCCAATATTTATGTTTAAAATGACAAACTATGAGACTATGGTCGGTCAAAAAGATGATAATGAGGGAGGATATGACTTGGCGTAACGGTTGACAGCTACGGATGTGCGGTTTTCATAAGCAGGAAGTGATTGCAGTTGAGATGTTTCCTGGCAAAAATGGGAGTTCCGCTTGGCCTTCGCGCCAGGAAGCAGTACAACCGACAGATGTCCATGGCGTATAGAGGACGGGATTGTATCACGAAGATGCATCAGCAGATGACCTAGTTGCAGGTTGGGCGGTGTCAGCGGCACAGAAGAGGCATGGTCAAGGATGGAAGTCTTCAATCGTGTTCGTTGTCCGCGTGAAAAAATGCTCCGGCAGAACTCAAGTTTTTGACGGATGATGTACATTGCGTGGGCGAGGCATGATCAAGGGAGTTCTAGAACTGTTTAGGCTACATTAGGCGCGCAGTATCACTGGCTTAGGCCAGACATATACCAGTATTTTACCTTACAAAATCTGTTTTCCGCTTGGTGTCGGGATGCTGCTCCAGGGACCGTTAAGTTTCCCGCTTGATCGCTGCGTCAGGATACTACATCACAGATTGTTGTTCACGGGAAGAATTACTCGAGTAGAACAAAAGCATTTCACATCGAGAAAACGATGTCGAATGCCTTAAAATACAACCATTGAAGTTCACAAGACCAGGAGCGTCAAATATATCTCAGAACGTTCTGTTTCAGCTTGGTACGAACGACGACTTTGAAAGTTTTAATACGGCGAATACTTTTTATCTGTTCAGTAAGGTTGTTGTACAGCTTGGTTCCTAGATAGGTAAACCTTTTCTTCCCTAGTTCCGTGTTTGATCTCATTACACCAAAATTTCCGGCTTGTCTGGTTACTCGTGTCAAATTACCTCTTCGTAAAACTGTAAGTAATGAAGGGTCACTGATGATTTTTTGCATTTGTTCCAAGATTTGCAATTCATGAAGTGCTTTTATTGGAAGCAGTGAATCATTTATGTTTGAGTACAAGTTAGCGGTGGGATACAAGAACGGTTTCCGCAGAACAACTTTTAAGCATCGGTTTTGTAGAACTTGCAACTCTCGCAGATTTGATTTGCTAGCAGAACCCCAGTTTGCCACGAGATACTGCAGTCGGGAATGAACTAATCCAAAATACATGTTTTTTAGGCATAATTGTGGCATAAACGGTGAAATTTTCCGTAACAAACCGCACAAGGAGCCAACTTTCCTTTTCAAAGAATTGATATGTGTAGTCCATCGCATAGTGCAATCTAAGGTTAGTCCTAAGAAACTTCTTCCAAATCATGGCCATGAATCGTGATCGGAGTATGATCAGGAATACTTCTCCTAGGACTGTGTATCATCATGTACTTCGTTTTCATTAGATTTAGGGACAATACATTTTCGTTGAAGAACTCCAACAATGTTTCCAGGTCTTCTTTGATATGATTACGGATAGTTCCAGTATCTGTACCGGGATAAAAGACAGCGGTGTCATCAGCAAAGAGTCGCAATTTACTTTAGTTTTGCTAGGTCGTTAATGAAGAGCAAAAATAATATAGGGCCCAAATTGCTTCCTTGCTACGTGCTACAGCAATCTCCAATTGTTACAAATTGACAACGGTTTGTAAGATAGCTTTCCAATAAATTCCCGACATTCCCTCTCATACCATATGCTTCCATCTTCTTAATAAGTAGCTGATGATCCACCGTATCGAAAGCCTTTTTTAAATCGATGAATAAGGCTCCAACATGTTTTTTATTATCTAAAGCCTCATAAATCTCTTCAACTAGTTCATTACACGCAGTCAACGTACTAGAACCTTGCCTAAACCCATATTAGTGGTTGTATAATATACGATTATGAGTGATGAATTCCACAATCCTGAACACAATAAGTTTTTCTAGTATTTTATCCATTATAGATAATGTGGATATAGGTCTGTAATTATTCATGTTACTTGCTGTGCAAGGGTTTAGTTTACGTCGCAAATATTTTCTTTTCGTTATTTCCTTCATTGTTTCTATTCTCGCGGCTGCATAGGTTGCCCGTTATTGACAGCACGGCTAGGTAAGCACACAAATGGACAGAACAAATGTAACAGAAAATGGGAATGCTTCTAGTTTTCATCAATTTCAACGCATTATACACCAAGGGATTGTAATATATAGCATATGGAACAAAACTTAGAGAATTTCTCATTCAATTGGTATGCAAATCTTTAAAATCCGTTCGTAGCAAAAATAGTTATCAACGTTGACTTTATTTCATAAAAACGTGACCTTTTTTCTGATTTGGCACCCTTAGGTAAAGACGTAGTCCTACGTCAAAAACTGCATAATCTGACACAGTAGGTCCAAAATAGAACCTGTCTAGTGAAAAACTTTCCAACTTGTTGGATTTTCAACGAATTCACACAGAATTTTCTGTTGGCGCCTTAAAATCGCGGTTTGTTTACATAAAAATTACTCCCAAACCAATATCGTACACCTTTAGTAGCCATGAAAAAACTGGAGTGTTATCAGATACCCTTAGTAGTCGCATGACGACCACGACGTTCCGCTTAGTCGAAGAAGTTTCATCCTTGACTTATTCTCACGGTCTTGACTTACGATTCCACATGATGATGCCCACCCCACAAGGTATTTGCTCCGTTGCTCCGATCTCCCGGCCCGGAACGGTGTTGCCATCTATCCCTTCGTCTTCTGCTTTAGCATTAGCTGCAGCTAACGATCGCGTAGCACCGTCGAACGACCGAAACCACGCTTCCGTTCATAATCTCATTCTTCTCCAGAAGTATGAAAAAATTATAGATACCGGAATGAGCGTATCCGGTGGATTCGAAGTATACCTACAGTCTTCAATCAGTTTGTGCCCGATGTACGCTTTTCTCCCAAAACGCTGAAGATTTGATAGAAATAAGAGCATAAAATATGTATCTAAGAATTAAATGTTTTTGGAACAAAGACTTTTGAATTGATTACATTGCATTCAAACGATTGTATTGCAGAAGAGAGGAAAGTTTTACTATATACACCTGAAGCACGCAAATTATTTCTTTAGCCCTTTTAATTTTATTCTGGAATAGAAGGATTATGAGGGTCTCTTATGTTACAAAAACTTCATCCAAATTCGTTTACGTGGTTAGAAGCTTGCGGCAATGAGAAATTAGTTGAGGAACTCTTGGTGGTCGAGGACCAAGATATCAAAATGAATGAAACTTTTGATAGAAACCATTATGAAGTGTCATGAAAGAAGAACCATTTACGATGGGAATGGCATGTCGGTTTGTAACGATGAATACTACAATAACACTACACGTTAAAATGTTCGGAAAACCAATTTCAATGGAATTATACCCCGGACGGATTTTAAATTGTTCTCCAAGTTTCCACGACCACCCTGATCTCAAATATGCGAATCCCTTGGTTCTCTCCAATTCAGAATTCTTCACGTCTGCTCCATAACTGCTTTCGAATAGCAATAGGTAGTAAGTGCCCTTCGCTGGGATGATTGATGCCACGCTTAGGGTGCAATTTGTTTGGTTAACTATTTTACACGATAACGCATTCCGCAGCACTCTAACAAAAAGCTACGACAAAACCCGCTCGCGTCTTATTATTCATGTTCCGCACGTGTTTCTTGGCCCGAAAACATCATATTTCAAGCGTTCGCTGGGCATGTTGTGACACACGCTCCTGACAACAAATCATGCATCATTCCGCCGGTCGATTCATCCGCGCCTTGGCTGTAGCTGCTGCAGGGTTCCATTCGGAGAAGGGGAGGTTGGTGCAACCAGAAAACGTCGACGCCGAGACCGATTCGAACCGAGGCACACTGTTGATTGACTTATACTGCGCTACCACAGTGGTACGCTTCACCTCCGCTGCCAAGCCAAGATTACATCAGTTTTCGTCACAGAACCCATTAATGGAAATGGCATAAATTTCTTCGATACATTAATACCTACCGCAGCGATAACTCCGACGTGTTTGCGGCGGTGGAGATTTTCATTTCTGTCTGTACCCTTTCAGCGCCCTGGAATTTCTTTTACCTTTCGATGAAAGACTAAACACTTTGCCGAAATGTTCGCATCAAGGAATGTTTTTCACAGCTGCGAAGACGATTTTTTTTCTCAAAAGTTTTCTAACCGCAAACACCAACTCAACAGCTAGCGGAGGGAAAGAGAGCCTAGGTGATTGATTCAGCGGATTGAAGCAGGCCGTGAACGGGTTGTGTAGCTCAACACGTGTTCATCAATCCCGATCGCCGCAAGCGGCTTGCTGCGATGCAAATTGTGACCGACGAAAGGCAACCATTTGATTGTTTTGTTTACGGATTGTAAACTATATTTTGATTGAAATGAAGGTTTACAAATGAATTCTTTGGTGAAAATTGTGTGTGTGTCGATTTGTAGCAAACATTGGCCATTAAATTAGGTTAACGATTGCGGGTGCTTGTCAGAAGGGTTCAGTGTTTCAAGTTTGAACCGCTTCCGATTGAAGTCTCAGCTGTCAAGCGCCAGTTTTCATGAATGGCATGATGGCGTAACTTTGCATTGTAGCGACTTTTGTGAATGATTTACGATAGAAATATGCAAACTGTTGTGCACCACGAAGCTATACAATTATAGACTTTTGTTTTTTAGTTTACCACAGCGATCGTGTTGTTTTTAGCTGCTTCGCTTGAGCTACGGTTAAACACCTGTTTTTTGTTGAGTGAGCTCGATCGGTTTGGCACACTGTCAAATGTGTACGAGTATCTGTATGAATCAGTGACCTCGTCCGTCGCTGATTGTGAGGATCATGTTTTTGTGTTTGATTTCGCTCTAACCAGGAATCAGCAGACGATTTTCAACAGAGGATTAGGTCTTTTGAAATTGGGTAGACCAATTGAATAATCTGAATATCCGTCACGTTACAAAAAACAATTCTTGATAGATTTCCGATTTTTTTTGTACCAATCGATTTAGAAACGATATAACGATCTCAGAACAGTAGGAGAAATGGACCTGGTGTAATTGTTTAGCTTTTATTATAATTATGAAGAAGCGATGCCATATTGACAAAGTTTTGACTCGTAATTGGTTAAATGCTAGCGGATTTATAATAATTATTTTGACGTAGGACTACATGCCAGGAAGGGTGCCAAATCTGAAAATAGGTTACGATTTTATAGAATACAGTTAACGTTAAATTACTACTTTCGCTACCAATACATTTCAATAATTTTTACAACAATAGAATAAAAAATTCTCTAACTTTTGCTCAATAAAGGCTGCCCGAATCAAATTGCATCACGAGGAAAGATTTGGCAACATTTACCCATTCAACCGATCATCTTTAAACTGTCCAGGAATAAAGTAAAACATATCACTTAATTTTACCATGTATGTTTTATTCAACTTGCTTTCCATTTCGAAAATGCTGCCATAGAAATGAAACATGAATGTGTGCATAACTCGAGAACTAATCAAGCAAATTGAGCTAATTTGGCAAGTGGAGTTTTTAAAGGGCACGAAACGTTTCTATGGTGGTTCGACACACCTACCCACTCTCTAAGGGCATGGGGGCTGCCATACAAATGAAACACAAACTTCTGCATAACTCGCGAACTAATCAAGCAAATGGAGCCAAATTTGGGATGTGAAGGTTTTTGGGTACTAGAAATGTTTCTATGATGGTATGACACCGCTTCCTCTTCTGGAAAGGAGAGGGGATCCCATAAAAATAATTCACATATTTCAACCAAACTTGACATTTGAAAATTTTCGGAAAACTCTGTACGGGTATTTTTTTGGGGTGCTTCTCTTCCAGTTTATCGAATCAGCGGTGAAGTTTTCTCATTTTGAGATGCTAGTCGGCCCATCTTGGTTACCTATCCAATAATAAAAACAATGGTTTTATTTGCTGGAACAGATAATAGCTAATAATAGTTAATAGCACATTTTGCACATAGCACATTGACGTAGAACTACACTGTTATTTTGTTCAAGTCCTCTGCTCTGCGCTCTTCTCAACAATTAATATTTCCGATCTCGATAAGCTTAGCTGTCATCCTTGGTGGAGATAGTTTTATTACTGTCATGCGAAACCAAATCACACACAAAATTTCTGAATAATTATTTTCTTGGTGAGCCCATGATAGCCTAGTTTAATGATTTCCCACACAATTGTGTACTTCAAAATCTTAATGGAATGGCGTCAGTTGATGTAATGATTGCAATGCCAGAGACATCAGCGAGTAAGTAATTTGGTCGCGTCCACAGCTCAATCCGAAACGAAGACATGTGATGACGCAAAAAAAAAGGAAGTTCATTGCTTTGTGTCTAGAATGATACTGAAAGTTTTCCTCAGTGAGATCCAATAATTATGCTTTAGACAAATATTCCCCTTCGTTCTTCTTCTTCTTCTCTTCATTGTTCACGGAGTCTTTGAATCATCCCCCTTCGTTGGTCGCCGATAAGTTGCTTGTTATTGACGGCATGGGTAGGGAAGCTCACAAATGACAAATGTATGGGAAAATGGAAATGCTTCTAGTTTTCATCAATTTACACCATTTACACACCGGGGGATTGTAATATATAGCAAAAAAACACAAATCTTAGGGAATTTCCGATTTGTTTTGTATGTAAATCGTCAAAATACGTAATGGATAACGTAGTTCTACGTCAAAACTGTTTGTGATAATCACTACTTAAAGCTCTAAAAAGCAAATGGCATCCAATATGCAGCTGTCAATCACTTGCTCGCCAAGCAAACCTATACATCTAAACAGCTACATATTATGCTTCACAAATACAGTGAAAGAGATGAAATATAAACGACAAATGTATGTAAATCAAAAGAGATGGTTGTGCAGATACATTGTGTTAATTATAAGTTAATTATAACCATTGTATGTGTTCTATATCAAAATATAACACATTCTCTGCAAGTGGGGAAAATCTTGAACGAACGTTGTGTCCGATTTTATATTATGGGTAAAGTTTTGGTGGAAATGCAAGGAAGTTTATAGAAAAGAAAGATAGCAAGAAGTTGAGCTAATGTTTGTCTTCTAAGTATTTAAATGGCATCCAATGATGATTTTTATTCATATTTTAACAATTTTAAACGGCTTTCGGGTCTGCCAATCTGATAGAGAGTAAATTGCTCCACAAAGAACATAGAGGTAGGCATTTGCTTTTTTGTTTTGGTCATGGTCACATTATTTTTGTATGGGACCTTACAGACGGATAGTTTAATGATTCCTACATTGATGAAAGTTTTGAATGAAAAGTTTTCATCCTGAAATATCTTTATTTCGTGTTTGCACCTCATTTTTAGTCCTTTATCGCGTCATCCGCGATTTTCGTTATTCCCGATGACTTCGCCAGACTATTTCGCGGATAATCGAGGTTCTACTGTACATGCAAGTTGGGAGAACTTTTGTTCCCACCGAAATGTGTTCCCTAACACAGCCATTAAAACCAACGTAAGCCAACGGTAGGTAATTGGAGGCGAGCTGGCGTAGTGGTAACACCCATACCTCTCACGCAGAGATCACAAGTTCAGTTCTCACTCCTGACATTCTTCCAAAAACTAAAGTAAAAGTGACGAACCAGCCGAAATGTGTTGAAAGTCACTAAGATAGAGAAAAAAAGTCCCACGTAAACTGTAAATCACCGGAAATCGGGGTTTCTAAATATTAGGCTGTCAAAAAAGTCCTGGGGTATTTCCTCGAGGTGTCGTTGTAAGCGCTTAGTTCTAGTTGTATTCATTGTATCGAGTCATACTATAGCTTGTTGGAAAGGTATTTTTGCTATAATATAGTCCTTGACAGTGTTTTGTTTGGTTAAGTCGTTCGTGAGTTATAGTGTCGCAAATATGGAGCAAAATAAAGAGAAAATCCGACATATTGTACAGTACTACTATGACAAAGGCAAAAATGCATCTCAAGCTGCCAATAAAATTTGTGCAGTTTATGGACCCGATACAGTTTCCATTTCCACCGCACAACGATGGTTTCAATGTTTTCGTTCTGGTGTAGAGGTCGTCGAAGATGCGCCACGCTCCGGAAGGCCTGTCGTCGAAAATTGCGACAAAATCGCTGAATTAGCCGAGAAAGACCGGCATAGTAGCAGCCGTAGCATCGGCCAAGAGCTGGGGATAAGTCATCAAACCGTTATTAATCATTTGAAGAAGCTTGGATTCACAAAGAAGCTCGATGTATGGGTGCCACACACGTTGACGCAAAAAAATATCTTTGAAAGTATCGACGCATGTGAATCGCTGCTGAATCGCAACAAAATCGACCCGTTTCTGAAGCGGATGGTGACTGGCGATGAAAAGTGGGTCACTTACGACAACGTGAAGCGCAAACGGTCGTGGTCGAAGCCCGCTGAAGCGGCTCAGACGGTGGCCAACCCTCATTAACGGCCAGGAAGGTTCTGCTGTGTGTTTGGTGGGATTGTCAAGGAATAATCTATTATGAGCTGCTTCCCTATGGCCAAACGCTCAATTTGGACCTGTACTGCCAACAACTGGACCGCTTGAAGGTAGCACTCATGAAGAAGAGGCCATCTTTGATAAACAGAGGCCGCATTGTCTTCCATCAGGACAACGCCAGGTCACACACTTCTTTGGTGACGCGCCAGAAGCTCCGGGAGCTTGGGTGGGAGGTTCTTTTGCATCCGCCGTATAGTCCGGACCTTGCACCAAGTGACTACCACCTGGTTTTTTCCAATGCGAACGAGCTAGGTAGTCAGAAGTTAGCCACAAAAGAGGCCTGTGAAAATTGGCTATCCAAGTTTTTTGCCAATAAGGAAGCGAGCTTCTATAACAGGTGTATTATGAAGTTGGCATCTCGTCGGGAACAAGTCATCGAACAAAACGGCGCATATTTGACTTAAAACAGATGATTGTAACTAATTTTATGAACAAATGAAAATTCAAAAAAATTACCGCAGGACTTTTTTGACAGCCTAATTTTTTTTTTATGCCAAATGTCTTGAAATGCATGACATGTCGAGATTAACAGTTATTTAAAACTTTTTTTTTTGTCAAAAAACGACTTTTCAGACAAAAAACGACCGAGCGCCAAACAAAATTTTTTTTGGCCAATTTTTTTTTCGAGATGACAGTACATATCGACGTTTCGTGCAATTACAAGACATTTGGTAAAAAAATGTTTTTTAAACCCCTATTTCCGTTGAATTTTCGGTTTTCTAAAAACTCAAACATTGACCGCTTTGCGCCGCTCTCCCTTAAGTCCGATTGAACTGATATTCATCATAGGGTGTTTTTTCGAGGAGGTGAACGTTTTTTATGAGGTAACTTTTTAAAATTCGAGATGAATTTTCATTGGCACCCTAATTCCTGAAAATTCCCCGGCCAGAACGGGAATCGAGCCCGAACACCCGGCATGATAATGTGAGACGCTAACCACTCGGCCACCGGTGCACTTTTACAGGGAAAAAGTTTTTCCAACAACAACTTTTTCATGTTTTCTTTCAAAAAAATACAACTAATCCTAATTTTCTTTAAAGTAAAGATAGTAATATAGTGTATTCGACAAAATTTTAGATCTCATTAAAATATGAACTTCTGTCGAAGACGCCAACTTTCTATCTTTTACAGTTTCTAAAATATAGGACATTTCGGTATGGAACCAAAAATGTTGGCCCTTTTAAAAAAAGTATTCTAATTATTTTTTGAATATTTCAAGTATGCAGAGTTGTTTAAAAGTCCCATGTGTTTTCACCCACAACGTTTCGCTGCTATCTGAGATGGTGCTGCCAACTCCTAAGACAAGTTGGCATGAAATTCGTCAATAATGTGGTTCTAAAAAGGCCTGTACATCAGTTTCATTGAAGTTGTCTGGCGTATTGTTGGTTTCACAATTCATGAATTGAACCCAGCAGTTATCCATTTAGCTGTCCATCTTGAAAATTGCAAGTGAGTGTTTCATCGAGATAACAATTGAACGAAATGAATATTGATTTTTTTGATTTCATTTTTCTACATTATGACAAAAAATATACAGGGTTGGGGAAAAAGAAATGTCGTATTTCGGATCGAAATTTGACGCTTTATTTAACATACTTAAAATTATCCAATTTAAGTCAAATATGCCCCGTTTTGTTCGCAAACTTGTTGAAGGCCATTTAAAAGGCAACTTCATTATCCCCCCCCTTATAAAACCCTCCCTCCTTATTTGCAAAAAACTCAGGCAGCCAGTTTTCGCAAGCCTCTTTTGAGACCAACTTAGTATCACCAAGAGCGTTTTGCATGGACTGGAAGAGATGATAATCACTTGGATCCAGGTTCGGACTATACGGTGGGTGCAATAGGACATCCCATCCGAGCTCCCGTAGCTTCTGGCGGGTCATCAAAGATGTGTGAGGCCGAGCGTTGTCCTGGTGGAAAACAACACCATTCCTATTGATCATTTCTGTCCGCTTCTGGTTAATCGCCTGCTTCAAACGGTCAAGCTGCTCACCATAGAGAACCGAGTTTAGGGTCTGGCCATAGTTGAGCAGCTCATAGTGGATGATTCCCTTCCAATCCCACCAAACACACAGCAAAACCTTCCTGGCCGTCAATCCGGGCTTGGCGATGGTTTGGGCCGGCTCATCGCGCTTCGAACACGACTTTTTTCGCTTTAGGTTGTCGTACGTGATCCACTTTTCATCACCAGTCACCATCTTCTTCAAAATTGGGTCGAGTTTGTTCCGTTTCAGCAGTGCATCGCAGG
The DNA here is from genome assembly GCF_029784135.1 of Toxorhynchites rutilus septentrionalis. NCBI lineage: Eukaryota > Metazoa > Arthropoda > Insecta > Diptera > Culicidae > Toxorhynchites > Toxorhynchites rutilus. The sequence continues at coordinate 342,509,720 of NC_073745.1, forward strand.
CGTTGATTCGGTCTAAAAGATTTTTCTGCGTCAACTCGTGTGGCACCCATACATCCAGCTTTTTTTGAAATCCAATCTTCTGCAAATGGTTGCAAACGGTTTTATGGTCTATACCCAGTACCTGGCCAATCGAGCGAGTGCTCACATGCCGGTCTACTTGGATAATTTCAACGATTTTATCGGTTTCCACGAATATTGGCCAACCAGTACGGGGTGTATCTTCGACAGCAACTACACCAGAACGAAATCGATCAAATCAACGCTGTGCTGTGCGAATCGTTAAAGTATCGGGTCCATAAACTACACGAATTTTTTTGGCCGCCTTCGTTGCAGTTTTACCTCGCAGGTAGTAGAAACGTAAAATATGGCAAATTTCTTGCTTGGTGGACTCCATCTTTGACGCGCTATAACTTGAGAATGAAAAGGACAATCACAACACTGTCAAAACGACACTTGTAGCACAGATTGTCGTCTTTAAATAGCCGTATAGTATGATCCGATGCGATAAGTACAACACAAGATATGTTTAAGTGTTGCCATATATTGACAATATAGGACATTTCTTTTTCCCCAACCCAATATTACTTTTTTGTTTACATTTTACTTTTAACAGATCAAACATGTCAGTTAAGTTGCTGAAAGACATTGGAGCAAGGAACATTACACAAACTTTCGTTCAAATCGTTGCATTCGTTCTTTTTTATCGATCATTTTCGATTAATTATATATAATAGTTTGTTAGGCAATTCAAACACACTAGAAATAATTTATATGGCAGAACAACTTTTGCCGGGATAGCTAGAATATTATACAAATGTTATACCATTATGGGAGAGTAGCACATTTTCTGTTATTTTAAAGCTCATTAGAAAAAGCGAGAATGAAAACAGGAAATGATAAGCTCTGATATACACGGCTAATAAGAATTACTCATGGAGTTATATTTACTCAGTTGAATGGAGGAATTTTTAACTATATTCTCAATCATCACCTAGATAGGGGTAGTGGGGGCAAATTGGTCATGGGGGGCAGGGTTGCCACATATACAGAATATTCTGTATTTTACAGATTTTTCGATTTTCGATTTTAAGAGTTATTCTATTCGTTCGAAGTTAAGTATGACCATAATCAATACGCCAATCGTATACGTTTGTATTGATGCGGAGGAAGCTGAAAGAGAATTGGATGCAGCTAGGAATCTGATCATCAAATCGATTTGTCGTGACTGCTATATTGAACTCATGAACAGATTTCAATACGATTTGATTTTAGCAATTCGGTTATCAAAACCACAGCCTTGATAAACCCTCAAAATTTCGTCGAGCTACCAACCTTAATGATTTGATGCGCCAATTTTCTCAATTCGTCAAAGCAGGTAATAATAATCCTTTGAATTATAAGCCTTGGACAACGAATTCAGGCTACTTAAGACGAATCTTCTTGCTCAAAAATTGAGTGACACTGATATGACTTGGTCCCAGCTGTTGGATGCCAAAAGACGTGATGAGAAAATTTTGTATTCATTGCATAGGTCGTTTGTAAGACACTTTTCAATAACATTCATCAGCGTGTGTTGAGCGAATATTTTCGCTTTACAATGCCAACTAAACAAATCCGGAAATCGGTTGGTACCCACAATTAAAGCCTCTATTTTGAAAGCGACGTAGCGGCTCAAAGAGGAGCTTTAAGGATGAAATTGACGAAAAATTTGAAGGCAAAGTTCAACAAAATCATGTATAAACATCATACAGTTCAGAGGATTATGGGAAAACCTTTTTATGATTCATTTTGTTGTATTGATACGAGAACTAATAAATAAGAAAAATAAATTCAGAATAAAGCCAAATTTTCATTTCTCCCTTATTTTTCCCATACAGATTTTTTTGCTAAATATACAGATATAAAGATTTTCTCAGAAAATTTTACAGATTTCAATGTGACAACCCTGATGGGGGGCAAAGTGGTACCACCTGCTTGTTTGGTAGTATAACTATTGACTATATATGCCGTATTGATAGTCACCTTATGTTTGAAGAATTTAATGACTTTTGAGTCACCCTGTACTTCAGTAGAGCTCTCGCATGTCAAAATACAAATAAAAACAGAAATTTCTCTCTGGATAGCCATATAGCCGTAGTTCTGTGCGCATGGTATCTAAGGAATTTCTCGTGAAATTTAGTTTATTCAATCTGATATGTTGGACGACTGTTCACATATTCTAGGAGAGGTGAACAGATATTTTGTTTAATCTCAGCGATTAATTATCCTAGACATTATTTTCATGTTTGGGGGCAAAGTGGTCATAGGTGAATAACAACTTACAATTTTCTGTTTACTAAAGCTGATATACCTCATCACATTCTGCTCTTGAAGAAGATCCTTTTGTGGCTTTGATCCTGGATAAATATGCCTAAATCAAGCCTCATTATGCCGAACGTTATGTGTTTCTTGCTACGTTTTTGTATGCAAGAGAAAATTTAAATTGAGACTCTAGGTGAATAGGCCAATCTTTTTTCATACATGTACCTACTGTAACAAATATGATTTAAACAAATTTGGATGAAAAAAACGCATAAATCTATCCCATTTAACTTGATCTATGCGGTTGACCACTTTGCCCCAACTAGGTGACAACTTTACCTCCAAGCAAAAAAAAAAGTTCGATTTTTCACCTTTTTTTCCAATGATGTGTACTATTTTGAACTTTTATAGTAAAAGCCATTTGCTATCTTGAAGAACAATGAGTTGAACTATAATATTCTTCGAAAAACGGGATCTAAATCGGTATGTGGGCGCTGGAAATGGGCATATTCCTTAGGGTGACCACTATGCCCCCACTTCCCCTACATATTTTTTCAACATCTTTCAAATCAGACCGCGGACCGCATAAATAAAGTCGGTGGGCCGCATGCGACCCGCGGGCGTCAGGATGGCCGCCACTGCACAATGGTCCAGGAGATGCATTTAAGTGGAAAATAGCATTTAGAGCTCGACAGTTATTCTCTAGACAAAAACTGTCTTAGACAAAGTTGTTACTCATTATAGAGCGCTCAATTTTATGTTGTCAAAAAAAGGGTGACCAAAATTGTCGATGAAATAAAAAATCTAACTTTCTTATCTTTATAGATAGAGGTAAACATAGTTCGACAATGTTGTAGCCCCAATTGTTTGAGACATCTTTGTAGAACAAAGTTTTTTTTCTATCTCTTGAAATAACCGATGTAGCGCATGTTTTCAAAGTTACGTTAGTGTCGCCATGTAAAAAACTGTGTTTTTGCTCAAACTTTTATATTTCAAATTTTACATGCAAACTGTTTCGAAATACTTTTAGAGCTTACTAATACAAATATTTTTCGATGCAGAACTTGTCAATATCTCAACTTTACTCAATGCTCTCACATGCTCTTTTCATTTGTTTGTCATTCTTTCTGGGGCAAACGTAAACAAAATTTATTGCCGGCATTTGAAAGAGCATATTACACTCAACATGATGTGTGATTTTCAAAACTATGTTATTTTTTGTGTTTGAGTAAATTGAAATTGAAATCATGAGCTTTTGGGTAAAAAACCATCAATAACTTTGAGTATGATTAAGATATAGACAAGTTCTGCACCGCAAAATGTTGGTATCGATAAGCTCTAAAAGTCGTACGAAGATTGTTTTGATGTAGAATTTGAAAAGTTAAAGTAGAAAAAACACGTTTTTTCATGGTCACCCTAATGCAACTTAGAAAAAAGCGTCAAATCGATTATTTTAAAAGATAAAAAAAAGCTTTGTTCTACAAAGTTGTTTAAAATAACTGAGGCTACAATATTGTTTAACTATGTTTATCTCTATCTATAAAGATAAAAAAGTTATATTTTTCAATTCATCGACAATTTTGGTCACCCTATTTTTGATAACATAAAAATAAGTGCTCTATCATATGTAACAACTTTGTCTAAGACAGTTTTTGTCTAAACAATAAATATCTCCCACAAAGTTGTATTTAGCGCCTTCTATCTAAGTAGCATTAGGGTAACTATGAAAAAACGGGTTTTTAAGTCTTTCGAAGACAGTTTGCATGTAAAATTTGAAATATAAAAGTTTGAGCTGTGTTTTTTTTCATGGTGACCTTAACGTAACTTAGAAAACATATATCGGTTATTTCAAGAGATAGAGAAAAACGTTGTTCTACAAAGATGTCTCAAATAATTGGAGCTACAACATTGTTGAACTATGTTTACCTCTATCTATAAAGATAAGAAAGTTAGATTTTTTATTTCATCGACCATTTTGGTCACCCTATTTTTGACAACATAAAATCGAGCGCTCTATCATGAGTAATAACTTTGTCTAAGACAGTTTTTGTCTAGGGAATAACTATCAAGCTCTAAATGCTAATTTCCACTAAAATGCATCTCCTGGACGACTGTGCACTGGTACAGAGGATATATGATAATTGTTTAACAAAGTAAAATAATTTTTAAAAACTTGGAAGATTTGGCAATTTTATGAAATAAATTTTCTATATTTTTTCGCATATTGGATTGCCTTGACGATACAATATGAGTATTAAAACGTTTCTATGATGCCGTCTATGTCAATATGCCGGAAAACATTACACGGATAAAATAGAGGATGTATGTTAATATTAACTGTTATAGGTTTATTTTATAGACTGTTGGCTGTAGTGTCAATTTTTTGATACACTTCACATTAGTTTCACACTCCAATACAATCGCGTCTTTCAGAGAAATCGATCCCCAATTCGTTTGACCTGGTTAATTTCAGCTTGTTTGTGCTTCCCACGCAATATATAGCTGCAGCCAAACGCCAAATGCCGAAAACTTGTTTTCCCATCTCCATTTGGCATTGACTCAACAGCCCATCCTTGATCGGTCGGTCGGTCGGTCGTCAGTTGTTGGCTGAATGATGTGACTCACTCGGGTGTTCTCTTCGAACACCTGTGCAAACATCGCCGCACGGAATTGAATTCAGCTTGATTCCTCATCCGCGCGCGATTTGAGTGGAATCGACGACGTCGTTCGGACACGTGCAAGTATTAAAATTAATGAGAAAATTCCTCACTTACGCGACGTGCGCCCTCCGAACTTTAGCAAAACAACGGCTTCCTTAAGTGCACCATGAACTCTGTATTAAGCAGCCTCAAATTGTCGAATCAATTTCGTATGAATTTGTCTTCGCATAAGGCTGATTGAAAATATGTATGAAACATTTATAATACAAATTTAATTAAACATTCCAGTACAAATTCCTCATGTTGAATCCCTTTTTCCCTCAGTCAGAAAAGCTACGTTACCAGGACAACGGTCCTCAGGAACCGGATTCCATCGGTCTCATACTCTCCTTCTGTGCGTGGGTGCAAAAATTCCACCCTCTCGCATCGAACTGTTCCGCAATTTGCCACGTGTTCAAATACAGCACTCGAAAATACCCCTCTGATTACGATTCTGCCAATTGTATGGTTGCCTACGAATAGTCTGAAATTCGTTCCGGCTTTGGAACGAGCAAAAGTCGTCGTCTCGGAGATTTATAGACGGGTCTCTTCCGGGCGAGGGTAGCCCTCGTCTCGTCTAACGAGCCTTCATATATTCATGAGTTTGGTCGAGCCGCAGTGTAAGTCGAGAAGTAGATGGGTTTTTATGAGTTTGTGTTTCTTGCACATTCGCCGTCCTTAAGGGGTGGATTCTCTATGTGCGCTATGCCGCCCTCCGGCAAGGAAAAGAATATATTAAAACGTTCAGCCTTTGGGGTGAAAGAAGTTAATGTTTTCGTTGATGTTGGTGGAAGAAAGGCGGGGGTGTTTTAGGACCAGCCGATGGGCTGGTGGAGTGGGTGGTTTTTCTGTTGTCCTTCGAGTCCTTGTTCATGAAATGAATAAATTTGACGTGCAAATAGTTGCAGATATCCACAAATATCCAGTTGCAGATATCAAAACAAACGAAAGATGAATCGCATTTCACTAGCATACACAGGAGTAGATTTTGACATAACAAATGGTCTAAATGCCAGCAGCTTACCTCCAAATTCGATTTATCTCCAAACCAACCCACCTGACTGTGGTAAATTGAGCCAATAGTGACTGACAGCAGCAGCAGCAGCAGCAGTAGTAGAACCACACCATTCACTCGCCAGCAGCAGCCAAACGAACTAAAAAATGAGGTGTGAATTATAAATTTTCCACACACTTGCACTTCTTATTCCCAATGCGATCCGATTGAGTGGTTAAAATTTTTCGAAAAGAGCCAAGTGTGAGGAGGAGGAAAAACTCGATCGGGAATGGAGCGAAGCCAAAAAGCGCAACATCCATAACGCGACTACGCCAGGCCAGGTAACAGGCGGGTGATGATGGTGATTCATTGGAAAACAAGCGCGGCACACCAGTCGCGTAATTGAGCACGGCTACCGACTTAACGTGGCGGCTCATTCAGCACCTGTTGTTTCGAAATCGGCGAGTTGTTGTTTTGTTTACAGAGTTTCTACCCAAGAGAAACTCTGCGACGCCAAAGCCCGCCTCTGTACATTCACAAATAATACTGCGGACGGCTCTAAGCACACGTTCGAACGATGAATGAGCGTTGATGTGATGCCAATTGTCATTGGATAGTTAAAAATATTCAAAAGTGCGTTTTGGAAATTTAGTCATTCAAAAACATTAACGAATTAATTAACAAAAACAATTAAGAATACAGGGAAACTTCAATATAACAGCCATTCCATGCCAAGCCGATATAGTGGTTCTCACATTTCCACGAAAAGTTCTGTTCTTCATCGCAAAATATTGAACCCGTATTTTTTAAATTTTTCATGAAGGTGCCCATTTCCATTTTAGGGTGGTCCGAAAAATCCATTTTTTCGCATTTTTGCCAAACATGACTTTTTTTTCAAAAATTCATAACGTTCGAACCACTGGACCGATTCAGAAGATCGACATATCAAATTAAAGCCAATATCATTACTAAAAAAATACTAAAGCCGCTGGAAATTTGAGTTCTGTTTTAGTTATTATTGATTGTATTTGTTTTTTATAGTTTTCATGGTCTCGGGATCATAACTCAAAAACGAAAAAACACCTTCCCTACCATCATAATAATCGAGATATGTTATATGAAAAATCCTGAGCTTTCCAGAAAAAAAATATAAAAAAATATATATAAAAAAATATATATAAAAAAATATAATATAGGTTCCGAGACCATGAAAACTCTAAAAAACAAATAAAGTCAATAATAGCGAGGGGGTTTTCGTAGCCTAATTGGTTGCGTGTCCGCTACTAAGCGAACGATCATGAGCTCATAACTCAGGGCCCCACAACTGACCATCTTTGTGTGTTATGTCCACGCAACAATCATCATGTGAAGGTAATCCCAGTCCCTTACCCCTCACATTTTCGGTCTGCTGCATCGGTAATTGGAACTATTAATAACCCAACAAAAGAAGCCTCATATCAACAGTCCCGCTGTGAACAGCCTAACTGTGAACATTCGAACAATAGCAATATTCTTACGCCGAAAAAGGCGACATGTGTTGTGCATCGATAGAATAGGAATTCTTTTACGTCTAAACGACTACTGTGTTATAGATAAAAAAAAAAACAAATGTTTATCGATAGATAGCGATTCTCTTACGCCTCAAAATGGTAACAGTGTAGTATACAACAAAAGTTATCTTAGGATAAAAAAATGGGTGGGTTATATCTATGATATAACCGCAAAGTTGATTAGCTTAGCTTTAGCAATCATATTTGTTTGTATTGAATAAATTTTTGATTGAATGAAACATTTTCCGGATTCAATCGAATTCAATATATTTGCTTTGTGAGTAAAAAGTTTGAATAAACGCCATGTAAGGCCAATTCATGCATTGTGATAGGTTGTGTTCTTCGTTACAAGTAAATTTAATGACAGTCCTTTTACGTTTGGTATGATGCCTAAGACAAAATATGTGAACACAAGAATGATCAAACGATTATTTTATTTTACATTTCCATCTGAAGTTTGCATCTCTCAAGTGTACGTACTTCTCGATCCACGAATTTGGTTGATTTGATGAACTTCAGGCACTCAGTGCCAGAAATTCAGTGAGCAGAAGATATAAAGGCATATCCTTCAATGCAATCTTGAATAACCGAACCAAAGTTTCGTGTTCGTACCCGTTTTTGTAATCTGTGTTAGGAAAACACTTTTCAGAGTGCATAATAACATGCGGGTGCAAAAGTACCCCCGGCTTGCATCAATCGACAACTTCAAATTATTCTTTTTATATTATAGGGCAAATTTTAATATTCATTTACCTCTAATGTCTGCAAGATTTTACCAGGTTCCTAAGTTTAGAGGACCATGTTAAGGAAACATATTCTAGTCTGAACAAAGGCAAGCGAGTTCGAAAGTACTCGCAGTTTGAATATATTTGCAATGCCGATTTTCCCAGACACCTTGGTTTAGAAGTCTGTATTAGGTAAACACATTACAGTCGAAACAAAAATACTCCAGACCTGCATGAATTTGCAAACCAATTTCTTCAGACACCTTGGTTCTGAAGTCTGTGTTGGGGAAACACATTTCAGTCAGAACAAAAATACCCCCAACTTGCATGATTTTGCAATGCCAATTTCTCCAATACTGCTTGGTTTTGAAGTCCGTGTTAGGGAACATATTAGGCTGTCAAAAAAGTCTTGCGGTATTTCCGCGAGGTGTCGTTGTAAGCGCGTAGTTCTAGTTGTATTCATTGTATCGAGTCATACTATAGATTGTTGGAAAGGTATTTGTGCGCGCTATAATATAGTCCTTGACAGTGTTTTGTTTGGTTAAGTCGTTCGTGAGTTATAGTGTCGCAAATATGGAGCAAAATAAAGAGAAAATCCGACATATTTTACAGTACTACTATGACAAAGGCAAAAATGCATCTCAAGCTGCCAATAAAATTTGTGCAGTTTATGGACCCGATACAGTTTCCATTTCCACCGCACAACGATGGTTTCAACGTTTTCGTTCTGGTGTAGTAGCAGCCGTAGCATCGGCCAAGAGCTGGGGATAAGTCATCAAACCGTTATTAACCATTTGAAGAAGCTTGGATTCACAAAGAAGCTCGATGTATGGGTGCCACACACGTTGACGCAAAAAAAACATCTTTGAAAGTATCGACGCATGTGAATCGCTGCTGAATCGCAACAAAATCGACCCGTTTCTGAAGCGGATGGTGACTGGCGATGAAAAGTGGGTCACTTACGACAACGTGAAGCGCAAACGGTCGTGATCGAAGCCCGCTGAAGCGGCTCAGACGGTGGCCAAGACCTCATTAACGGCCAGGAAGGTTCTGTTGTGTGTTTGGTGGGATTGTCAAGGAATAATCTATTATGAGCTGCTTCCCTATGGCCAAACGCTCAATTCGGACCTGTACTGCCGACAACTGGACCGCTTGAAGGTAGCACTCATGAAGAAGAGGCCATCTTTGATAAACAGAGGCCGCATTGTCTTCCATCAGGACAACGCCAGGCCACACACTTCTTTGGTGACGCGCCAGAAGCTCCGGGAGCTCGGATGGGAGGTTCTTTTGCATCCGCCGTATAGTCCGGACCTTGCACCAAGTGACTACCACCTGTTTTTGTCCATGGCGAACGAGCTAGGTAGTCAGAAGTTAGCCACAAAAGAGGCCTGTGAAAATTGGCTATCCGAGTTTTTTGCCAATAACGAAGCGAGCTTCTATAACAGGGGTATTATGAAGTTGGCATCTCGTTGGGAACAAGTCATCGAACAAGACGGCGCATATTTGACTTAAAACAGATGATTGTAACTAATTTTATGAACAAATGAAAATTCAAAAAAAATACCGCTGGACTTTTTTGACAGCCTAATATTTCGGTGAGAACGAAAATCCCCATACTTCCATGTATTTGCATTGCCGATTTCCCCAAGGCTGCTTGGTTATGATGGCTGTGTTGGGGAAACCGTAAATTGGGCCAATCAAACCGAGGCAGTTACGGCGTTTAGATTACGCATAACATTTTACAGTTATCCAATTTTTTATCTAATGAAAAATAACATTTTATTAATTGCGATAGATGCGTAGAAATATTCCCTGTCAATTGATGCAAACATCTTTCCAGTTCCAGTAAGAAATGTTCGAGTTATAAGCATTCGGAATCTTTCATTTTTTCCTGCATGTTCTGTGTTTAGGTTTTCATTGTAACCCCCATATACCCCCATATTTTGGGACCACCCTAAAATGGAAATGGGCAAAAATCTATATAAAAGGCAAAATCTGTTGGTAAGCGGAAACCCCGAAGAAGGGGTGGTCCGATTTTAACCTTCATTATTTTGTTGTAATCGTCTCTTCCCGTAGATCAATATAGTGGAGAGAAAAACCGGAAAATTTTCGGAAAACTCTGAAGGAAGGTCGGAAAATTCGGAAAATTGAATTCTCACATGTTCGAAAATTACACCATAATAAACGTTGTTAGTCCATTCGATATTTGCGCTATCGAAATTGATCTTAGTTCGAAAATGGAAATGGATTTTCAGGCGCATTTCCATATCTTATATCTATCTATATAAATAAAAATGTAAGACAAAATCTGTTGGTAAGCGGAAAACCCGAAGAAGGGATGGTCCGATTTTAGCCTTCATTATTTTGTTATAATCGTCTCTTCCCGTAGATCAATATAGTGGAGAGAAAAATCGGAAAATTTTCGGAAAATCCTGAAGGAAGATCGGAAAATTCGGTGGCGCAGGGATCGATTCACTGATTAAATAGGTACCAAAGAATCGATCTTTGCTGAATCGATCTTTGAAAAATCGAATGCCTTTTTTCCAATTCATTTACTTGTTCTATATAAGTATTCTCTTTTCTTTAAACATGAAATTAACATTTTATATTTCTATTCAAACATCAAAAGCATTTCAATTCTAGTAAAGAACTCTTTAGCTGGATCTGATGTCAACATCCCATCTCGTCACAATTTTCGCTGTCAGCCTAGTGAATATGATGGTGTAAATATAACTTGCGACCACTTGTTTTGTAATGACCAAACTGCGTCTGCTTCTCCTAAATCTACGACCACTAATTCGATAATCTTGAAAGGGATTCAATGTTTATGAAATTTGTCAAATGGTTTTTGGTAAGAATCAATGTTCACTGAAAAACAAATTAACAATATTTTTTTTCAACGATCAAAAAGATCGGAAAGATAGCAAAGAAAAGATAGATTTCAGCGATTTTTTTTGAGTACTAAGAATCGACCGAAAAATCGGAAATCAGAGAGAAAAAGATCGATCTTCTAAATATCGATCGAAGATCGCCCAATACTATTCATTATCACTAATTTGACATCCTCGAAAGTTATTCAAATGTTAAATGATGTTTATAAAATTTGTCAGGTGCTGAGATTAAAATCGATGTACATTAAAAAAAACTCCAAGATCGAAAAAATCGAAAGCAAAAGATCGATCTTTGCGATTTTTTCGGGTACTATGAATCGATCCAAAAAATCGAAAATCGAAATGGAAAAGATCGATCTTCCGAAAATCGATCCAAGATCGCGCAATCCTATGTTAGTCCATTCGATATTTGCACTATTGAAATTGATCTTTGTTCGTAAGTGGAAATGGATTTTCAGGCGAAATAACGCATTTCCATATCTTATACCTATAAATAAAAATGGAAGGCCGCATGTGTTGGTAAGCGCAAAACCCGAGGAAGGAATGGTTCAATTTGAGTCATCTATATTTCGTTGTATTCGTCTCTTCCCGTAGATCAATATAGTGGAGAGAAATTCGGAAAATTCCGAAAATTGAATTCCCATATGTTCCACAATTCGCTAAACGTTGTTAGTCCATTTGATGTTGGCGCTAACGAAATTGATTTTTGTTCGAAAGCGGAAAAGGATTTTCAAACAGAATAACGCATTCCTATATCTTCTATCTACATAAACAAAAATGGAAGGCCAAATGTGTTGGTGTGCCCTAAACCAGAGGAAGGAATGGTCCGATTTGAGCTGTCTTTATTTTGTAATATTCTCTGTATCAAACATGTATTCCATGCAACGGAGAAACATGTTATTTCCAAATGCTTGAAGAATCTTGAACGAGAATTGTGTCTGAAAATATTTTTATATTATAAGGACATATTTTTTGTAGAAGTACTAGACAATTTATAGTAAAAGGAAATTGTAAAGGGTCAAAGGGTAATCAATCAATGAAGAGTTCAGTGATTGGACTCACTAACGTTCACTTAGTAAGAAAACGTGGATGTTTGAAAGTATTCAAATCAAGAAATCTATTTTGGGCGCTAGTGAAAAATAAAAAAAATATGGGTCTAATAATTTGCAATAAGGAACTAAACTACCACTTTTCACGAAAATCAGAGAACTACTATAGCGGTTTGACATGGAATGGCTGATAATATACATTTCACTTTCAAAATTTTCGTTGTATCGATTTGTACGTCATATCGAAGCATAATAAAGAACTCAGGTACATAGTTTATATTATTTTGTTGTGTTGTTGTTTGAGCAAGATAAGTAAATAATGAAGAAAAAGTTCAACTAGAAGACGAAGCCAACCTTTCTCTTGATGTTTCCTTTCATATTGTTGACTAAAGTTTGATTCATTTAGAATCCAGAGTCGTAACCAGTTGTTTCTCGGGATTGGTTAAAAGTACAAAACATGTTTTTGTATCCAAATATAGATAATTTTTTGTTCTTTAAGAAAAAAAAATTGTAGCCATTATTCCGTTACAGTTTTGATGGATTTTCGTACTTTTCATTGGATAGCCTCAACCAAAGTTTGGACTCTATGTTTGTCAATGGCCGTCTACATTTTATTCCACGATCTCTTCATGTCAGCAGCATTCTGAGCCACTTTGGCACCAATTCTGCAATTCCGCTTCACAATTGCCCAAAATTTTTCGATTGGGCGGAACTGGGGCAATGTGGAGGATTGAGGTCTTTTTCAATACAATCGATCCCATTGTCATGGGGTACCACTGAGGCACCCCTCGACTGTAGTGGCAGCCAGTCTTCCGAAAAACACTCACACGTGTTTACGCGATGTTCAAATTTCTTGTTTTTGTTGTACACGAACATGGTTTTCGCTAGTGTTCAATTGTTATCCCAAACACCCCCAATGATACACAAACATAAATATGTAGAGATTACACCCATTGCTATTTATTGCCCATTGCTCTTCGTTTCCTTTCATGTACGGAGAAAAATTATATCACCTAAAACATTTCTTTGTAGAATACTTTTTCACAGGAACTAACTACAAATTTAGTTCGTATTGAAAAAAATTACACGAATTCAGAGACTATGAGTTCATGTACATTTTGCAAGTCTGATTGAATAATCCAATCCATAATCCATGACTAAACATCTCCGCCAGGCTCTAATAATTTCAGTACTTGTTCAATTAGCTCATAATAGCGGATGTTACATAAATTCAATTTATAAATTGATGCGTGCACTAAATAATGATATCAATGAAGAACTCTGATATCAATTGACGCTTATTTTGTTCAGAACAGATAAAGAGGTTTATTTTATTTGCCCAAAATTTTAGACGAAGCACCCGTTGTTATGATATGGAAGCATTTTTTTCATGTCAAAAATTTCCAAAGGTGCCGTTGCTTGAGGTGAAAACGCTAGAGAAACTGTACAGCATGTTTGAACATCATGTGAAACATTGGGATAAAACAACGTATATTAAAACGTACTACGAATACAAACATGTCACATTTTCAAACAAAAGTATGAAAAAATCATGTTTGTGTGCAAACACAAAACTGCGAGAACAGCTTGAACATTGTTCATCTCGTACGCCGTGTTTTATGTGAAACATGGAAGATTGGTGGTAGCTTACCAAATCTTGGTAAAACTTCACCGGACGTTTTTGCAGGCATTCTCCCTATACATTATTGAGTCCACTGTTTTGTTTGTGATGAAAACCTTGGTCAAAATAAAAAGATAAAATGGCCGCTTGCACAAGTGTTCAAGTCATATTGCAGAGCATGGAATGCAAAAATGCCTGGTTATGGGCTATGGTTTCAGACATGAGACTATGATCAGCTTATTCAGAACGCACAATACAAAGGTCGATTGTTTTTATGGAGTTTCCAATGCTCTAATTAAACTTCGGGAACCTATACCCAGGCTACCAAGTGACCTATGTTGAGCCTGTGAGAATGTCATGAAACTCTCATAATGCTTAAAGTTTTTGAAAGACCTTCTCGATGCGTAAGGATCTAATTCCAATTGGATCTAATGAACTAATAAATTGATTGATAGCATCCACCTCATATTTTTGTCTACTTCGGATGTTTTGCAGAGAATTATAGATTATCAAATTAAATCATTCATGATCATCATGATTATCACTGAATATGCTTTGATTCCAGAAGCGGTCGAGGTTATATTCAAAGAAAATCTGAGTGAAGATAGAAATACTGATCCGATGATCCGCGGTGTGGATTATTCTCGGCAGCGAGTTCCATAGTCAATCTATAGGCCTTCCCGGTCTAACCACTGGTGTACACGACCTTGTAGATGGATAGTTCAATGATTTCTGTATTGATTAAACATAGTTTTCATGCTGAAATATATTTTTTTGTTGTTCGGGAATCATTTTTAGTTCTTTATTGCGTTATCCGCGATTTTCGTTATTCGCGGTAAGCATTCCGCGGATAATCGGGGTTCTACTGTATTGAAACTGGTGTTGTTTGCGAAACTTCTACCGTAGCGCAGTATGAAGAAGTTGTCACTTAACCCTTTCGTTACGAGCGTCGTCTATAGACGACATCCGCGCGACGAGCTGTGTGTACGAGCGTCGTCTTTAGACGACATGAAATTCATACTGCTCTTCGATCACACCAGCGCGATGTGCATACTTTTCGGCGCAGTACTCCGTACAGGGGTAGCACTTCGGCGGAGAACACTGCCGTAATGAAAGGGTTAACTGCGGCAGTTAATCGGATCATTCGCCATGGCGGACGGAAACATGCGTGTAAGTAAGCATGTTTTTGAGTTCTTTCTTCGGTTAATTTATCAATTCCTTCTCAGTTTTCGCGACAAAATTGTTGAAGTAGATCTTACGCTTCAGGTTTACCCAGAAATTCTAGATGAGACGCAGCTGGGGACGTTGGGCGGGTTCGCCGACTTGGGTACCACATCGATATTCAGCCGCTCCATCTCCTCTAACTATCGCTTCGAGTAGTGGGCCGACGCCAGATCCGGCCAGAACACCGCGTCTTCGCCCTTATAGTATTTCTTGATGAACGAAACAACTTCCGACAGGCACTTCGTACTACAAATTCCCCCGTCCGGAGCTAAAGAAGAGCGGCTTGGACATCGCCTTCTCGCTGATTGTCAGCCACAGCAGCACCTTCTTGGGGAACTTGGTGTGTGAAATAAACTTCACTTCGGAGCTCACTTCCCTCGTGGGGGAAGTAAAATACGAAGTGCCCTGCCAGTTGTTGCCATCCAGGGTGAGATAGGTCTCGTAGTCCATCACCACCGCCACGTCGCGATTCGCCGGGAAAATCGACTTGACCATATTATTCAGTCGCTGCCGCTGCGTCATTGCCTGCAGCTCCGATACCATTGGATGGTCTTCCGCTTCCGGACATATATGTCCATGTTCGCCTGGTACTTTTTTATTGTTTGGCCGGTTGCACCAACCTCCCGGCCAAGCACATGCAGCGATGTAGCCACTTTTCCCACGATCTTCCTGTTCAGCATCCTTTGGAGCTTCTTGTTGCTCAGGGTCGTCGGCCGTCTGGAACCGGGCTTTCTTTCGATGCTCGGTTTGTTGTCCAATAGTGACAAGATGTTGTAGATGCCGGAACGGGCGTATCCGGCGTATCCGGCGTATCCGGCGATGTCTGTTTTCGACGCGGCGGGATACCGTTCTTTGAACGCGCACACTTCTGAACGGAGTAGCTTCACTGTTTCCGTCATCACGGTTACAGTTCGACTGATAGAGCTGTATTTTTTCTGCTGATTCATGAGTTACTATGATTGATGCTACATGGGTAGTTTCGACAGTGCGTGTGAAGGTAAACCCATGAAATTTTTTTGTCCATTTTCTTAATGCAAACAAAGATTACCGTCATCAGAAAATTGTACTCGAAACACATGTGTCGGAGCGAATATATATCGTTTCTAATGCGGGCGCTACATGATTCGTCCAACGTTTCACTCTAATGTTGGACTCAAACATTTGACTCGATGAATCGACAAATGTTGTGACGAATGTGCTGCTACACGGTGAAGTGAATGTTCGATTCAATGCAATCGGTCCAAATAATCGGCGAGTATTTGGATCAAATGTTTATTGTTTTTATTTACCATCAAAAACTTTAGGAAAGTGGATGACGATGCGAGTATAGAAATTGCTGCCGTAGCAATTGCACTGATATCGGGCTGTAAATTAAAAATGCTTGAAATCAACATCATTAAACTGCAATATTTTGCCGAATATTTTGAGTTTTATGAACCAATTTCATAGTCCTTCATCTAAAACTTGTAAATAAACCAATCTGTCAAAGATAGATTCGGACGAATCGTGTAGCGGTGTATCGAATGTCATCGAGTGTCGAATCAACGAATGACAAAAATTCTTTGACTAGTGCCACTCGCGTTGGAAGGTAATCCACAACGAACGGATTACCTTCCAACGCGAATATTCGACGCTCGACATTGGAGGTTCGTAGCTCGTCAGTCTACTACACGATGCGTCGAATCATCGAGCGTCCAGCATTCAAGGGTGCTCGTAGCATCGTGTAGCGCTGGCTTAACGAGACAGTGCCGCTTTTTCGATCTAATTTGATTGTTCCGTCTTTTTATCAATCTGTAGTATAAAGTATAGAATAAAAAAATATATTTATTCTAATGTCATTATTTTCAACATATTTATTCGAATTAACATCTAATTGGATTTTATGTTTCAAATTATGCTCAGTGTTTTAGTATTGGTAGAAAAATTGAAAAGTTTTAGTGATTTCATCAGTGAATATTATACAAAATTGCCTGAGCATAGTAATGATTCTTTTCTTTTTGGCCTTCTATCGAGAGGCTTAGTTTTTTTTGATGGATTGCATGGAGATGGAGAAACGTGAATGTTCAAATTTATTCATATAAAGAAAAGTTTGGGCGAGACGAAATTCGCAAGTTCAATTAGTATTTTTTTTGCTTACGTGTCCCGTTTTCAATCATGAACTATTATTATTATTATTATTATTATTATTATTAATCTTCGACCTAGTCGCTCAGATCTTAAACTTAAACTACGTTCATAATTCGGTTTTTAAAATCATTTTTAGCCATATTAAAGTCGAAACTGCTACTAACATTGTTGAACGCCCTTAGGCAGCTGCTGAATGGGCTGTTGAACCCATAACTTGTTCTATGTCTAGGAACGATAATTAAAGGCAATTGTCTGAGTTGACGTTGAGGAACGTAAAACGAAACTTTTTCAAGTAGGTCCGGACAATCGATGTTGTTTTTCAAAAGGTCGAATATGAACAGCCGTTGTGTCTGGGTTCTTCGTGCTGATAGTAACTGAAGGTCTATAAGTTGGCAGCGAGCTGCATAATCAGGGAGATTAGCCGGGTCGTTCCAGGGAAGGTTACGGAGGGCGAAGCGCACGAATTGCCTCTGTACACGTTCAATGCTGATCACTTGAGCAACGTGATAGGGTGACCAGATCGGCGAGGCATATTCCAGAGTACTGCGCACTAACGTACGGAAAAGCGCTTTCAGGGCATAGATGTCGGTAAACTGCGATGCGTTTCGGCGGATGAATCTGAGAACAGAAAACGCTTTGGCTGTTATGGTGGCGATATATTCGTTGAACGTCAGCTTGGAGTCACTGACAACGCCCAGATCGCGGATGGACTGAACACGTTCTAGAGGAGTTGTGTTAATTGAGTAGACGTGATTGATCGGCGACATACCACGGGTGAACGTGATTACCTTGCATTTAGTGATGTTCAAATGCATACCATTATCGGAGCACCATTGCGAAGTGATGTTGATATCCGTTTGTAGCGCTGTACAATCCAGTGTTGACTTGATTACCCTGAATATTTTTAGGTCGTCTGCATATAATAGCTTCCCGGATGACAATCGGGGGCATAGATCATTTATAAAGAGAACAAAGATAAGAGGACCCAGTACACTTCCCTTTGGAACACCGGACGCTATTTCAAATAATTCCGATCGTGCAGAGTTGAGTTGTACGAACGCCTTCCGGCCCGTCAGATAAGATAGTAACCAGTCCGTGATCCAGTTTGGAAAGCCCATGTGCTTCAGCTTCTCCACTGCGAAGGCATGCGGTACAGTGTCAAAGGCCTTCGAGAAGTCGACATAAATAGAATCGACTTGATTCCGACGTTCCATTTCCTGGAACAAGCTGCTTGTGTAGCACATCAAGTTGGATGTTGTGGAGCGACGAGGAACAAATCCATGCTGGTATTCAGAAATCGACGGTGTTGCTGCAGCCAGTAAAACTTCATGAATAAGGGATTCTAGAACTTTTCCTAAGCAACAGAGTATCGAGATGCCGCGGTAGTTCTCGACTTGTTGCAAGCTTCCAGCTTTATGAATGGGGATCATAGAAACAGTTTTCCACATAGCCGGAAACGTTTTCTCTTGCACGGATCGATTAAACAGTAGTGTCAAAGGCTCCACTAGAGATGTAACACAGTTTTTGAATAAAAGTGGTGGTAAACCATCGACTCCTGTTCCTTTTGACACGTCAAGATCTTCTAATACATTCCGCACTTCTGCCCTAGAGAAATCGATGAGGGGCAGATGAACATTATAGAAAGGCACATCTTGGAAACTACTTTGATGAATTTGAAGCGAGGTAGAGCTGAACACACTTTGAAAGTAGTTTGAAAATAGATTTGCTGCTTCTAAGGCAGAGGTAGCCGTAGATGAGTTGTAGCTTACGTTGTTGGGCACACGATTATTGGTTCGTTGTAGTTTTACAAATTTCCAAAATGTCGAAGGATTTTTCTTCAGTGATGACTGTGACCTGATCACATAATCGTAGTGGGCAGAGACAAGACGTTCCTTATAGCTGACTTCAGCTTGCCGTAGAAGATCTCTATTTGAATCTATTTTAGATTCGAAGAAATGTTTGCGGGCTTTGCGGAGTCTGTTTCGCAGGTTACGCAGCTCGGCATTCCACCAAGGCTTCCTGTAGGTAGAGCTGATGGCACGGCGAGATGAGAGATGAGAAATCACACCTCCGAAAGTCAAAATCGAAAGCTGCGGGATGCAAATCTACCTGGTCGTAAATACAGCAATGGGTATCTACTTGCGAGACGAATGGTACGTGATGAACGTCGATATTCAGGAGAGGAAGTGGAGGTGCGAAAATTTCGAGATCGTCCGGTGAATCAACGAACGCCAAATCAAGGAGCCTACCATTGCAATTTTGTGAGAGAGTTCACTTGTACCAAACCACAAGAAAGAATGGATTCCGCAATTGTAACTTCATGTTCACTAGATGCGTTTACCGGCAAAAGGCCATTGATATCTTCGTCAAAATGCCAACGCAAATAAGGGAGGTTATAGTCGCCCAATAGTAGAACGATATCATTTTCAGATGATCGATCACAAATGCTCTGAACGGCCGAAGCGTGAGTGGAATATAATCTTGGATCAGAGTTAGGTCGTAAGTAGATACCGACGACGTATATGGATCGATGTGGAAGCACTAAGCATATAGCAACTTGCTCTATTTGCTCACAATTCACCAAGGAGACTGAACTGCAGCAAATACTGGCTCTAACTGCGATAAGCACTCCACCGCCCCTCTGAAGATCGCTAGTGGACTCATTACGATCTCAACGAAACACTGAGTAATCTGACGTCAGCTCGACGTCGCATATATCCGGGCGAAGCCATGTTTCGGTGAGCACGACCACATCATAGTCACAACTCGGTAAAGCAAGTTTGAGATCGTTCGTTTTAGTGCGTAGTCCTCTAACATTCTGATAGTAGATGGACAGGATGGAGACTCCGTTGCAGTTGCAGTGGTGGCTGCTGGCAGAAATCGAAGAGGCTAGGCGATAAGACTCTGGCGTTCCGCTCGCAGGTTCATTGGCGAGTGTGGAACTGTCGACGGTAGTGCAGCTGAAAACGGGTCGAGTATCAAGAAGCGATGATTGGGCGAACGATATGTACTTGCCTGGCATAGCAGGCTGGAAGCCCCGTTCCGTAGCCACAGACACAGGACCGGGACGACTGCGACGGCTGGAACTGGATTTATTTGGTTGCGACAAAGTGGTCGGTTGAACGGTCGCGACTGTTCTGGGCGTAGAAGGGGCTTCCGTAGTGCTTTTTGATATGCGTCCCGGCGAATGCTGAATTCCATTGAATTGTGTGCGTCGATGCCAGCGATCTTTTCGCAGTAAGTTGCTGAAAGCCGAGGTTTGGTCAGAAAGCGTCGAGTTCGTATTGTAAGTGTACTTGCCCGACTGAACAGGTTGGGCAGCCCCCTCTCCGGAATCGAACACAGGACCGGGACGACTGCAGCTGGAACTGATGAGATTTGGCTCGACTGTGCCGAAAGGATAAGGGCTACCCATAGAACCTGTTCGCATGCGTCCCGGATTGCCCTCAGTGCAAGATGTTGATGAAGCTTGTTGACAAGGTGATCGATCGTTCGTTGCTGATTCTAAGGCAAGTTCGGATGTCGCAGAGCAGAGCTGTTTTTTTGATTGTGATTGAACACACGGAATCCAATTGAAATAGAAGAATTCGAGCAATTTGTGATATTTTTTTAAAGGTATGCGAGCTATGAGTCAGTTGAAGCTCTCGATGCGAAACCACCTCATTCGATTACGTTATTCAGCATGCATGAAATTGTTCAAAGCGATCAATCATCAAACAACTCGGAAATGGTCTAGTTAAAATGTCAAATTACAAAAGGACACATGTAGATATTGGGTTTTCGCCGTTTCAATAACTGAAGCATATATTTTTGTGCTTTTGTTGATGCAACATTTTGATTGCATTTATGTTACTTTTTAAAATAAGAATTGAACAAGACAATTGAAATTTCATAGTCATTTTTCTTGGAACTGTCACATTCGCGACAGGCCCTATTGATATGTTGGTCTAGTATGGGCCATTTACTATTTGAATGCAGCGTCACTTTTCCTGTCAGAAGAAATCATTAGTCAATGAAGCAAAAGCTCCGAAAATTAGCTATATCATACAGGGTGATACTTTTTACGTGACCAGTCATTGTTTGTTTTCCCATACGAATATATAACTAGTGAGTCATAAGAAGCGGGCTAAACGAAAACACGTGTGGTACAAAAGTTTTTTTTAATTCAATTCTTTATTGCGTTTTAAAAAATCCATACAATGTGCGTTTGAGGTGTGAAACAATTAGACAGATAGTGACCCTTCATCTTCTATATCGTTCAATATTCCGGAACCCGGAATGGTCTGGAACTTTCGGCACTTCCTCGAGATTTCCTGCAGCTGCTTCTCTGTGTACTTCGATTTGGATGCTCGATTTAATGTTTCACGCCTTCCGCCTTCAAAATTCTGACCACCATGCTCTGCGACGTGTCAATCTTCTTGGCCGGCTTCCTGGTGCTAGTACCAATCTTGTTTTTTTTGAGGCAGCTTTCAATTTTGTCCATTTGCAGGGGTTGTTCCGCTCCGTCGACCCGGTTTCTTGTTGTTGGCCATTGGCCTCTCCAGCGTAGAACCAAGCAATCATGTTATAAATCGCGGATTTCTTGGGGCCCTCCGTCAAAAAGTGCCTCTCATTCCGACATACTTTGAATATTGTCTGCTCGAATGTAGATGACCGTTTATCATAAGTTCATTGAAATTGTGTCACAATTTTTCAACAATAACACGTTGTGTGTTTCAAATCCATATGATAATTACCATAGACCTTAGTTAGTTTAGTCATTCCTTTGATTACCAACTCGCCACTAAAACCTCAAACTAAAACACACCCTTCTACTGTGCCACAACTCCCTTCACGGTGAAAGTGTTTGTTTTCAATGATACGCCCCGTCATCGCCTGTGGGGTAGCTTATTGACTTATTGATTTCTTTCACCGTTCGGCACGCCTTTGCTACTCAACCAAATGGGTTCCCCTGTCCTCGTGCGTCATCAAGGCATAGTTACGTGAAAAATGCATTAACTCCAATGAGCTCATATCGGCTCGTTACGTGACCGATGATTGCCGCTCACGCGACATTTCTTAGCACTCAGGGGCTACCAAAGGTAAATTGGTACCAGTCACGCTAGGCATCCACCCCCAAACCGCATTGAGATGTTCTACTTTAAAAAAATATAGTTGACTGTTTCGAGATCAGCCTTTTCCAATTCATCTAAAAGCTCCCCTTCGCCTCTTTCTATTCTATACGAAACACTAAAGCAAATGTAATTTCCCAAAGTACATCGGCGAAACCGAAAATCCATTTCATTAACTTCGATAACAACTGGAATTACAACCGAGATTTAGAACTAATGACAATTCTCCCTCTATGTGGAAGAAGCAGCACATTTGCGAACGGAATAGGATTAGAGAATAAATCGCAGCGCAGCTGGATACAAGCGGTCTGCTCCTGTGTCCACAGAGAGTATTGATTTTCCGAGTCTGCAAAATAAAAATCTCAGCAGAACGTTCCGTTCAGTGGTTTCCAGGCTGGCCCAAGAAGACCCGAGCACCATACGGAGTTGGGAATTCTCGTGCGGTACTGCAAGAAGTTAATAGGAAACGTAATCATGATTGATGGTTTTATTATTTTGTTGCGAGGAAAAGTCATACAAGTGTCTTTTCTACGGTTTGCTCCCCTCTCGTTTTGCGCCAGCTTTCCGAACTGGAAGGACTTTTAAATTCGCTAGACTTCGCAACCGACGAGGGGTTTTTGTTTCGTTTCAGAGCAATGGTTTAAATTCGCTGCTATCGCCGCAGCTCTCGAGTCCCACACTGCATTATATAAAAATCAAAACGCTGTTCTCGGGATTAACGCTATTATGGAAGCGGAACTATACAACCCCCGGAGATACACCCCCACCTTGGTCCGTCCACACACACACATAGACACTGATCAATGTAAACAAATATAGCGCCGAAGTCACCCCTCTTGAAATTATTCGCGCTAACATTGGGATGCTACCAGAGGATGAGCTGGAAAGCCGTCAAGTGAAGTTGAAATAATGAAACGACTCTGACAATTATTGCTGTTGGTGTTGTTGGTGCGCGGGTTGTTTATAATAACAGTTGTTCGCCTCCCTCGTGTCGGGGGTGGTAATGAAATGGTGATATGGTCTATTGGAGCACAAGGAAGACTTCATTGTAGTTAGAGAAAGTGATGGTGAGCTGAATGTTCTGATCAAAAATAGTATATGAGTGATTTGCTTCAGGATGCTTCCCGTGACCCATGAAAACATGTGTGAAAAGAATCTGGTCTTGTCCAAATATATTATTTTAATATCAAATCGTTTATGTCATCGTTGAGAATCAGCTAAGGTGTAATCAATTTGCGGGCCAAACTAGCCTTTGCCAACTAATATAGCGAGTAGCAATGGCTTATGGTTATCCAACAAAAATACACATTAGGCAACATTTTAACAACTCTGGAAATCGCGCTTCTGAAAAAAAATATGATTAAATATTCAAAATTGAATGGGGCTGTAAAAGTTTGCATTTTTAAATCTGCCAGAAAAATCAATTTCCATTTCTTGCAGTAATTTTATAATTAATCTTCTTCTTGGATGGCTCTAACGTTCCAGTGGAACTTTTGCCTTCTTAACGTAGCATTACTTGCGTCATTTTTATTAGTAATACATGTTTGAGATTTCTATGCCGAATAACACGCCTTAAATGTACTCTGGAGTGGCAAGCTCTAGGATACGCGTGACCACAGTGCAAGCCGGAAAAATTTTCTTTGACGAACCCGAACCCGAACCCCCGGCATGATAGTGTGGGACGCTAACCACTCGGCCACGGGAGCACCTGTTTATAATTAATAACTCAACCGATTTCTCGTCAATGACTAGTCGTAATACTTCGTCATTCGGCATACGTCTCGGCCTTAAGAAAACTTGACACTTTGGAGTGTGCAGGTACAGATAGTTAGTTGTTCGTATTGAAAAGGCTTTAAATTTAGTAGTACATTCGCCTCTGAAATACAGATAGTATTCCTATGTCAATTTTAAGGGCTATGCGAATGCCGTAAAAGTTCCTTATTTTCATCGGTTCTATACGTGAGCACGTATTTCCTGAAGCATGAAGGATGACATCTGTAATCCCGAATTACAAGTCCGGAGTGCTAACGCCATTGAAAACTATCGAAAGTACTTAATCTTTATCGAACGGGCGCATTTTCTCTAACAGAGTGATTGCTAGTTCATGATCCCTGATGTAACGTTCTACAGTACACAACTGCATATTTTGTTACATTCTACCTTCGAAACGTAGTACAAGAATTTCTCGAGTTTTGTTTGTAGTTGGACAAAAACCTATTTTAGTACAAAATAGCAAATGCGTACTTTCGCTTCATAGTGGGGGCAAAGGTGCGCACCGTACGGGGCAAAAGTGCGCACTTATTGAATTGTACTTCTGAGGTGACTTGTAACAAAAATAAACGCTTTATCATTATCAGGGGAAGAAGCATCTTTACCAGAGTGTGTAGGCACCATCCACTGGGGAAGAGGGGGGTGCTGTATGATGTTTTATGGGTGGAGATGAGTGGGAATTATGGCCGAACATACCACGTGGAAATTTTTGGGAGGGAAGAAACTGAAAATATGAGATATCTGAAAATGTCCAACATTTGAAACAGGATTCGTTTTTACTAACAAACTATGTGACCCGTCCCACCCATCATTGATATATTGATATGAATCATTTCGAGCACTCAAGTTCCCACAGAAATTATTTTAAGGTACATAATCTATACTCGCGGTATATAATTTCTTTTTTGACGTAAAGCCTGTCCACGTTAAATTTCGGACACTTTTCTTTCAGTATAGTTTATGAAATATTTCACTAATCAATGAAATATTTCACTTACATGACAGCTGAAACCCTCCACTTTATTTCGATGTCCAACATGTCCACATTCTTCTTCAGTTTGGTAAAATGACGTCGAATCAAGTGGAACTACGCAAACGCATTTTGCGCGAACGGCAGCAAAATCCTACACTGTCGGTACGCGATCTCGCCAAAAAGCTAAAACTGCCGAAGAGTACCATGTTTAGTGTGTGCAAATCGTTTGACCAGCGCTTAACTGTGGATCGGAAAGTTCGAAGTGGAACAAATCGAAAAGTATGCTCCCGACAGATGGACTGAAAGGTGGTTGCCATTATTGAGAAACATCCCAACCATTCAGTTAGAAATGTGGCTCGAAAGGTTGGGAAATCAAAATCATATATTCAAAAAGTGAAGCAGAGGCATGGACTGAATGCGTACAAAGTGAAAAAGGTGCCCAATCGTGATGACAAGCAAAATTTCACTGCAAAAAGCCGTGCTAAGGTGCTCTACACCCAATTTTTGCAAAAATGTTCATGCACCATAATGGACGATGGAACTTATGTTCTCGGAGACTTCAAACAGCTTTCGGGTTTCGCTTTTTATACTGCAATGCGAAGGAATGCCGTAGGCGAGTGTTTCCGGACCAAGAAGCAGTCTAAATTCCCCAAAAAGTACTTTGTTTGGCAGGCCATATGCAGTTCTGGCCGAAAATCCAAATCATTCGTCTCTACCGGCACTATCAACAAATATGTCTACGAGAAGGAATGTCTCCAGAAGCGGTTGATACTATTCATAAGAAGCCACGACTCTCCAGCGTTGTTTTGGCCAGATTTGGCCTCGAATGGCATTGATGATTTCAAGAGGAGATGGAAAAGCGCCGCCACCAGCATATCTGAGGATACTGTACGGAACCTAATGACAGATGTTCCCAAGAAAGTTCGTGAATTTTACAGACAACGTAATTAACATCGAAATAAGCTTTCCTTGTTTTAGATATATGTCTATTTTACTGAAATAAACAATCGGTTTTGTTGTATTACGTGAAATTTAATCATTAATCATTAATTAATCATTTTTATTAATAGAGATCAAGTTTATAAATACCGTTCTGAATCATATTTATCATGTTTCGGACACTTTGTTCAAACATCTTGAAATCCCTAATGCACTGATTATATAACTATAAAATTCATATCACAATTGCTTCTCTAGAGTAATCCCTTGGGTTCACTATCACTTCATTTGATAATTACATTTGAATTACATAGTAGGAAAAAATCCAACAGCACTACTCATTATCGTTTGAGTTTGACGTTTGCTTAGCGTGAGCACGTAGAATTTACTCCTTCATCAGTACTTAAATTTCTCTCGTGTTTCATCAGTACAAATCATAAATCACTACCTGATATGAGCCTCTTCCTCAGAGCTGATTCAGGAATATCGAGGGCTGCCGCAATCTGACGCTTCGAGACTCCCTCCCGAAGCCTCTGTCAGGCCATTTAAGCATTTCTGGAATGCATTTCATCAAAACAGTTTTTTTTCTTGTGTGTCCCGTTAAAAATTTGGTTGAAAACATTTTAAAATGTTTTTCTCCGAGCAAAACTCTGGTGCGAACTTTTGCCCCAACGCAATTTTTGAACTAATCGAATTTAAACAAAAAAAAAATTTGAACTTTTTCACAAAAACGAATTCGCACTATCATCTACTATGAAATAAAGGTTTCCTTGACAGTATAGTTTCGAACTTTTCAGTTATTTTAGGTAAGTTAATCGTCATCTTCAAAACTGAAAAAAATTGAGCAAAACACTTTTTACCTCATAACTTTTTGCCACTTTCATGAAATGTATGTGAAATGTATGTGTATGGTAAGTTATGATCAAAAGAGAGATTCGATGTTGTCACTTATACCACTTTCATTTTGAACCCCTCATGTGTTAGGGACGAGGAAAAATAGTCTACAGAAACTTTATCTCATTTAGAAACTTGACATCTCGAGTGGTTCGGCATCCCTGTTGTTCGCGCTTGGTCGAAGATAAGGCAAAAAGAAGAGTAAAAAGTCAGTTGTCATGACTTGTCTTAAGCGGACCTTACACGGTCAATATTATCATCAGTTTGATGACATTTGAGAGCATAATGACAGCTGAACACAGCCGACGACAACATTTCATATAAATGCATGATGCCGACGTTCTACCTCACGGACTGCGAGATTGAGTTTCCAGATTTGCAAGCGTGCCTGTATATTTGCAGGCATTTTATTTTTGTTATTTTTTTACGATTATAATTGAATTCGTAAACCTCTAAAATTCTAGGAAGCATAAATGAATGCTCGACTAATGAATACAAATCTGCATCTTCACTGAACTGACTTCAATACACATTTCTACTCCCCTAGGAACGAAATTTATACCCGCGTACGCAATCTTATTTTTACGTCCATATAAAGAGGAACGAAAACATGATTTCTGATGCAAAAAAGAAGTTACCCCAGCAATGGACAGTTTATTGTCTACCCATCGTGAACTCAAACCAACGAACTTAGACATTTATCAAGTATGCTATAAAGGTCCTCGCGTTAGCATTAGCGTGCAAAACAGCGTACACACATTGACGCTATTTTATACGTGTGAGTAATTTTCGTGTATGATACTAAAGAATCTAGATCACCTGTAGCGTATGTCAAACCACGTTGAACTCTAACATCGATGCATGCACACGTACATGGGAGAGAGAAAGAGAAGAACGAATTCGTTTTGGGAGAAGTCCCTTCAAAATGCAATGAGGACAATTTGACAGGGAAGAATGAAATGATATAGTCCAGTCGGTAGAGGGAGATACCGACTAAACGCCTGACTGACTGTCATGAGGAATGAGGACAATTTGACAGGGAAGAATGAAATGATATAGTCCAGTCGGTAGAGGGAGATAGCGACTAAACGCCTGACTGACTGTTTAGTCGTTTTGGCTGAGAAACTGCGTGAAGAAACCAAAAGTCATTACTTACTGAATACGGATATAGTCAGTCAGATAGTCAGCTGACTATCCTCAGTTTATTATGACTATGCAGAGCCCTGCTACTGAGCCCCTCATATAATCTTATTCATGATGGCCCTGTTGATGGCGATATAAGGTGACAAAATATTGATTGAACTTAGATCGGGTCGGGTGATATTTTAGACAATTTTTGTCAATTATTTTGATCGTGTAAGGTGCCCATTAGGTTTACACGTGTCAAATGCAAACAGTGTTGTCAGATATTTATGCTCGTATGTTCCTTTGCCCTTCGCTACTATTACTACTGGACGGTCAGACGGTTAGACGGAACCGCAACACCTGGGTTCCCGGTCTGAGCCTCGGGAACCTTTGAAGTTGCGTGAAGCTCTCAAGGCCTTGTTGCCTGAATATCTTAAGGTCTTGTTTTTGTTGGCAAGCTTGAGCTTGAGGCCAATCGCTCTCAGGGTCGGGGAAAAGCTTATCAAGGCTCAGAAGTTGACAATGAAATTCAGTGATATATTTTTTTTCCTTTTTAATTAGCTATCCGGTACAAATCTGTGTAGGTGTATATCGGTCTCTTCACCTTGCTAGTCGAGTCTTCTGGGGTTATTATTCAATCTTAACGGGTCCTGTTCACATGGGAAATTGCAGTTACCCACGGATCTATTTTTGGTTATCGTACCTTTATTGATTCATCTTCACTCACGGACTCGCAATACACATTTGTTAGAGTATAATGGCTAAACCTTACTTCGGTTTTATCACTTCCAAATATATTGAATATATTGAACCCTGATTATCCGCGGAATAGTCTGGCAAAACCTCCGTGTTTTCATGTTTTCAAACTCCGATAAACGTTATTTCGCTCCAAGGTAGGTTCACCAAATGTCACAATCAACATTCGGAATGTTTTCGTGCATTTAGTTTTGTTTTTCACACAAAATTTGATACAGATTTTTTGATCCATTTCTATAATAGGCAAAAATCGAAGATGAACCAAAACACGTGTAAGAAAAGCAGTTGTCAAAAATTTACTGAATATTCATATCATTCATTCATATCATTCATATCATAGTATATTCATAGTCGTACTTGTCAGCATAAGTGAGAGACATGATGCCAACAAAATGCCACAAAAAAATCTAGAATCGAATACCCACGTAAATTCGAAAGTCACGATACTTTTTGGACAGACCTCGTATACTGTCGGCCGTGAAATATATTCGCTTGTGTATCGAATAATTCTACTGTATCTAAATTTTTCGTGTAATTTATTTCCAGTCCATGTGATAGTCGATGCTGCCAGGAAACGAATTCTTCTCGCAGTCATCCTTTCATTTGCCCTGTACATTCTCACTTTCATTCTTTCGCTTTTCTCGGTTAGTTCTCTAAGATTTTCTTTCCTGTATCTATTTACTTTTGTTTATTCCTATTTCTATTCCTATTTCCGAGCGAACTCATTTTGTTTTTCCAGCTTTTTATTCTAATACTGGCTCAACCTAGCCCCTAACACTGGGTAAGTATTTGTATGTAACATTCTTCTACACACATATTATATTTTACATAATTAAACATTACAAACAAACACGATCAGTAATACAAACGGTAACACTCTTCTATTTAAAAACTGCTAGATTCCATCCTGGTTTCCAGAGGCTAACATATTCTGGAATCTGAAAGATAAATTGAGAAACCTTTCACAATACCTTTATTATCTTTTTTTATTCTATAGAAATATTCATTTCAACTGAAATAACTTTAAATAACATGTTTAAATTAAAACCTCATTGGTGGAAAGGACAAATTACAAATTATCGCTGTCATGATGCTGTTATATTTCAGATTCCAGAAAGCAATTCTTTCACATATAATGATCATGACTTGTAATGCGTCTTTAGACGCCATACACATTTGTTGATGCAATGCCATCCGATCTCGGACAGTTCCGTAACTAATCAAACCTTCCGGCCCCACATCGATTGATCATTAATCACCACTGAAGCAGCCTCACATTTGACAAGCTTGTTCAATTACCGCACGGAATTAAGTCCTCAGCAAGTGTCTCTCCCTGCACATTTGTCGATAATGATTTGTTGTTATGTTCCTGACTCCACAATACCGAATTGCACATATGATACGAAAACATTCTGTACCACAAAAGAGAGAGAGCATGTTGTCAATTATTCCGAAATGTACCTTCATCCTTCGTAAAATCCTTATCCCGGAGGGAGAATTTTTGAGTTCCGCTCCAGCCACACAGAAGGGTGTGTTTCCGAGCTCTTATCTTCCCGAGAAACCGGAGTGCCGGAGTGCAATATTAGGCTCACGGCTGCCACAAAGCACATCTGTGCCAGTTTTTTCGCCATCACTAGCGCGCAAATGAATTTGTTGTGTACACATCAAGTTTAATTAGCGAGGAATGGGAAAAAAGAGCGGCCGATCTGTGAAGCAATTTGACATCTGCCATTGTCGACGACGGCTGTTGAGATTTTTTTTTTCGATTGGATTTTTATCACTAATGGATTGCGTATGCTGATAACATGGTGCTTGTTACACTTGGTTGTACCGTTCGGTGCATCACCATCCTCCGGGGAAGGCCAAAATCATTCGATCGAAGGAGAATATGTCAGGTGTGCAATGAAAACTATCCGCTATGCTCAGCGGTAGATCACGCGAACACGTGGAAGGGATGCTTGGGGTTGCTTCCCTACGCTCGGCCAGAGGGACATCGCATGTAATCCGAGACCTTTTAGTATCGGATTACTGTTTCGTTTCGATTCGTTTGGGTCGGCAAACACACAACTTGATGCTTCTGTTTGAATTATTTTCTTTCATTATGAAGTAATAATCATCTCTCAATCTGAAAAGGTACACACAACTAAATCAAATATGCACAACGCGATTGCTAAGCTGCTGCTCTCGCTCTTTTCCCCGGTTTGAGGGGTTTTAAAGTTTCCGCCTCGAATATGGCATCATTTCAACCCTCCTCAGTTTTTCATTGCACATTTGTTTGGGTTGAGTTCTTTTTTTTCACAACAACTGTTACTCTGATAATCGGGATAAACGCGCGCGTTACGCTGGGTTCGTTAATTGACATATTTGGGAAAAGTCAGAGAGGTCAATTATGTTTGGGTGGGATATGATCATAAGTCTTTTCGTTGGTGACAGTATCTTACTCCCAGTCGACTACTTGAAGCTAAAGATGAATAATTGCGACAACACGTCCAGGTTGATGTATGTAAATAGAAGTAATTCATCACAAGTTATCCAACAACTTAATACCCTCAATGCATCTTCCAATCGCCATCATTCGTTTCCACGTTATCATAAGGTGACAAATAAATTACAACAGCTCGAGAAAAATAAATCTCTAACCACGAAACCTGTCCCGTCACCGACGATAAGAATCACATGCTCCACCCAATAATACATAGTGCCACTAATTCTTGCTGCCGTGAAAAGAAAAAAAAAGTATCAAGTGATGTTTGTTTTTCCCATAGGCTTACGTATCGCTCTGGTTAACTAAGAGCACACCTGCCGCCATTTGGAGCAGTACTTTCAGTGCAATTGGATTGCGTCGACGCCGTCGTCGTCTTGGGGGAACTAAATATTTTTGCTTCTGGGTTCCTTATCGGGGCCGAACACTTGAATGTACCGTACCGAATGTACTCGCGCTTCGGTCGGTGCTTAAGTGCTCAAGAACCTGAGAAAGTGTATCAGCGGGTGCGCTATAGTTGGCGCTCTTAGGCAAGTGCAAGTGTACCCGATCAGGTGCAGGTGTGTCCCCGACATTCAATCAAAGCAAAGCTGAATGATAGCGATTGTGGTGTACGGGCTGCACCTTATCGGGCGACAGGAGGAAAGCACCGTAAATACGAGCGCGCTTTATTAGAAGGCTTGCTAGTAAAAATTGATAAAGAAAAGCGACAAAGCAAGTGTCCCCCAGGTGTCCCCGATTTCGAGTGCCGTATACCGCACAGAGTCACGAACAGGAAGATGTTTGCGTCTTATCATTCAATGGAATTGAGCCGTCCTCTCTGGGGCGGCTAATCGTTTTATGGTTTTTCCAATAAAACATCTAACAATATCCTATGAATTCTGAATTTCAATAACAGTTGTTCGATGAGTGCCGAGCGAAAAGTCAATTCCCTTATGACAACGATGGCAAAAGGGTGGTGCTGGTACTTGCTCTCGATTCCAATTATTGGCGAGTAAGGAGTAAGTCAACATTCCCACTCATGTTTTCATCATCGGCGTCCAAATCTCGTGTCTCGGATTGGGACTAATATTGAAACAACTGTTCGATTTCTGCTATGCCAATCTGCTGAGTATGGGGTGAAAAAACCGTTTTGTTTAGTATAATCCCTTGCCGTTGTTCCGAGAGAGCACATATTGCACACGTTTGTAAGCTCGTAAAAGGATTTTCCGTACCGATACCGGTGTGGGATTTTGGGAGCCACAGATGATGCGCAAACTAGTAAGAACTGATGTCTATATTGTGGACTTCCATTGTGGTGAATCCTTGTTCGTAGGGAAAACGTCAGTTTCACTGGGCGGTGGGATGATTTCCTCGGGGGTTTCCGAAAGTATCATGAATATTTTATGAGTGTAATCAAGCTCGAAAAAAACATTAGTTCCTGGATATTTACAAAGATTGTTTTGATCGATTCGAATTTATCTGCTACTAGCCGACTCGGCAAACTTTGTCTCGCCCAAAATGGACGTTTTTGCTATCAATACCATCAAACATTCACGTTTTTTTTACTAAGCGAACGCTCATGGGTCTAATCGCAGAACTATTCATTGAGTGATCTTCTAATTGACCCTTTACAAATCCCTTTTACAGTAAATTTCCTAGTATAGTACCTATTCTAGTAGAAGTGCCGGTAAGTTCCGTCGTTTTTGACGTAGAACTACGTCTTTCATTAAGGGTACCAAATCAGAAAACAGGTCACGTTTTTATGAAATAAAGTTAACGTTAATAACTATTTTTGCCGCGAACGGATTTTGGCGATTTCCATGCCAAACGAATCGAAAATTCCCTAAGATTTGTTTGATATGCTATACATTACAATCCCATAGTCTGTATATGGTTTAAATTGATGAAAATTGGAAACATTCCTATTTCCTCCGTCCATTTGTGTGCTTTCCCCAACAGAGCTGTCAATAACGAGCAACTTATCGACGAGCAACGAAGGGGTAAGAAATCGTAAGATGCAAAGTCTCCGTGAACAAAGGAAAATAAGAAGAACGAACAGTAGTATTTGCCTAGAGTAAAAACAGTGGATCTCGCTGAGGCAAACTTTCATTCTTCGTGAGGAAATCGACTAAACAGCATCGTTGCTGGGCGAGCTGGACGGCGAGGGATCGAATGCCTTTCTCAAACAATGGAGGTGGAGGAGTAATATTATGGATAAAGTAAAGTTTTCCAAGGGCCTTTTTGAAGGTTAGAGACGAATGAACTGAAGAAGTTTAAAGTCTCAAGCAGGGAAGGAAGGCAAACTTATAGTATCATTCTGTATTCAAAGCAATGAATATCGCTTGTTCTTTCTTGTTTTGCGTCATCACATGTCTTCGTTTCGGATTGAGCTGTGGACGCGACCAAATTACTCACTCGATGCTGTATCTGGCATTGCAATCATTGCATCAAACTGACGCCATTGCATTAAGGTTCTGAGCTACACAATTGTGTGGGGAATCATCAAGCTAGGCTGTCGTCAACTCACCAAGAAAATAATTGTTCTGGAATTTTGTCAGTGATTTGGTTTCGTATTACGGTAGGAAAACTCTCTTCACAAAGGATGACAGCTAAGCTAATCTAGACTGGCAATATTAACAGAAAGGGCTTCTGTTGAGAAGAGCACAAAACGGAGATAAGTATATATATTTAGTTGCTATTTGCGTGCTTCATATCCCGTACGTAAAAATAGTGCATCTTCGCTACGCTGAAACCCCATTTGTATCTGCTCCCGTGTGCATTGGCCCTGTAAAGATGCAACAATCGCCTAATTTTTTATGCTATGATTGACGATTGTTTGGTGTTGCAAATTATGCAGTCGTAATCTATCTATCTTGTGCTCCCTTGGCCGAGTGGTTAGCGTCATAACTAACATGTCGGGTGTTCGGGTTCGATTCCCGTTCTGGTCGGGGGAATTTTTCGTCAAAGAAATTTCCTCCGACTTGCACTGTGATCACGCGTATTCTAGAGCTTGCCACTCAGAATGCATTCAAGGCGTGTTATTTGGCATAGAAATCTCAACTAAGTACTAATAAAAATGACGCAAGTAATACTACGTTGAGACGGCAAAGTTCCTCTAGGAAGGTTAGTGCCATTGAAGAAGAAGAAGAAGAAGAATCTATCTATCTATATATATAAAAATGGAGTGATGTCTGTCTGTCTGTCTGATTCTTATAGACTCGGAAACAACTGAACCGATCGACATGAAAATTGGTATGTAGGGGTTTTTGGGGCCGGGGAAGGTTTCCGTGATATTTTGAGACCCCTCCCCCCTCTCTAAGGGGGGGATGCCATACAAATGAAACACAAATTTCTGCATTACTCGCAAATTAACCAAGCAAACGAAACCAAAGTTAGCATGTGAAAGTTTTAGGGTGCAATAAATGTTTCTATGATGGTTAGACAGTCCTTCCCCCACTCAAAGGGGGGGCTGCCATACAAATGAAACACAAATTTCTGCATTACTCGAGAATTAATCAAGCAAATGAAACCAAATTTGGCATGTGGAGGTTTTATGATGCAATAAATGTTTCTATGGTGTTAAGATACTCCTTCCCCCTCTCTTAGAGGGGGCTGCCGTACAAATGAAACACAAATTTTTGCATTACCCGAGAATTAATCAAGCAAATTAAACCAAATTAGGCATATGGAAACTTTAGGGTGCAATGAATGTTTCTATGGTGGTTAGATACCCCTCCCCCCTCTCTTAGGGGTGGCTGCCATACAAATAAAACACAAATTTCTGCATTACTCGAGAATTAATCAAGTAAATGGGCGGGACGAAGTTTGCCGGGTTAGCTAGTGATGAATATAAACAAGGAGGGGAGATAGCGGGAGGGAAATATTTACGCTAGGGTATTGGTAATGAATCTCTGCTGAGGCAAATATTCAGTCTTTCTCCAAGCAGTCAACATTATTTGTTTTCTGTCATCAATGTATTGAACTGACGCTATGGTGAAGCAGGTATTAAGGTTGTGCACCAAAAAAATGATTTGGGGAATACCAAGTTGTTCAATAAGTTATATTAAGTTAATCATGTATTTGGGCTCGCGTGCCAGTCGCAAAACTGCTTTCAACTAGGATTGCGTTTGTGCTAATCTTGATCATAATGAAGCAGTGCTACTCTTTTCGAGGTTGTTGAGATTAACAGATAGAGTTTATTTTGTTTATTTAGTAGCCAATAAAGTAAATGTCGTTATAATATTTTTTATGTATATGGTTCCGCTTGCCAGTAGCAAAATTTTCTCCAATAAGGATGACAGCTGCGCTTATCTCGAGTTTGCATTGTTCTGCGAGCACAAGAATGAATCATCAAACAATTATCGTCAAATGATTCTACAATAAAAAAAAACTTTTCAGGGATACCAAACTGGTAGAATGATTATTTCAAAATTTTCGTAGCATTATGAAATAATATCCGTAGTTATAAACAAGCGACTTGAATTAAACTACAGCGTAGTTCTACGTCAACAATGCGATCGTGTCTTGAACAAAATCTTCTAATTTTTTTTTTTTCAAAAATCAATACTTTATTCTGCAAACATGGTTACAAATTTAATATTCAAAGTACTGCTCATCGCTAGTCACAACTTTTCCCATCTTTCTGGCAATTTACGGATCCCTTGGCGGAAATAATCGGCCGGTTTGTCGGCTAACCACGAATCGATTCAATTTTTGACTTCATCAAAATCGGAGAAGTGCTGGTCAACCAGGCCATGTTGTATCGACCGAAAATGGTAGTAGTCGGACAGAGAATACGGCGGGTGGGATAGGACCTCCCATTCCAGCGTTTCCAAGTATGTTTTGACCGGTTTCGCGCATGCGGTCGAGCATTGTCGTGCTGCAAAATAACTTTATCGTGTCTTTGCTCGTATTGTGACCGTTTTTCCTTCAGTGCACGGCTCAAACGCATCAATTGTTATCGGTAGAGGTCCCCCGTAATGGTTTCATTCGGTTTTAGCAGCTCATAGTACACCACACCCAGCAGGTCCCACAAAATGGACAGCATAATCTTTTGGTCGTGAATATTCCGCGCGTTCGTCGATGTTGATGCATGGCCGAGGTATCCATACACTCCAACTTTTTGACATATACTGATAAAGACGTGCAATGACTGTAGCTTTCCAACGAATGCCTGGAAATTTGATTTACTGGAATAATAATCATGTTACGCCATCTGTTGTAAAACCGAAGAAACTTACCGGTACACCCAATACTTCTACCAAAACTCGTCATTATAATATCAAATTATTTTCAGACACAATTCTCGTTCAAGATTTTTCAATCACTTGCAAATAACTTTTTTTTCGTTACATGGAAAACATATTTTGTTAGCGCAAACATCTACTAACAACTTGGAAAATCAATTTCTCAATTTTCCTATTTTCCTTCAAAAAAAATTTTTGAAAATTTTCTATTGTCATGTTTAGTTGAAATATGGTTGGATAAAATATGTATAATATTTTTATGATACCCCCTTACCCCTCCAGAGGAGGGAGAGGAGTCAAATAATAACATACATAACATACATAATAACATAATAGCAACAACAACAACAGGCTCATTATTCATGCTTCACACATGACGTAGCGCGCGCTGATTGGCTGATTGATATTTCAATGCAACGAGCTGACGCTATCGTTCGGGTATAAAAGGAGGCAACCTAGAACGAAGCGAAAAGCCTCTATAATACTATTGTTAACAACACATAAGTGGTATAAGTATCTATTAAAAGTTAAATTAAAGTGAAAGGTTTTCTTACTCACACGTGGATAGAGGCAAAACTGTTTTTTTTTTCGAGACACCCCAAAAGAGTTTACATTAGCCCATCCAATACAGTCCATTTCGTAACGTGAATTACTCCAGTACCCTGAAGAGTACCTCAACCGAGGAAGACTGTGGAAGAGGAGTTTCAAACGAAGCTCGCTGCCGTTACCCTAAGAGGAAAGTCTACGGATTTCCTGTCGCTCATCCTTGCTGTTTTGAGATAAAGCCACTTTAGAAGTCCCTTTTGTAGCTTTGATCCTGGAAAAATATCGAACCGCGTTAAGCGAAGCGTTATGTGTTTCTAACTACCTTTTAATACGTATGAAAAATTGAAATTGCGACTCTAGGTGAATAGACTCAGCTTAGTTCAGTAATGATTCAAACAAATTTGGAAAATAAACAAGGTGTATACCAGGTTCGATTTTACTACCTTTTTTCCTGTTATGAAAAAAAAACATAACATGTTGTTATTATGAACAACAAATTCAGCTACAATATTCTTCGAAAAATAGGGATTGTATCGGTGTGTGGACGTAGTAAATGGTCATATTCCTTAGGGTAACCACGTTACCCCTTCTTAGTACTTGTATGAACATAACTGAGAGTAATTTCGCTGCAAAAAAAGGGGATTGGTTAAGGACCATTAGCGGGTCAGTTCAGGATCATAATTTCTGAACATTTTTTTTTTTTAATATTTTTTCTTCTAAGCTGGGATTTTTTTGCAAAACATATTCTGAAATAGAGACATCAGTAAACATTCAAAATGTCGTACTAACTTCTACTTCCCGGTCTTTTTGTGTTAGCCAGGAAATGTACTCAGCGCGCGAGTATTTACCTCAAACACGCACAAGAAGAACATCGGCGACTTCAACAGTCAAAGACAACTTCCCCGTTCAGCAGAGTGGCTGCAATAATGAAAAGCAAACAGGTGTAATTAGCCAATTAAAAGAATAATATGTAATCAGGTGTTCGATGTTTGCCTCTGTAGCTGAATAATCATGCGAAGTGAAAAGCGACACCGCGCGATTGTATTCGTTTCAATGATTGTGCGGAATTCCACCCAACAACCAACAGACCGACCAACAGGTGTTTGCAAACTTTGTAGGCGAAGCGAGTTGTTGTGTTTTTTTTTGTTGTTTTTGGACATGCTTTCATTTAACGACCTCGTTCGAAATCAGGTCCGCCGTGATTTCAGCCGCAGCAACAAAGGGATCCCATCTGTTTTGCAATGGCGGCGTTTCGTTGAATACATTCTCATACAAACGCACACGGAAAGTGACTTCATTGTGTTCAGCTAAACACGTGCACGTGGGAACCAAACGAATGTCGTGTCCAATTCGAGTAATTAAAAATTACTTCACGCAATGCCGCGAGAGCAATGAAAAGGCGCGCAAAGTGTATAAACATGGTCAGCTATAAACAAAACAGCGCTGGTTTTTAGAAGCCGCGGTCTCGTCTTTATTCAACGAGAATATCTCCCCAGTTGCCAGTTGTAAATATGTGATTTAAAACATGAAAATGTAAGTTGCAAGAGTTGCAACAAGTCCACTATATCAACAGCTGGCAACACTGTGCGGCGTCGTTTTTATTTATTGAGGTTTCGAGTTCGCTTGTATATGAAAAACACGTCCATCCGGGTGACCCAGGTCCGCCCATCCGACCACCCTCCACCTCCTGGACACACATAACCACTGCCACACTACCGTATGTGTGATATCATCGTTTACCGCTGGTAATGCTAGCTTTCACACAATCCGCAGTATGCGCAGTATGGAGCGAAAGACACCTGCAATGTATCTACTTAGAAGAGGCTGGTCTGAGCTTGCTCTCTATTTCGCGCTGGAAATCACATCTCACAACATCTCTTACAGCCCTAGAGCCGGCCATTTATTTCCCAGCCGATTCATACGCTGCTGCTATTAGTTGAGAATGATTGACGAAACATGAGATCGCGATTAATAAATTGTATTGCCCATCACTGGCCACAACTCAAATCCAAAAAATGGATTTTCTCGAATACGCTCAAAGCTAATAAATTATTTATTTTTTAGTTCATTTTCATATAAATTATCAATTAGTTCTTACATTTTTAGTTTTATTTGTAAAACCGGTTCTATGTCCAGCACGGGTTTGAATTGCTTTTGGGTCTATACGCCTGTCGCTTGTGACAATTACCTGAACTGATTATATTCTCTCTACTTTTAATTAAATAAATTTTACCTTGAAATTTAAATCTTCGCTGAATATGTTGCAAAAAGTTCTGGACGCAACTCGTGTACTCAAGAGTTTAAAAAAAAAACAATTGAATGACGTTCTTTATTTCGCCTACCTAGACTGTTAATTAGTGAGAAATGGAATTTTCTACAGTCTACTAGATTTCAGTGCAGTTCAAACAATGTCGAAGATTTATCGCGCACGAGATATCAAGATAGAATATTTACAAGGGAATTATTTCAAATAACGCTTTCACTGAAGAAAAACGCATCTTTTAAACACCAGCGACCGATGGCTGTTTAGCATGCTTTATGCATGCATTTAGCTTCTGTTTCGAATGTAGTACCTCCCACTTCTGGAAACGAATTCGTGTAGCCTTAAATATTTCTGACTAGTGCATCAGTAACAGTGAGGCTGTGACGTGTTAGCTTTGCAAGTATCATGGAGCGGTATACTGAATTTGTCTAAATAAGTTAATTTATTTTGTATTTTAGCTAAATGTATACATTTATTCATTGCTGCGTAAAGATAATCTATGTAGATCAAAACTTTGGGGAAATTGTGGTTCGGTAATTCAGGGTTTAGCTTCCTGAAGCTCTCTGTAGCTCTCCGATACCTCCTACTGCAGTGCTTGAATTAAGCTTTCAGAACTAGCAGAATCACTAGGTTTTTCATAAGAGATGTTGATAGTGCTGCTCCCGATTTCATTTGACGGTGGAAAAGAATCTGGACAAAATGGACATTTTTATGCGGAAACGTCAGACGAGACCGGCCGTATTTGAGCAGCAGGCAATCACCCAGAAGGAGTAGCTTGAGATGCTGGTGAAAACTTCTTTCCGGCGAAAGAAGTGAAAAACTTTTTTTCGTACTCATAATGAAAGACGAGACGTACTTGATGCTGGAATTAAACAAATGGCAGGGGACCGGGGACGTTCCCCAAATAAGTGATGGCGACGCATATATCACCCACATCAAGTTCTAGAAGAAGGTCCATCTCTGACAGACGTGAAGGGAATGTCCAAGCCGCTCTTCTTTCGAGTCATATGGTGAACGGGGAGATATATAGTACGAAGTGCTTGCCGGAGTTGGGATGGTTATGTGGTCTTTAGGCCGAACCTGGTATCAGGCCATTATGCCAAAAGACCACTGGAGGATGGATCGGCTGGAGATAAACATTGTCGCAAAGACCACCAACCTTCCCAA
This sequence comes from Toxorhynchites rutilus septentrionalis, assembly GCF_029784135.1. Lineage (NCBI taxonomy): Eukaryota > Metazoa > Arthropoda > Insecta > Diptera > Culicidae > Toxorhynchites > Toxorhynchites rutilus. Next base: position 342,550,155 of record NC_073745.1, read on the forward strand.
CATTCCTCAGCTTCGCCCGGTGGAAAACTTTTGGGCGAATAGCCAAAATGGAGAGATAGACGATCCCCAATGCCACAAAAAGGTAAAAAAACACGCCGATATACATCTTTTCATCGGCCATGGTTCAGGATCCGGCCAACTTCCGTAAGACCGCCCAGCGCTTCATTTACGATACTTCATCAAACAACTCTTCCTCTTCCTGTCGAGTATACACTAGTTCTTCCGAAACGTTACCTGACCAAGCTAGGGGACCTAAGATGAACTTTTCGTCTGACTCACGTTTGTCCCTGCGGATCAATAGGGGACTTTTATAAAAATCCTTTTCCAATTTTGTTGCTGTCGCTTCTAAACAAAAAGCCCAATGTCGGTGCGATGAAACCAGCTCAACGTATTAATCGTTGAATGCATTAGAAGCGCTCTTGAACAGTCTGCAAATAAAAGTTTTTTTGAGGTTCATCCATTTAAGAAAATCAGCATGATCAAATTGTGATATTGAAATATATTGATATCGCGGGACATTTTCGTTTCTTTTGTCAAATGCGGGACGTTTCGTGGGACGGAATCTTACGCGGGACATTTTGTTGAAATCCGGGACTGTCCCGCGTAACTCGGGTCTTCTGGTCAGTTTATTCTTAGGTCATATTTAGTTCTCAATCAGATCAAATGTCCCATTCGGGGTGGTTTCGATCCAGCGGGGCCATGTTGTAGTGTGTGTTTCGTTCTACGTAAAGTATACTGCTCGTTTAAGCTCTTCAAATCACTCATACTGCTGGTAAGCTACATCTATCATTCGTACAATCACTCCACAGAAGTTCTTGATAGGGTTTTCATCTGTTAAACAAGCTGACCCGTCCAGAATCTGAAGCTCCTATTCATGAAACCAATTTTATGAATTGATGCCAAATTACCCATTTATCACATTGTTTTTGATGCAAAAACAGCGGTAGGAGAGGTGGGGGTAAAAATGACATGAACTTCAATTATATCTTTGGAATCTCATGTTTCCCAAAACTTTGATGCAGTTTCTTGCAATTCAATATACTATTTCTCTACCTAATTGGCCAAATATTTTACAAAAAAGTGTTTTTCAATGTTTTTACTGAAATTGAAACAGACCGAAAAGTACACCTTTTTTTCGGTGCGGGTAATATGGACATGTAGTGGGGGTAATATGGACAAGTTTGTAATATATGAAGCGTAGAGGTTTATCGATCGTGAGAGGAATTTTATTCAACCAAGGTCTGAACTCATCACGAATGTGCGATGAATGATGATAAAATCGAATTATTCCACCTAGAAATTATATCGTGCTTTTCAGCAGTATAAACGAACAGACTCTCAACTATTTTGTTTTTGGTTCCAGTCAGCTTCCAAACAGTCACATTTGGCGATTTGATTTCCATTTATAGACGCGGGGCATTCCTTAGGAACAGATTAAACAGACTTTTCGCATTTCATCTGACTTCCACTGGCAACTGTCCGATTTACCCCACCAGTAGAATTATTTCAATAATTAAAATTTTCCACTCAAAAATTTATTTACTTTTTCATACATACCTAATATTGCTTCTCTGTTAACTCACAAACCGAAATATAACCATCAGCGAATTGAATTTTGATATTAAACCTTTCAAAATGCTTAGTATCGAAGCAGCTAAAATTACATCCACACGCGCAATCATGTATGATTTTCGGTTTTTGTTTACCTTTTCCAGTTTTGATCAGTATTCATTGCCATAGGGTGGCTTAAATATTATAAAATAACATTTAGAAGGTGTTCTCATCTGAAATTCAAAATGTAACTATACAAACCATATTACTCCCACTGTCCGTAATACCCGCGTTTCCTCTAAATGATTCTGAAGTACTTCGTTGCATTTCTGACTGTGCATTCGTGTTGATAAAAACTATCTCAACCAGACGTTTTTGAAAGTATTTTCCTCAAACCATGAAACTGCCGCCTGCAAAGTTACGAGTTGAAAAATTACATGACACGTTCTTTAAGTCCTTCAAGTATGAAGAAATTCTATTAAAGTTGAATTTCTTTATATCAGAGAAGCTCTCCTGAAATAGTGAAACTCTGGGATTAGCTTCCACATTAGTTTTGGACCCACAGTTTTGGACAAGGAATTTTTATGGAATTTTCTCAACAATGCCTAGTTCAGATAGCTTACCATCAACACGAATGAACAGTCAGAAGTGCAACGAAGTACTTCAGAATCATTTACTGCTGTTCTTGCATCAAAAACAATGTGATAAATGGGTAATTTGGCATCAATTCATAAAATTGGTTTCATGAATAGGAGCTTCAGATTCTGGACGGGTCAGCTTGTTTAACAGATGAAAACCCTATCAAGAACTTATGTGGAGTGATTGTACGAATGATAGATGTAGCTTACCAGCAGTATGAGTGATTTGAAGAGCTTAAACGAGCAGTATCCTCTGCGTAGAACGAAATACACACTACAACATGGCCCCACTGGGTCGAAACCATCTCGAATGGGACATTTGATCTGATTGAGAATTAATGATGACCTAAGAACTGCAAAATTATTGTAATTCATGTGAAATTGATGTTAATTTTGTATATGAGTTTTTCCATCTGGTTCGATAGCTATGAAACACTGGAATTTTAGTTTTATGAATGTTTCGCACCTGAACACAACAATGAAGCTCAAATGGTCAGGCTTATAAATGAAGATAGTTATTATATCCTACACCACATACTTCAATTCAACCGACTACTTACATATCTCTAGAAACTCAGAAAAATTGAGTGGTTCTACAGTTGAAATTATGAGATCATTTACAACACCTAACCCTAAACATCGTCCCACCGCAGATTACAATTGCCACGCGAAGATTACAAATTATTTGTGCAACTACGGATAGAATTATTACAGAATAAAAGCAAACACTTAACCTAAATACACACATAAATTTGCAACACAAACATGATTTATACCACATATAAAACATATATCGTTACAATGTTTACATGATTATATTACATTAAGATAACATGCACTACAATATTGAACTGAAATACGGATTGTACTCAACTTATTTCCTTTAATAGGAATTTAATACCAGCCTATAAGTAAAGGTGTTACAAAATAGTAAAATTTTCTATTCGGTTGCTTGCGCAACAAAACTCTTTCGAAGACACTATTTCGATACGACTCATAGTTTTTAAGATATAAATTATCAAATATTTCTCTTACTAAAATCGATACGTCGTATTGACATTTTACGCTTGAGTCAAAAAATTGCCCAATTGTTGTGTAAAACTCATATTTCCTCCAACCCAAACGGAACACTAAATTTAATTCGAATCAAAAATACATGTTTTTAAAATCTGTAATTTTAGGATTTTTTCATTTGGAATTGCTCAATTGTAAAATATATGAGAATTCAATTTTTCCGATTTCACTATTTTCCTTCAAAGTTTTCTGTAAATTTTCCGAATTCTCTCTCCGTAACATTGATCTACGAATACATCAAAATAAAGACGACTCAAGTCGGACCATTTCTTCCTTGGGTTTTGCGCTTAGCGACACATTTGGTGAGCCATTTTCATTCATATAGGTGAAAATGCTTTGAACCGGAGTCCTTAGATGCATTTCAGATGAATCATTATTAAGGGCTATTCTAAAAAGATGCCGCTATGGTATGAACCTCGGACAAGTTGAACAAATTTTGCAAAAATTTGCTCTTTACCACGTTTCTCATGACAATTTCGATTTTTTTTTGATAATAAAATTTAAAGAAAAATAATTTTTCATTGGTTTATGCGAAAGAGAGATGTGAAGATTTATTTACATCGAATCTGGGAAAAAATCGGTTCAGTAGAACTTCAGGTATCGTGTACGCCAGTTTGAAAAAAGCTACACCCAAAATTGATTTTTAGCTCATGTTTTGTCATCCCAATTTATGACATTGAATGATACATAGCATAACAGAAAATGTCATGACTCACAAATACTGATAAGCATTTGTATAATATAAATGGTACAGCAATATAAGATTAATACGAGCGAAACAAAAGACAAATAAGCTTTCCGCATACTTTGGCACATACACGGCCCAGACCGAGATAGATATTGTTCTGCTTCATGCGCTCCTTTTTTACTCTTAGAAAACACTTCCCAACTTCATTTTATAATCAGGCGCAATATTATCACGTATTTGCTGAACAACTTCTTAAGCATCATTAGCCATGTGGATAGCGAGGTCGTGTAAATTAGCTTTGCATTCCAGCCGGTCTAGGTTCGATCCCCATTGACGTCGTATGGACTTTTTGGTACTTTCGTATTAGCGTCACCGGAGCCGAAATTCAATAGATAGCAATTTTATTGTACACACTGGCACTCAGATATCTTTTGTATTGTTGCTGCCTTGTTGTTTGTAGTGATTTGTCATTTTTTATTGTTACGTAAATGCGATTTTATGATTTGCGGTATTTACGTATGATCGCCACTGAAATATAAATGATATATTTCAAAGCCTAACTTAACCGGGCAAACGTATGCCGTCCGACGACCTAACTAAAGGATCGTCTCTTATGTTTCAAACTAACCGGGCAATCGATGGAACACAGGTTTGTTTGCGAAAGGCCGCCGCTTCCGACGGCAACAATACAAATAATATTTGAATGCCAGTGCGAACAATAAAATGCTATCTATTGTACTTCGGCTCCGGTGACGCTAATACGAAAGCACCGACCTTTTTTTTGGCACAATCCCAAATGAAATGAGAAAAAAAAATAGAAAGAGATGTCCGCACGCATTCATACAAATCATTTTTAAGCTTTCAAAATAGCTCATTATTTGCGCATTCGACTGAACGGCACACTAAATGGCATCATTTCTGCCAAAGATGACATGTTTGGTCCGAAATTCAGAAATATGCAGGGAAAAAAATTCAACTTTTTTCAAACTTCTAGACTAGAATACCCGCTGCAGTTTAACTTATTCCATGATTGACTCTAGAATGCCAAACTGAGAACTGACAGTAATGACCAGTCAATCTAAATTGCAAACGCAACCATTCACCTCTGCTCTATTGAAATAAATTTTCGTAACCGATCGTCATCCTTCAGATCGATCGGGGCGGACAGCCTCATGCAAATGGCGTGTGAGGGCGTGTAATCTGCTCACTAGAACAAAAATAGCGCGCCCAAGTGTTCCAAACAATCGATCGGACGCAAATCAATGCGAGGAATTTTTATTGATCATTCAGCAAACGCCGGTACGGATCCTTTCGGTGCTCCAAGGCGCTCAAGCTCCAGCATTCGGACAGTGAGAATTTACACAATTGCTTATTCATTGCGGTTTCGCGCCCCGTTAGACCGCCAGATCGAGTCCGTCCAACCCCCCGCCGGATCACTCAGTCGAAGTGGGGTGACTAACCACCTTTGGCGAGATGGTCTTTCGTGTGACATGAATCGCCAATGAGGGCGATAAAGTTTTCGAACTGCCCTCTCATTGACTCGCTAATGACAGTGGTGTGTGGCTATCGAAGGACAATCTTCTCGCGTGCATGGCTTCAATTTGTCGATAGTAGAGAAAATCTATTGCTGTTCTTAGTAGTGCTTTGGAGTGTCTTAATGTGGTGTAATCTGCAGGCGAAAAAAAAAATCTTAATTGCTCGACGCAAGGCACGCAGTCAATTACCAGTGTATCGAATACGAGATCTATTTCAACGTTAGTACGGTGAGGTCATTGTGTTCATTTTTTTAAATTTTTTTTAAGTAGGACTACGTCTTTGATTTCTATATAGGGCGGTCACTCTACGAAAAATGTAACGTTTATTAAGAGTTTTCAAATGCATATTTATATATTTAGATATTTAGACATTCAATGTAATCAATAATCAATATTTTTTTGTATACCGATTCACATATACTTCGTCTACCATTTCACCCTGTTATGTGTCCCACTGATATTCATTAATCATTTTCAGTTAGACAGTTGAACTCTTCCTTTGTATCGAGCAAAACAGCTGTGTAATGTTATGTAAAAAATCCTCAGCTACAAAAAAAAACGCCGTCTAGTCCAAAGCAATGAAAACAATAAAAAACCACTACAATAATTACGAAAATGAATTCCATTTTACTTGCTACTTGCTAGTGGTGCTCAGATTTTCGACAAAAGTGGTGATTTTGTTCTTTATCGCAAAACATTAGACCCATATTTCTTTTTTTTATTAGGGTGCCCATTTTTATTTTAGGGTCATCCGAATAATTTTTTTTCCACTGTTTCCCAAACATGACTTTTTTCAAAAACTCATATTTTTTGAATCAATGAACCAATTTTTATGATCGATCAAAGTGGAGGCAATGAACTTTTCGGAACTTTTCGGACCACCCTAAAATGGAAATGGGAACGTACTAAAAAATAAAACAAAAATGGGTCTAATGTTTTGCGATAACAAACAAAATTACCACTTCTGACGAAAAACTGAGAACCAATATATCGGTTTGGCATGGAAAAAACACCCTATGCCAAATATCAGCTCAATAGGACTTAAGGGAGAGTGGCGCAAAGCGATCAAAGTTTGAGTTTTTTTTTGTAAATCGAAAAATCACCCAAAGGGGGTTCTCGAAAACAAATTTTAATGCGAAATGTCTTAAAATTGCATGAAGCGTCGAGATCTAGTGTCATCTGGAAAAAAAAAATAAAAAATTTACACTCTGAGACTGAGACACTTTTTTTTTTTTGGGAATACGAGACGAAACATATGGTTTTAGGTGCCAATAAAAACAATTATCTCGATTTTTCATTCGGAACTTGTTGCGAAATGTTAATTTACACGATAATATACCCTATACAAAATATTAACTCATTCGAATTTCATTTATTAGTGTTGCAGATGTTAAAATTTGAGTTTTTTGCAAACCGAAAAATCACCGGGATTTGGGGTTTTCAAAAATTTTTTTTGATGCCAAATGTCTTACAATTGCAAGACATAGAGATTTATTGTTATCTCAAAAAAACTTTTTTTTTGTTAAAAATCGACTTTTCAGACGGAAAACGACCAAGCGCAAAAAAAATTTTTTCTACAAAAATTTTTTCTCAGGATAACAGTAAATCTCGACGAGTAATGCAATTTAAAGACATTTGGCACCAACAAATTCTTGTGAAAATCCAAATTTTCGGTGATCTTTCGTTGTTCAAAAAAACTCAAATTTTTACGTCTGTGATTTTTGATGATGATGATGGTCCCGCCTCCTTCCCCTACAGAGGTTTGAGCAAGACGAGTTATCTAAAAGATAATTTATTTATTTATTCTCAACATTGAAATCAGTTTAGCAAACATGAAAAACGAACTGATTGTATTTACAGATATAAGTTCAAAAGTTTGCAATGTCAAAAGTCAAGCCAATACTCAGTCATGTCCGCCACAGAGCCGATACGGTCCCGACGAGGCCCTTGCAGCCAAGTGGTCAGCCAGAGCACAAGTCCAACCGCCAGCCTTGTTTTGGATTGACTATAAATACCCTCATTCAGAGAAATCGAGAAAATTTCCTTTACGAAAAATTCCTAGACCGGCACTTAAAAAACTTTCAATTTAATATCCTTTATATCTGTGTCTCGTGCGCGACGCTCAAACTTTTGTAGACTACTTTTATTTTTTTTAAACTAATACAACTATAAGTACGACAAAATAAAAATAAAAATAGTCCACCATCACCAAGATCATTACAGACATAACAGAGATCAATACAAATTAAAAAAAAAAAGATAATTCAAAAAATTTAAATAATCTACATAATATAATTCGTTCAAAGAAAAACTTCGTCAGATTCATTGAAAATATTGAAAACAAACTGCAAAAAAATTGTACACACAAAATTATCCGTTCGTATAAAACTTCGTCAGTAAAAAACCTCGTCATAAAATTAAACAAAAACACGTTCGGCTGTTAATAAGACACGAGTTGAACACATTTATTCATTTGAAGTTCGCGAGATTACCATATATTAAGTTTTACTTATGTTCAATTTCAATTGCTTATACTTCAACCATCTACTTAAAGAATGTAAATCTCCATTCAAATGTAAAACGACCTGATCTAAATCATTAGCTGTAATGAATAACACAGTATCATCTGCAAAAAGATTGATATCACAAAATCGTAAAACTCTTCGCATGTCATTGATATACATAATAAATAATACACTTCCCTGAGGTACTCCAAGATTATTCCCTAGGGGATTGGAAATTGAATCATTAAAAATAGTCCTTTGAGTTCTGTCATTTAAATAGCTTTCAAACCATTTATATGCAGTACTCGTAGATCCAAAGCGCTTAATCGTGTTCAACAACAAGGTCATAGAAATTGTTTCGAAAGCGCGTTTTAGATCCAAGAAAACAGCAATGATATTCTCTTTGCACTCTAGTTTCTCTTTCCATTTTGCTAATACCAAGTTTGTGTGATACACAATAATAGTACGACCGATTTGAATATGTGTTCTCTCAAACATATGATCACATCTGGCGAACGCTTAGCTGTGACGTCATAATAGCGATGTGAAAGTCACCGACACCGCATAAACCTTTGCTTAGTAATCATTGTCCATGGACTTCACTTTCATCACCATCGAGCGCGAGGTAAGACGTTTCTCCGTTACAACAGCTACGCTGGGTGATTCCCTAAGAAAGCTATATTTATGAAACTCACATTGGCGATCCTGCCAGGAGTTGCTTAATATAGCAACATTTAAAATCCTGGAACCTGATTATTTATTGTCAATGTTTCAATAAATAAAAAAATTGCGAAAAGGGAATCACCCAGCCATTCGAAGAATTTAGTTTATATAATTTGCTACCTACGTAAAACGTAAAACCAAAACCATTGTAGCGGAGCTGGATGTCCGCGATCAGACAAGACCTTTGTGTTTCTGCGGAACGGGATGTCCGCAGCGATTTGACGGGATGGAATGTGTGAAGTTGTGGCGGAACGGGATGTTCGCAATGATATGGCGAAACAGGAGGTTCGCAATAATATGGCGGAACGGGATGTCCGCAGTGATGTGGCGGAACGGGATGTCCGCAGAGTTCCATTGTGATGAAAATTGAAGAGGAGTACCCTCAGCATTTTGGCGGAACGGTATGTTCGCAAATTTCTTGTAGCGCAGAAAACTATGTTTGAGCGGAACGGGATGTCCGTAGAGTAAAGTGTCCACAATTGAAACTGACTCAAATGTCGTTGCAATCATCCTTCTAGTGGGACTGAACGCCCACATTGGATCCATTCAGTCTCACAGATTCATTTAACCAAGAACTACCACATGATTAACTGTACTAGCACAATTCCATGCTTCATGTTCCTATGGGTTAGTGGTAGTTATACAGCTTTTTCTTTGTACGGTGTTCATCCCTAAATGTGAGAGATCAACGGAGAGGATGTTGTATATTTGATCATCACTTAAAATGTGCAAGATAACACTAAAACCATATCGGTTGTTGAATAACACGAATTATTAAACCGAGTTTCTAAAAAAATATAACGAAACGTGTACAAAAATTCAGAAAGAGATGAAATCCAACGCATCATGATCGTGTAGAACCACTTGCAGCGGTAGATTCTGCTGCTAATTATCATGAGGATGTTGAAGGCTGAGGATTACATTGCAAGGATCCACTGTACACCGATCACGAGCATCGTCTGATTCATAAACTCATCGTCTGGGGAGAAGCAATGTATCTCGTTCAATCTGTTCACCATTGCTATTTTTTGTCATTGATTGGCACAATAGGAACAAATATTCGGCGTTAGTGATCTTTTAAATCAGTTTCTGCAATTTTTGTGAGATGGCTGACACAGTTTACACAACATTTCTTATCGTTGCAATGGTTTGATTCGCCATCTTCACGTACGTGTGGCACATGAGCTTCAAGGCAACCGGAATGATTCATGATCGAATCAGTAAGAAAGGATAATTATTCCATTCAATTGTGTGGTCCTTGCCTCTGGTTCTGACGATTACGATTATGGTTCTGAGTGAAGGAAACCTTGTAGTTGGGACTTGTTTCGTCGATTATGTGAATCATCCCATAAGAAGAGGGTTTCTTCCAGATCCTGGGGTTTGTATGCTCATCATTGGCGAATACTTTTTGTGGACGAGCATTACTGACGATAATTAAGTTGGAAATCCTGCAAGGAAATCATTTCAGTTCGTGTCAACAAGAATATTTGATAGACCATCATTCGGATAGGGATCTGTTCCATGTTTACGTTTTTGTTCCTCGAGGCAACAATTTTCTGCCATTTGCACGAGTTCAAAAAATATCGATATCGATATATCGATATATTAAAAAATATCTGGCAAATGACATTGAGGAATTACATTCTTCGCGGAGTATCATCGCCATACACAGACTTGACAAGTGCGTGCAAGATTCAGCATCGATCGAGTGTCATTATCCTCCAAATTTTGTTTTAATTTGTTTGTTAATGTCCGGTATTGTATTATCGTAGGTATGCACAAACTCGACCATGAAAACCTTGGGTCATTATTTTCGGAGACGCTTCAGACCAGACGTCGAGGAAACAGTTTGTAAAAATATGATGTTATCCCACAGGTATTCGCGAAACGATAGGAATTCCAATATCAGGGCCGGTTTCCACTGAAGCACTGAAGGCAGGTGTCATGTCCTTAACCCACACAACACTGATACGAAAAAACAGAGAAAAATTACCTTCCACTGAATGAATCTACCGTGTTTCTTCAACGTTCTAGATTCTCCGGTCTTCGGCAAAGTGTCTTGTTTATCAGTTAATTTTGTTTTCATTCAGTTATTATTTTCTTTTGCATTCCATTTCGCATCGATTTACTACAGGGGAATGAACAGTAGCATTTTTTTCGGTATTGCTCCCAATGCAAATACAACATTGCAACGGCGGGTACCCGATGCAACATCAGTGTGGAGAAAATCAAGTTAGCATGAATTGAGGATTGTGTTGGTGAGCGAAATGACCAATCGAGACACCCCTCAACTTGATGTATCATCATCAACGCGTGGTAGCAATGATACATCGATTGCTACAAACCAAAACCTATATATATTGGTCGCTTTCTATTACCATGGAGGATAAAATTTTGTAGAATCGTTCAGAAAAATTTACTGTGAAATTTAATGAATTAAATATAATTATTAAGTAGAAATTAATGTAAGAAATAAAGTTATTAGTGGATTATTAAAAACCGTGCTTCATATCGTGAAAGAAGTTTGGCAATCCAACGGAATCGGCAGGACTGCATCGGCGATCAACCTTCATACTTTAGCGGGACATTAAACATCATCCAATCGGAATCCAATCGGCAACCCAATCCAGCTATCGAACAGATTGTTTGGTCGCAAATTGAAGATTATTTTCAGTAATACTGCGTATTTAACAATCAAGTTAGTTGTTTAAACGAAACGATTACTATTATTAGCATAGACAATTCTTCGCTTTTATTTATTTATTTATTTTTTTGAGAAGGGGGAAGATGTGTGATACACAATAATAGTACGATAGATTTGAATATGTGTTCTCTCAAACATATGATAACATCGGGCGAACGCTTAGCTGTGACGTCATAACAGCGATGTGAAAGTCACCGACACCGCATAAACCTTTGCTTAGTAATCATTGTCCATGGACTTCACTTTCATCACCAACGAGCGCGAGGTAAGACGTTTCTCCGTTACAACAGCTACGCTGGGTGATTCCCTAAGAAAGCTATATTTATGAAACTCACAAAGTTCAATGCAGTTTCACAGGAATGACCTTCCCGATATCCCGATTATTCTGGTATTAGCAAAGCATTGCAATTTAAATATTCCAGCAGCTGGCCTTTAACGACTACTTCTAATATTTTCTCTAGCGAGTGCAACATATTGATGGAACGAAACTCTTCGGCTTTAATCGTTCCAGCAACCTTTTGAATTGGAACTATTAAAGATTGCTTCCACACCTTAGGCATATGCCCAATTAGCAAAGATTTTTTAATAAGGTCCAGCAAGATGTGATCATTGACATGAAAGCAATCTTGGATAACTCTAGCATTGACATTATCCACTCCAGCCGTTTTTACTAAAGAAAAGCAAATAGCTTTAAGTTCGTTTAATGTAATTGGGTGAAAACTTTCAAATCTACAACTACTATTAACCGGCTGTTTTATTTCATCAGGTTCATCAACCAATTCAATGGACTGATTGATCAATGAAACACTATTGACAAAATAATCGTTAAACTTAGATGCTATAGCCTGTTCAGACTGTTCAAGTGTGCCATTAAAAGTTATGGACCGCGGTTTGCTATTACTAGGTTTTAATAAAGATTTCAAAATTTTCCATAACTCCTTGCTGTTGCTTTGATGCAGATCAATCTTCCTCTGAATATATTCACAACGAGTTTTCTTAACCGATTGTGAATATCTATTGCGCGCGTTTGTGTACATATTCCAATGATTTCCATCATTTGTTCTACAAAATATGTTGTATCAGTTTTATTAAAGGGTGTGTCACATCAAATTGCATCTCGGAAAAAACGCTGTAGAAATTTAATTTTTAGGAATTATATCTTCAGCTTTCGCTTATAATCAGATAAGAGTGTATAGATCACGTTGGCCATGCTTCACTGTCAATTTTTCGTAAATTTGGAAAAATGTCGTCGAACGAAAAAGAGCGTCGTGAATTAATCCTGTGCACTCATTTCGAGAATCCGGAGTTGTCACATCGGGACATCGGTAAGATGCTGGGAATCGTCCAATCCACGGTCAGCAGAGTACTAAAACGATACTTCGAGAACCTTACCATCGACCGGAAGGTGAAGAACGGCAAAAATGGATGCTCCGCCAGTGAAAAAGATCACAAGCGCGTAGTTAAGCAGTTTAGACGTGATCCGAGAAGTTCGGTCCGGGATGTCGCCAATAAGCTGAATTTGTCAAGTTCATTCGTCCAGCGGACCAAGCAGCGGGAGGGCCTGCGTACATACAAGGTTCAGAAGGCTCCTAACCGCGACGAAAGGCAAAACATGGTGGGGAAGACTGTACACCGAAATGCTGACGAAGCCGCATTGCCTGGTAATAGACGACGAAACCTACGTCAAAGCGGACTTTCGTCAGCTGCCGGGCCTGTTGTTCTTCTCCGCAGAGGACAAATTCAGCGTTCCGGAGGAGATTCGCAAGCAGAAACTATCCAAGTTTGCCAAAAAGTACATGGTGTGGCAAGCGATCTGCTCTTGCGAAAAGCGGAGCGCCCCCTTCGTGATGACCGGCACGGTAAACGGGCAGGTTTACCTTAAGGAGTGCCTACAGAAGCGCTTACTACCACTATTGAAGCAGCACGAGGGCCCGACCATCTTCTGGCCGGATCTCGCTTCGTGCCACTATTCAAAGGACGTGTTGGAGTGGTACGAAGCCAACGGGGTCACCTTCGTGCCAAAGGAAATGAACCCGCCCAACGCGCCGGAGCTTCGCCCAATAGAGAAATATTGGGCGATTATGAAGCAGGCCCTCCGGAAGAACCCAAAAGTTGTAAAATCGGAGGCGGACTTCAAGAGAAAATGGATTTCTGTTCAAAAAAAAACTACAACCTGACGTTGTACAGAACCTTATGGACGGGGCAAAGAGGAAGGTGCGAGCATACGGGCTTGGGTTCGAAGTATGAATAAAAAGAAAATGACAAAAGTTGTTTAATAGTTTTTATTTTACTGTCTAAATTTTTCTACAGCGTTTTTTCCGTGATGCATTTTGATGTGACACACCCTTCAGATGTTATCTCTAAGATCTGATACATTACGAAACTATCATAAGTCATTACAATTGAATGTGTACTCGTAGACGGCTTTGATAGATCAGTTACGAATGACTTCTGAATCACGAAATAAGTGACAATAAAATAGTGATTGCTTGACATCATAAAATGCTCACAATCCGGTCAATCCAATCCCCATCGATAGAAATAGATCAGCATGCAGCACAATAATAGCCGATAAAAGCCGAGACGCCTATCGATCTCCCGAAAATAGCTCAGCTCACACAGCTGTGCGCTACGCCCTAATCGGCGTTGCGTATTAATGTGACGCATCCGCATTCGGTGTATAAATCAGCGAACGCGAACGCGAATGCTGCTGACTGACCACGAAGCAGCAGCGGCCGTGACTTCGCGCATTCCTCGACAGCAGCAACAGGCAGGTGCGCTATAGTCCGCGTACGTGTTTCGAGCAAACATTTCTACGTAAGCAGCGAGAGATGATCATGGTTGAAATATCATCTTCCCTCCAAGTTGTTGCAACTATCAACACCTGAACGACGGCCACATGTTATCTCAATTAATTCCTCCGTCATTATCCAACGCGATGTGATAAACAATCTGTTCTTCAAGCCTCCGCGGGAATCGAAATCCTTCGCCAGTCGTAATTGATTTTTCCCCGATGGCTACATGTGCTTCAATTTGAACCCATATGTGAGCAGCAGTATTGAGAAAAATAGCAACAGTTGTCTGTTGCTATTTTTCTGTTTTGGGTTTTCCAGAACCTTACGCAAGGTAGCATTTGGAGTCTGAGTACCTTCATTGATCTCCCGTTTGTACCTGTACTTCATAAGATCGCTCCACCGGACACCTGTTTAATTATCATCATAGCAACGGCGATCTCATCACCTGCTCTAATCATACACTAAACAGGTACATCTAAGCAGCGTTAGTCAGTTATTGTTATTTATATTCGAGATTTCCGACGACCGAAAGCCGTTCGAAGGTGTCAGACGCTCATTTGAATAAGATGCGAGCCGATGTTCACATATTTACAGACGCACACGTGATATTTTGTTTTCAATATTGGAGCCGCGTTCGCGATAATAGATGGATGTGATAAATCTCAGAAAGCTCTGGCGAAGGAGATAAAAAAAAGCACACACAGAGTCGAGTCGATTATTCTTCTTCCCTCATCAACGATCGGCATTGATGCGTAGGTAAGGTAGTTTGCAGTGGTTCACCTTTTGCGAAATGAGTTCTTCACGGCTACCTTGATGAATGGCGCGATCGGCGTTACGAGTCAGCCATACCCGAAGAAGTTAAATTGCCTATCAATCACCATCGACAGTCGGTTTGTTTGTGTGTATAATTTTACTGCGCAGATCAGCATGTTTGACTTGGGCAGCTGTTCAGTGTTTACGATAAATGAAACAATGGCATTAAGGCGGTTGAAATTATCTTGTCAAATTTCGTAGACAAATTATGTTTGTTTTGGGTCACGAGAATTTACTTACATGGCTGACTAAACAAAGCTAAGAACATTAAGAATTGGGACATATTCAAATATGTCTGTTGGAATTCGGATTTGGTCGCCACTCTTTTTAGCAACATAATATTCTATAGAGGAACTGGTACAAATTCGGTACCCCGTGGGTAATTTGGTACCCACCCGGATCTTCGGCGGTAATGAGCGCACTCTGGTGGTGAATAAAAAAAAGTGTTCCCGTAATGTAGTAACAAACGTCAGATGCCAAAAACCCAAAATAACTGTGTTTTTTAAAAAAAAAATCAAGTTTTTATTGTTTTTGAAATCTCGAAAATGTTTCATGTGCGTGTTTTGAACAATCATTAAAAATCGAATAGTGAGCCGATTTTAAATATTGAAGCTGACTTGGATCAAGAAATTGATGTTCTTCAACGAATTCGAGAAAAGTGTTTCGAGATTTTAATCACAAATTTCATAGATTTCATTCCAAAGTGAAAATTCGGTATGCGGGTAATTTGGCACCTCAATGTAAACATAGTGTTGATGATACACTGTGCTAAGTATTGCATGCCCATGCAGCTTAACTTCTATTTTGTATGAAAATGTCTAAAAATACATTTTTTAGTGATTTAAGGACGATTCTTTTAATTTTTTTTTTTTTTTATTAATTCGTTTATTTTTACAGGCTCAGTTACTTAAGTTTAAAGGAGCCGAATTCTTAAATATATTTTTAACTATATATATATATATATATATATATATATATATATATATATATATATATAAACAATTTTCTTACATCTATGGTTAGTAAGGTGGAAAACCGATTACTCGCGGTGTGCTCGAGTTTAGAAGGGTGACATATTTTTAGGAGAAGGATGGGATATAAGGAAATTGTAACAATGTTGATGAGCACTCAATTCTTAAATCTATTAGTATATCTATAGTTTATTTACATTTCAACTTATTCTACTATTTATAGCAAGGGGACGAATTACCCGCAAAGGAAGGAAAGGAGGGTATAAGGATGTAGGGACAATCACACACGAAGATCTATAGCTTTAAGGAAAACATATATATGGGACATGTGATCAAGGTCTAACCGAGCCAACACATCTCTCACCGGCACATTGGGCTGTCTTCCTCGGGCCCGAAGGGAGTTTTCTAAATTCGATCTGGCGACCAGATACACCTCGCACGACCAAACAATGTGCTCGATGTCGTGATAACCTTGGCCACAAACGCAGAGATTGCTGCTGGCAAGATTGAAACGGAAGAGTAGTGCATCTAACGAACAGTGATTGGACATGAGTCGGGAGAAGGTGCGAATAAAGTCCCGACTCAAATCCAGACTTTTGAACCACGGTTTGAGGCTAACCTTTGGGATAATCGAGTGAAACCACCGGCCCAATTCATCTTCATTCCACTTGCGTTGCCAGTTAGCGATGGTATTTTTGCGAACTAAAGAATAAAATTCATTGAAGGCGATTTGACGCTGATATATATCGCCTTCAATTGCACCTACCTTTGCCAATGAGTCAGCCCTCTCATTACCCGGAATTGAGCAATGTGAAGGGACCCAGACAAAGGTAATGACATAACAGCGTCTGGATAAAGCACTCAAAATTTCTCGTATTCTCTCAAGGAAGTACGGCGAGTGCTTTTCCGGCCTCACTGAACGGATAGCTTCGACAGAGCTAAGACTATCCGTTACAATGTAATAGTGTTCAACAGGTCGTGAGGCGACGCTGTCCAGCGCCCAGTATATCGCTGCCAATTCAGCAATATATACCGAGCAAGGATTCTGAAGACTGTGTGAGGTGCTAAAAAATACGTTGAACACTCCAAATCCTGTGGACTCATTCATAGAGGACCCATCAGTAAAGTGTATATTATCACAATTGTCACGCCCATACTTTGCATTGAAGATTGTAGGAACGAACCCCAATCTAAGATAATCTGGATTTTCATGGATTTTCTCCTTCATGAATTAAGAATGAAAATTTAGCTCGATCAATTGCTCAAAATTTCCGATCACCAATGGATTCATAACCTTACACCGGATGAGGAACCGAAGAGATAATAAATTGAAGCGATCTTTTAGTGGGAGTACGCTTGCCAAAACCTCGAGACTCATGGTATGCGTTGAGGGCATACATCCCAACGCAATACGGAGACAAAGATACTGAATTCGCTCGAGTTTAATGAGGTGTGTTTTGGCAGCTGATTGAAAACAGAAACTGCCATACTCCATCACTGAGAGAATAGTTGTTCGATACAACATAATAAGATCTTCGGGATGGGCTCCCCACCAGGTGCCGGTAATTGTACGGAGAAAGTTTATTCTTTGTTGACATTTTTTACTCAGATACCTAATATGGGCCCCCCAAGTACATTTGGAGTCGAACCAGACCCCAAGATACTTGAATGACATAGCATGAGTGATCGGTTTACCCAAAAGTTGAAGCTTTGGTTTTGCTGGTCTATGCTTCCTAGAAAAAACCATCATCTCTGTTTTCTCCGTGGAGAATTCGATCCCTAGCCCAATGGCCCAGGTTGAAAAATTGTTCAAAGTATCTTGTAAGGGTCCTTGCAGGTCGGATTCGTTTGATCCTACGACAGACACCACTCCATCATCTGCAAGTTGTCTTAGGCTGCAATTTTGTGTAAGGCAATTGTCGATGTCGCTTACATAGAAGTTGTACAAAAGGGGGCTTAAACATGAGCCCTGGGGGAGGCCCATGTAAGAGACCCGACTTACTGCCGAATCTCCGTGAGAAAAGTTCAAATGTTTCTCACAAAGCAAATTATATAACATATTATTCAATAGAGGCGGCAGACCCCGAGAGTGTAATTTGTCTGACAAAACCTCTATTGAAACAGAATCAAAGGCCCCCTTTATGTCCAAGAATACTGAAGCCATTTGTTTTTTTTCGGCGTAAGCCATTTGAATTTCTGAAGAAAGCAACGCAAGACAATCATTCGTCCCCTTGCCCCTGCGGAACCCATATTGTGTATCTGAGAGTAGGCCATTCGTTTCAACCCATCGATCAAGGCGAAACAAGATCATTTTCTCCAACAATTTCCGTATACAAGACAGCATTGCTATTGGGCGGTACGAATTGAAGTCGGACGCGGGTTTTCCGGGTTTTTGAATAGCTATAACTCGTACTTGTCTCCAATCATCTGGAACAATATTATTCTCCAGAAACCGATTGAATAAATTCAACAAGCGATGTTTCGCCACATCAGGGAGGTTTTTCAGCAAGTTGAACTTAATTCTATCCGATCCCGGAGCAGAATTGTTACATAAAAGCAGAGCAAGAGAGAATTCTACCATCGAAAACTCGGAATCAAGATCGCACCTACCTTGTGGTATATCTCGAACAATTTTTTGCACAGGAGCGGAATCAGGACAAACCTTCCGTGCAAAATTCAAAATCCATCGATGTGAATATTCTTCGCTTTCATTCGTTGAAGAGCGATTTCTCATGTTTCGAGCCACTTTCCATAATTTTTTCATTGACGTTTCTCGTGACAAACCTCCCACGAAATTTCGCCAATAAGCACGTTTTTTCCCTTTGATCAAGTTTTTAAATTGATTTTCAAGGTCCAAATACGTCTGAAAATTTTCAGGGGTTCCACGTTTCCGAAAAGCTTTAAATGCATTCGATTTTTCTACATAAAAGCTTGGAACATATGCTATCCCACCATAGATTGGGAGGCCTTCGACGAATAGTGGAGCCTGGGATGGGTTTCGTTTGAGCGCGAACCGCGCTGTCATAGATCAAACGAGAAAGGAAGTTATACTCCTCCAATGGAGGTAAACCATCTCTGGAATTGATGGCTAGAGCAATCGCGTCCGCATATTTTTTCCAGTCAATGTGTCTTGTGAGGTCATATGCCATGTTTATAGATTCAGAAGAATTCGACCCAATGGTGATGGAAATTTTGATTGGCAAGTGATCACTACCGTTGGGGTCCTGGATTACATTCCACTTGCAATCTAACGATAGTGAATTCGAGCAAAGCGAGAGGTCAAGCGCACTTGGGTTAGCAGGAGGTTTAGCACACGTGTTGTTTCCCCAGTGTTCAAAACGGTCATATTGAAGTTGTTACAAAGGTCATATATCAACAATGAACGATTGTCGTCGTACTGTTCCCCCCAGGCAGTTCCGTGAGAGTTGAAGTCTCCCAAGATTAATCGTGGCTCAGGAAGGAGTGAGCACATGTCAACAAGTTGCTTGCGGCTAACCGCAGCTCTCGGAGGCCAATACAAGCTGACAATACAGAGGTCTTTGCCTCTGATGTTTGCATGACAAGCAACAGCTTCGATCCCTCCAATAGGTGGAAGGTCAATTCGAAAAAATGAGTGGCACTTATTGATCCCCAATAGTACCCCTCCGTATCTGTCATCGCGGTCCAAGCGTATAATATTAAAATCGTGGAAAGAGATATCATCTCGCGAAGAAAGCCAAGTTTCGGACAGAGCAAAAACATCACAATTGAAGTTATGAATTAAAAATTTGAATGTATCCAATTTAGGGATAAGACTACGACTATTCCACTGTAAAACAGTGATATCTCCGACCTCTCTATTTGAATTAGACATCAAGAGAGATAATCATTGCAAGGAGGGGCCATGTTTGCATCAATTGTTGCAAAATTGTCGTTAATACTGGAAGCATTGAAATGACAATGGTTCTGATGGAGTCGGAAACGTTAAAACACTTGAAGATTTGATCCAAAAGGTCAGACAACTTTATAAATCCCGATTGGGAAGTTGAGCTGGACGGAAAAACAGGGACAGTTGGGGTTTTTGATGTCCCCTCGAGTGCTGGGTCGTTCGAAGGTGAACTATTCCCACGGAAGCCAGGAGGAACCTGATTTTGCTTGTCCGCTGCACTCGATTTTTTAGGCAAGCTAACTGGGGGTATCACCGGGGGGACTTGTTCTTGAACTTTGGGAGTGGTCACATTTTTGCGCCGGGGATTCCCTTTGAAAATAAACGGTGTGCCCCCGCTAGCTGTGTCCGCTTCCATTTCATCAACTGGCAACGTGGAAAAGGTATTGTGTGTTGAGATTGGTTGTTGTTGTTGTTGGGCCAGTGGAGAAGCGCCCTTTAAAAATTCTTTTAATTGAAAAAAATAAAAAAAAGGGGTGCCATATGTATACCCACGATAGATACAATACAGTAGCGCGACTTATGAGGAAGGCCTTTCAGCCATCTTGGATTTTGTATGCAAAAATTTTCAATATTTTGCAATATCTTTTTTTTGCTCTTTGTGTGTGGTATTGTTTTGGTGGGAATAAGAGCATTGAAAAGTTGGTTGAAAGGTAAGTCTTTTACGGTTGAAGTTAGGTTTGTAATATACTCTATCTTATATGTTTCAGCTCAAGAGAATAAATCGACTTTGGGTTTCGGTTTTTCGCGCGTTTTGCAGTTAGAGACGTCGGTTAATTATTCGATTGTAAGGTTTCTGGAATTTCAAGTTTTCCTATATCTAATATTCTTTGTTTCTGTGTTCTTGGTTAACACAAACCTAATGCCTGTTTTTGATGGGGCATAAAAAGATGATATAAAAGGATTTCTAGGAACTTCCTGCGATTTGTTTTATCGTCGATATTGTTCAGCTCATATATTATAGAAAAAAACCCGAAGCTGTAACTGTAAAAATAACCATAAGCCACCGATTAATTTATAATTTACAGTTTACAATTCTCCCGCAAGTGCATTTATTTCACAAGTGTGTATATGCGTGACCATTATATTTAGTGAACAACTAAACGAATGTCAAACATTTGTACTTTACTTTTGCACGTATGAATCTAACGACGAGTATATCGACGAATAATATATGAATCCGTTCAATCCGGTGACAAAAGGACTAAAATCAAATAAGAATAGTCCGAAAATGATATTATGCATCATATTTAATAAATATTCCACGCCACTGACATTAATTTATACATTTCATTGAACAATATTCTAAAATAGGAAAAAAAGTCACTTGTCCAAAAAAGTTACTCCTGTACGCGCGTCGGTGTCTCAGACCGAAGGTGGTGAAAAAGTGACATACGTCCCCTTCGTACCAACTTATACGATACGCTAAACGATGATGAACAACGAATGACGAAGCTAGAGAGAATCGCAATGTCGTAGTGTTGATGTTTTCTGAGAAATGAACGAATTATTGATTTCCTGGTCTCTCAGACATATGCGCGAGTATAGGTGTGTTAACCGTCATGGTGTTTCGTCGAAATTCTTCGGATATGCTAAATCATTTACGGTTGAACCATAAAACTGATTCCCTGGTGGTGGAGGAGACTGGGAAGAATAATTTAGGGTCTGCGGGAGTAAAATGCGGACTTAAAGAAGGTGGTCTCAGCTCCCGTTCTAAAATAGTAGTATTCAAATTCAGAGTGCCGAGGAAAATATACCATACTAGTGGTCAATGATTCTATAAATGTACCTCTTTTGAACTAGTAGCTATAAGGACCAAGCAGAAATATTCAAACAAATCAGCTATTTCATTCAACATTCAAAGAACAGGTAATTTTGAACAGAAAAAATTTTATGTTGGTACAATAATTATATTGTGCATCATTCTCATTGTGTACTTTTTTTTCAATCGTCCTCAAAAAATCATGAAATGGTAAATTTATCAATATACTAAAATACCATTTCATTCAAAAACAATTATTCTGCACCATGTTTATTTCAAAATTATATTTAATGTAACTTTTAAAATTATGACATCATACTTTTTTATTACAAATATGTCTGTTTTTTTTTGATTACAAGAAATAAATATTCACTCGGTTAATTGAATACTGAAAAACAATTATTCGAATGAATCGAATATTTTAAAATGACCCCACGATTAATCGACAATTTGCAGTCAAATCCCTTTCCACAGTCCTCTGTATATTTATACCGTTTCCCCTCGCGCACTTATTGACGACACTGTCACACTTTAATCCACACATCTTGATTTATACCCAGGCACCTCGGGTACTCGAATTTGAGTTGTTTCACTTCTATGCTTAAAGCTCTGAGACAAAGCAAGATTTTTGAAATCGGTTTGCGGGGAAATGTCCGCAATAGATCCCTTCATAAGCTGACGTAATATAAAGAAATTCCGAGCATGGGCCAAGAGCTAAGTCCAAAAAAAAACAAAATGGAGTACCGAATTTGTACCGTTCCTCTATGTATGGTTAAAGCTAAAATTATTTATTATGAATTATATTAATTCAGTTTGAATTCCATTTCTTATTAATTTGGTGTGCTTTAGATGTGGTATTGGGCCCAAAGTTTATTCAAATCGAAATCAAATTAATGATTTAATAAATCCGTGACCGGAATAAATCGCCGCAGAAAAAACATGATGGATATACTGCCCATGATTGCATAGGAGACGTAATTGACAACACTATTAGTGTTGGGAAAACGCATTTTTGTTGTTTTTTGACCTACAATCATAACCATGAAACTTCCGATGAAATGATCTGTCCAGTTGAAGGATATTATCGGCAAAAAGAGGGTGATTTTGCGAAATATAACATATTGTTTCCCTTTGGTAAACGCTTGCGTCTATTTATGCGGACAATCAATCGTTTCAATGAACATTTGTCCGCATAGCTAGACGTAATCACCAGGTTGCTCTCTTTGTTAGTATTTACAATTACGATAACAGTCAAAACGTCTCCGTTGGTAGTTTTTAGTTGTTATCGGATAAAATAAAAAAGGTTTGGAAGAAATTTAGTGAAATGTCTGGAAAAGGTGCTCTTGATTTGTTGCGAGTCTATCATAGTACTTTTTTTCTGAAGAATACTCTGGGATATGATAAGAACAGCAGGTTCGTGTTTTTATCAATTAATTTAATTTGTAAAGGCAATCTGCAATGTTGGTAATTTTAGCAACATGATTTACCGATATCACGATCAATCGCATAAAGATTGTGGAGTTCAATGGTTTCTCATATTCATCTATTAGGAAACACTAAGTAATTTGACACTATCGTGACAGACATGTTGGACTCTACAAAGAATGTGATTCAAATGTAGATTTAGATTATAGCACATAATGCTGACAATTGTTGATTTTCGAACGATGTATGAAATCTGTATGAAACTACGTCTGCCATTTTGAAAAAACGTTTCCGAAAAATCACTGTTTGTTATGCGGACAAACAGTGATTTTTCGGAAACGTTTTTTTTTAAAAATGGCTAAAATGTTTTCGAACAAAAATGTTTGTTTGCATGTTGAGCAAACGTATTACATTGTGTAGAATGCGAAACAGCGAAAAAGTCGATTTTGTTCATTTTGTCGTTTACGTCTCCTATACAAACATGGGCGGTATACCGTTCTGAATCATAGTTCGGACGCTTAAGGGGGTAGTACATTATGAACATCATAAAAAGTATGTGATGTTCTCGATTTTTTTCAACGAGTAAATAAATTACTATCATTAATCACAGTTCAGGGCCCAATACCACATCTAAACCACAAATTAATAAGAAATGGAATTCAAACTGAATTAAAATAATTCATAATAAATAATTTTAGCTTTAACCATACATAGAGGAACGGTACAAATTCGGTACTCCATTTTGTTTTTTTTGGACTTAGCTCTTGGCCAATGCTCGGAATTTCTTTATATTACGTCAGCTTATGAAGGGATCTATTGCGGACATTTCCCCGCAAACCGATTTCAAAAATCTTGCTTTGTCTCAGAGCTTTAAGCATAGAAGTGAAACAACTCAAATTCGAGTACCCGAGGTGCCTGGGTATAAATCAAGATGTGTGGATTAAAGTGTGACAGTGTCGTCAATAAGTGCTCCCGTGGCCGAGTGGTTAGCGTCAAACCTAACATGCCGGGGGTTCGGGTTCGATTCCCGTTCTGGTCGGGGAAATTTTTCTTCAAAGAAATTTCCTCTGACTTGCACTGTGGTCACGCGTATTCTAGAGCTTGCCACTCAGAATGCATTCAAGGCGTGTTATTTGGCATAGAAATCTCAACTAAGTACTAATGAAAATGACGCAAGTAATGCTACGTTGAGACGGCGGAGTTCCTCTAGGAACGTTAGTGCCATATCTTCTTCTTATATCACAGTTTTATTAGGTATAGACGAATCTCGCGCCAACTCGACCAGATGTTGGCCTGACCCTCTCAGAACTCAATGAAACTTTCTGGGCGTGAAGACCTTATTAAACAACTTGGCATACTTAGCTTTCCAAAAATTTATCTAGACTAACATTTGGGAAGGGCTAAATATTTTTGATCATTTTTTAAAAACAAAATTTTGCTTACAAAAAAGTGATCTATGGAAGAGTTTAAGGAAAATAATTGAATTTTCAGAAAAAAAATGACAAATATTTTTTGAAATTCTACATGGAAAAATTATATTTTAAAAACTAAAAGTCGATTTTCTCAAATGGTCATCTCAGATTTTGATGTAATGGTAGATAAATTGTAGATAAATATGTGCCCTACAACTCTTCCATACATCGCAATTTGTGCATATTTAAGGCAAACAAGTTTTCCCAACAAAAACTTTTTCAAGAATTTTAGTTTTTAAATTTTCTTTTTTTTTGTACAGCTATAAAAAAAATATCAAAAACAGGTATTAATGGATTGATGGTGACTCTTGGATGCTAAAGAACAGTTTTCAGCGTGTTATTGTGGTCAAATACAACATGTTTCAATTCAGAGAGCAACGACAGCCAATAGCCAAACAATAGCCATCTGCCAAAAATATCTTGATCGGTCGATCAGGTATCGAATAGTTGTTGTAGATTTAGGTATCTATTAAGAGTCACTGTAAGTCACTGTAGATATGATAATAATAAATGTATTGTATGAATAGATACCTAAAGGATGAATAAAATGATTCTGCAGATGTTTGAAAATTATCCGTCTTATCCTAATTTTGTTTAAAGTCAAGATAGCGTATATTCGTATATTCGACAAAGTTTTAGGTCTTGTTAAAATATGAACTTTTGTCGAAGACGTCAACTTTCTATCTTTCATAGTTTTTGGAATATAAGTCATTTTTGTATAAAGTCTCCTGAAAAAAAACAATGTTTTGCTCGTAACATTCTTGTGTGTAAATTCTCACGTTTGACATATTCTTGACATGTTTCTCAAGAGAAAAGTTAGCAGAGCATTTAAAATGCGATAATTTATACATAAAAATGTAACTAATTGAACATTAACATTTTTTTTTCAAAGAAAAACATGAAAAAGTTGTTGTTCGAAAAACTTTTTCCATGTAAATGTGCCCATCGCCCGATGTATGGGAAACTTGTTGGAAATTTTAAGGGCTATTTATATCTATTTTTTTTAGAATTTTTAAAAGCATATGTTTTCGAGAAAAATGAATTTGAATTTTCAAAAAAAAAAAAAAATTTTTTTTAAATGATTGTTTTTTTCAAAAAAATTCTTTGATAATTTCAAATGAAAACCAACATAATTTCCTACATTTCATTCTTTGACTAAAATTTTGTAGGTCTGATAGATTTTTTTTAAATTTTGAGTTTTTTCAATTTCTTTTCGAAAAATCTTAATTTAAAAAATATAAGACCTACAAAATGTTGGTGAGAGAATGAATTGAAGAAATTACTTCATTAAAAAATATCAAACAAATTTTTGGTTTATAAATTTCCTCTTTTGAATTCGTTGAATCATCTTGAAGTAAAGGAAATTGGAATATTAGTTTTGTCTATTTTTCACATCTGTCTTCATTTTAAATTTTGACTTATTTCTCCAACTGCAACGGCAAAATCTCCCAATTCTTCTTCTTTTTCTACTTTTTAACCAAAAGTTATCCTAGAAACTTCTTAGGGAATGCCGTGCCAAACAACTCCATGCAATTCATTTGTTATGAAAATGTGGAGGCGATCTGGCGTAGCGGTAACATCCATACCTCTCACGCTAAAGGTCACGAGTTCAATTCTCACTCCCGACATTCTTCCGAGAAATGGAAGGTAAAAGTGACGAACCAGCCAAATGTGTTGAAAGTCACTATAATACAGAAATAAAAAAAAAAATTGTTATGAAAAAGGACGGAAACAGTGATTTTGTGCTATTCCGAAATATTGGGCCCTATTCCAGAAAACGAGACGAGCAGACGAGCGCTCGTCTCGTTTGTTTTCATATTCCAGAAGCCGAGCTCGACTGGCTCGACGACCGTTTGGCCGCGCTCGTCGATGAATCAGTCGAATCGTCTAGTTTGTTTGATGTGTTTGTTCACCTTGTTGATTGAAAGCATCGGTATTTTTCTGCTCCGCCTTTATCTTCAAAAATTGTTTCACGGCTAAACTAGTATTGCATAAGCAATGTATGTTTTCAACTGCAACCATCAAATTCAATTCAGTAATTGCAAGATTTTACAGATTTTAAAATGGGCCTCTTCCAAACAACACAACCAAATGTAAACATTGACCTCTTATCTTGTCTTGGTCAAAAACTTGTCTTCTCATCTGACATCACTGATCATACCGAGAAAAACTGACTGAAGTCTCTCCAGTCTACCAAATAGAACATTTCAATGAAACTCGTGTACTGCAATGGGATATTTTGTTCGTCTCGACAGTGACTGAAGCCGAGACGAGACGAGGCGAATTGCTCGTCTCGTTTTCTGGAATAGGGCCCATTATTTTACCGAACATAAGACAGCATCATGCCGAAAGATTGAGATTGTACAGAATACAGTTCGGTGCAGTCAATGCACACGTGCAGACCAATTTACATAACTTGGCAATTGATGTTAAGTGATATAGATTGATTTTTGTCCCTTCTGAACATTCAAACTATTTACACAAGTGGCAGATGGGATGTGTAGCTTCTGGACATTCGCGACACTCTCCAGTTACTGTAACCCAGTTTTAGCATCGTTGCAATATATTTTTTTTGCGAAATAACATTTCGACAACTCAGGATGGCGCTCGGAAGATCGTGGCTTCTTGGCTGGTCACCTCTTAAAGGTCAAGTTCGTTGGTTTTATCACATACAAACGAGAGGGGTATACGTGTACAGATTCGAGTGAATTCGAGTGTCCGCGATCGTAGCGTCAGCAGCTGTGCGGTTTTATTACCGCGAAACGCACCGCACTCGGGACGACTAAAGCAGAAGTGCTCAGAGCTCCTCGGCACGACGGGATTAATTGAAGTAATTAATCAGCCATCCAAGCGCTCCTCACAGCAGCATCCGAGAGCTCTGAAGTTTTTTTTGCACAGCTGGGCGCGGATGTTACTCTCGATATTGGGTGGGTAAAAGCTTCAATTTCAACACGAGGGAGGAGAGACAACGAGGTGTGGTGATCTCTCTGTGTCTGTCTCAATGGGTGCTTTCCCGCGTCTTCGTCTGTTCGCTTGATACTGTTCTGCGCGATCATCAACGAACGCGAGTTACACTGTTAATGGAGGTTTTTTTATTACCAAAATACTTCCGTGAAACGGGGATAGGTTCAATTGACAGTGTATTCACTCTCGGCGCGATCGGTCCAACGGCTGCTGTCTGTGGTGCGCGGTCAGTTGACTACCCATATGCGAGCGGATGAAGCTGATTTGAACACGTGCACTTGGTCTTTCTCTCTCTCGCGCCCGGTACTTACATACATGTTGTGTTGCCTCCGGCAATTTGGAACGAGATGATGATGATCGCGCGCAATGGTAGCGGCGGCGGCGACGGCGGAGCAAACGCAGAACGACCATGACGACGATGACGGGAAGAAAAGTGGATTTTATTAAAAGGTTACGCGGATGCGGTTTCTCCGGTTTCCTCTCTGCTCCCTTTAGGCCTTTTCGGACGCATGCTAATATCTCAGCGGAACACAATTATTATAGTTTTTTTCTCAAACAGCTTTTGTTTTATTCATGTATTATGATTATTATTTTATAAGTTATTTATATGGGAACAAATATAATTTGTTCCCATGTCAGTTTGTCTATGTACATAAATAAAGTTTGCGCCTTCTGACTAAAAACTAAAAAACAAACATTATAAGTCATCGTTTTTACAGACGAAAACAACACTTCAGCAAAAAAGATGAAAGTCAATCGAATTACACTGCGTATTCCGCGAGCAAAGAGTCTAGCGTAACTAAATACTAACTTTGTACAACACATCCTTCCCTCCGGAACGCATTTGTCGCTTGTTTTTGACTCCGACTTGAGTTACACCGGGAGGAAGACGTATTTCGATTTATGATTTATTGTTAAAATTAAAATCAGCTTAATGACCGCTAATTAAACTCTTGTTTAAGAAACATATTCTATAGATCACAGAACATTAATATAATTAATATTATCCGATTATACACGACGGCGTGACAGCTGACGACTGGCTAACTCTAACTCCTGGCGACGCGTTACAGGCTAAACCGGATTATGTGTCAAACAGTCGTCTCGTAACTTGGCTGTGCAAATTCCCGGATGTTTTTGTTTTTGTTCAGTTCGTAGCTGAGATCGTCCTGGCTTGCGGACAAGCCAGGCTGCTGCTGCTGTTGGGACAGTAGCTCCCCCCAGAGGGTGTGATGGTTTGATTCACGTTGATTTGTCCTTCGTCTGTAATGGAGAGAAAAAAGAAAAGGGACTGAGATTAGTAGGCTGTTTTCAAAACACGAGAGAAGGGAGCGAAAATAGGGTTGTGTATTGGTTCTCTTGTCAGCTGTCAGAAGTGGATTCGATTGCGACTTGCATAAACGAAAGTAATTGTTTCATTTTTTTGAGCAGTGGCGGTAGGCAAACACGATCATTAAACACCTGGGCAGCTGGGCGGAAAGCAAAACTCCGGCGTTTCAAACCGCAGCGGTCTTTCACTCACTCGCAACTCGTTGGTTGGTCGGTACGAGAGAGTAGAGTTGGTGTAAGAGCTTCAAAACTTTCCAATTTAATTGTGAAAATAAACCAAAACGAATCCAAGACGTTGCGAGGGAGCAGTGGCCCAGGCCCGGTCACCATTGATCAGACATTGATTTGCAACGTTGCTGGCGCGTTGTTGGCATGGTTGGTCATTCCTCCCGCCGCCGGAGTTCTTCAAGTCACGAACTCTAATCAAAGTAGCGTTACTACTGTGGCAGGTCACGACTTTGCTCGACTTAACCCACGGTGGTGAGAAATCGTCGATCGTTGCGCAGCTGGTTGTGTTGACAGTTTCTGAAAACCCACCAAGGTGGAACTGGGAGACGCCATTTGTAATGATCAACTCGGGAGGGAGGATCACATCCATCAGCGCGGGAAGTTCAAATATGTTAATCATTCCCTCGAGTGACTCGAGCGCGATCGTTGGCAGTGAGAGAAAATTTTGCACGTGTTCAGGTCGATCCCGGTCATAAAAAAGTGGGTAGGCGTGGGGAGCTGCGCTGTTTTGATTTCTTTTGTCTCTTCTTCGCTTCGTTCCGTGCGTTCCCCGACGATGAAAGAAAATTTAAGCGCCTTATTAAAATTGCAGATCGTTTCGTCGTGTTTCCGTTGCTTCTCGCTGCTCTGAACCCTGGCGTCGAACGAATTGAGTATCGTTATGACCTACACCCTTCTCCCCACCCGTTCCTTTTTCCCGCCTCCTCGTCGATCCATCCATCGACGGGCTGTTTGTAAGACTAAAAATAGTCATCATTTTCACCGCGCGATAGCTACGCTAGCAGCTAGCGGTTGGTGTGAATATTAATGACAGATCGTTAATTAGCTAGGTGGGGTGCGGTGCGATATGCGACCGACCGGACCGGTTGTCAATGCCGGTAGCGCGCTTGAATTAGGTCAAACACTTGGCGATCGTTCGTTAAACTTTGCGGCGGCGTCGTCTTCGTCGTTAATTAGGAAAATCTTGAGGAGTGTATGGCACGAATTGTCATGATCGCGCGTCGCATGGGGGTGACTGAGGTAACGTAGATAAGCCAACACCAAAAACAAAAAAAAAACACGACATATCTGTCAACATTCGATTCGCTGCAATTGAAAGTGCGCCTGCCTCAGTCGTGACTTTTCCCATCATTCCGCTGACAGCTTACGATCGCGGTTTTTTCACATGAAATCTCGTTCGCGTTTGATTCATGAAAATAAAAATAAAACGGGTATTCTCGGGGCGCGACAAAAGTATCTGGTAATGCTTTTTGAATGCCACAAAACCTTGATGCTGCAGATACCCCAAAACGAGGCAGAGAAGAGCGACGAACGAAAAAAGAGCAAGCACATTACAAAATCTCGGCAATTTATTTAATTTGATCTACTCACACAGCCACATCACAGGGAGGCTGCCCCACTGACAGCTCCACTCCACGCTGGGGAGTGGTGCGGAGTGGTGGTGGTGCGAAAAAGAGCGGCGATCGTTGTTTGTTAGTGCCTTCATTTTAATAACCCGATGCAGGTGTTCATTTTTGTGTTGAAAAATATCGCACACTCGTCGTCGTCATCGTCATCGGACGAGGCCCCGGGGCTGGGGTCGGGGTCGTGGATGGGAACGAAGAACGAAGAGAGGGAACGGCGCCGGATTGTGAGGAATGTAAAGAGGGTGAAAAAAAAGGTTAAAACAATCTTTTTTGTCGCTCTCTCCCTCTCAACAACTCGATCGTTCCTCTCGCCTAGTTGTTTTCTCGTCTCTCTTTCCCATGCCGAACGATCGCGCATTCTTGTTATTGGTCGTTATTAGCACCGCTCATGTGACTGAGGTTTTGGAAATTTCTTCGCGTAGCCAACTTTGACAGCTGAACGGTACTCTCGGTATACAAAGGTGGATGACACTTACCACAATAGAGGTAGGCTCACTGCTACCACTAGAACTGCTAGATCCGTTGGCGGGGTAGACAGGAGAGTTGGTGGCATTGTTGGCGAGAGCATTGTGTGCAGCCAAGATTGTGTTGGGACTTGGTCGCACTCCCAACGGTTGTCGGGGACCCACCGGAGTGGATTCCATCGACGCTTCCACCGAAGATTGGTGACTGGCCAAAGCCTGCACTGGATCGAAGGTATTCACGGCCGGATGCGACTCCAGGGCACTCTGAAGATCACAAATGTAGTCGATCACGTTCTGAATCACTTCCAGCTTCGATATCTTCCGATTTTTGGGCATAAATGGCACAAGATCCTTCAGCTTCGAGAGATACATTTGGATCTCCGCATTTTCACCATCCCGGTGCCGCTGGACGCGGCCATTGGCGATCGCCGGCACTGACGCACCAGTAGCACATACCGCTGTGATGGCTTTCATCTTTTTTGCTCGTTTGACACAAATTTTGACTGATTTTCCTCCGGATGCACTCCGGTCTCAAGTTGAATCCTTAAACTTTTGTTTTCAACTCACAAATCACCGCAAAAAACTATTCACTTCGAGCTTGTTGAGCTTTTTTTGTATTTTCTGAACACACTGATAACAGTTCGACGTCTTTATCGATAGTATCCTTCGAATCGATGCTGCGGTTCACTTTCCAAACACACGAGAGAAAATTATCTTGTTTCCTTCAAACACGAGTAGAAACAGTTGTTAACCACAATGAACCGGGCACCGAAATTAAACACGTGCGACACGCTCAAGCGCTGGTAGAAGAATGATTCGAATTGTGGCTCAGCTCGAAAACGTCAGTTCTCGGCGAGACTCGAGTGCCCCCCGTAGGTAACGCCCACCGACACGAACAGCACCCGAGCGAGTGCCGAGCGCGCACTTCGTGTCATCCCCTCCACTCGCAGAAGGCGCTGCTCGGGTGTGAGTTGCCACGATGCGGAACTTGCATGCAAAAGTGCCTACTTGAATGCGATAGCGACGATGGTTTGTTTGTTTTGATTACGAGTAGTGTCATAAAGTGCAAGTTCGTTGAATCGAATCATGATTGGCCGCTTCCGCAACTCGGTTTTGATGTGCTGTGATTCTGTCATGGTTCTTTTCGCTTCGCAATTGGATTCCTGTTCGATGCTGCTGAAGTTGAATTGAAAATAAGCGTGATGGCTGGATCTATTGATTGGGGGGAAGCCCGTTCGTCAGGTAGTCAATCAACACAATAGATGGCAAGCAACACGCGGAACGCAAAAACAGCTGTAAAAGAGCGTCTTTATTGCCCTCTTCCCTCCGTCCAACAAACCCTAGGACCTTCACAATCCAGCGGTGGTCGCACACCTTTCGGTATTACGGAATTTCCCTCTTATTGTGCTCACACATTCGTGAAAGCAGCTGATGTGATCCGGCTCACTCTCTTATAGGAAACGCATATGCCAACTACGATCGACGATGATGCGGTGAGAACTCCTAGGGTTGCTTTGAATCGGAAGGAAGTCCCCTGGCTGACGTAACTTCCCGAGAAAAGGGGTTCCCTCTTTCTCAAACTTCTAAGCAAGCTGCAAATTTTCCGTTTTTCTACTTGTGCATATGCTCCGGCTGCTGCTGCTGCCGTCTTGAGACGACCCCCGAATTATGCCGCCTAGTGACCCTAGTGCGCGTTTGTTGCGTGTTGCGTATTGCGTCTGCTGCTGCTACTAAAGTTATGCGATGGCAGCCGCGAAGCACCCGGGGAAAATTGAAAGTTAATGAGGGGTAGGTTTCGGAACTCTATTCACACATGATGGGTCGTAGAATGCATGTAACATGTATGTTTTCATCTGCGCCAGCCGCTGCTTTTATCGATCTACAAATGCTGCTGCCACTGGCGCGCTCGATGAGCGCGTTTTTATAGTCAGGCATTTGCACGTGTAGTTTTGGCTGACTCCGAAAGACATCTGCCAAAAAAAAAACGTAACATCATTTACGGCGGAGAAAGAATGTTGGCTTCTTGGCAGGCTTCGCTATGTAGCAGCGGATCTATCGGAGGGTCACCGAGGTCACCAGGGGATGTTTGGATGAAGTTCCCACGAGGTTCCAATAGGAAGCGGGGAGGAAAAGCATTCACAGCTGCGACAGTTGGAGTATGCTAAAATCGGCTAATTAAGGGTCTTTGCTAACTATTGGCGCTGTATTTTGTTAACACGAGGGTTGTACCCGACTTAGGGCCGAAAATATTATGTCTTATATTAAAATACTAATATTAATACAGTGATGGTATAGTACAATTTATATTTGTACGAAATAAATAAAACTTGAATTCAAAACCCACTATTTTCTCTATCGTCAATTTGACTTTATCACTCTTGCAAAAAAAAAAACAATTATGCTTGTTCGCATAATTTGCACAAGTTTGACGAGAGAAGGAAACGATTATTAAATGATATTTCTCTGTTATGATGAGAACTTAACAGCTTCATAGCAGCGGTCGTAGTAGGCGTTTTTGTTTGAAATATTTTGACAGCAATTTGTTTGGAAAACCTGTAGAATTTCTACGGTAAAAAATGATCACGCTGATCCGTTTTGTTTTGAAAAGATTGTGCAGGATGGAAGCCGAGAGAAGAAATTAGACTTTGGCACCCACATCTGGCGTGGTCTGGTACATCGACATCGTCAAAATCTCAACTCTAGCCAAAGTACCATCCGGAGAATCCGTATGCAAGAAGGTTATTGTAATTACCGTGCCTGCGAAGAACCAAGCAGGACGCTGAAGCAACTAAATAATTTCAATTTTGACGTAGGACTACGTCTAACCGGAAGATATAGGGGGTGAAATGGAATTCTAGGCACTGAACAAGTAGGAAAAAATGCAAGATTTGGAACGCTTATAACTCGAGCATTTCTCAATAGATCGCAAAGGTTTTTGCATCAATTGATAGGAAATTTATCTACGCATCTATCATAACGAATAACATTTCATTTTTCTTGAGATAAATAATTGAATAATTGTGAAATATCAAGCATTGTCAAAATGCACTATGTGCCCATTTTTGATTGGTCCATTTTGTGCTCCTCAAATCGTACCGACCAAAACGGGCAACCAGAGCAGCAGCGAAATAGAATGAAGCACGATTGGAAAAGAAAAAGAAAAAAAAGGAACGAAACATTGGTCGCAGTCTCACACATGCGTAATTCTCGAGCCAGCCAGTCAGCTTGAAAATCCCCGCTCCGCTGCCGTAACTATCATTCTCATTCAAACCGTACACCACATCGGTTCGCATCACAACACATCAACAAACCAACACAAACAGCCATGGTTGGATATGGCAAAGGAGGAAAAGTGAAGGGAAAGGCAAAATCCCGCTCGAACCGTGTTGATCTGGAGTTCCGCGCAAGGGTAGCTAGGCCGAGCGCGTTAGTACCAGTGCACCAGTCCACCTAGCCGGCGTTATATAGTTCAACGCTTGGTAGAACGGGAGCAAAAGAGCGACGAGGACCTCCAGGACCGGCATTTATAACCGACTATGAAGAACGGTGGTGGAAGCATCACGGTGTGGGGCTGTTTCTCGTGGGCTGGAGTGGGAAACTTAGCGCAGGTCAACGGTATTATAACTGCCGACGGTTACATCGACATTTTGTGCGAGAACCTGGAAGAATCCATGCTAAAAATGGGACAACACCTTCCAGCAAGATATGAACCAGACGCATACTAGGATGAAAACAGCAGCATTCTTCCGGTCGGACCGGATCAAACCAACGGTGTGGCCACCTCAAAGCACCGACTTAAATCCTCTTTAGAATTTATGGGCGATTTTAAACTACAAGGTGGACAAAACATTACGAACAAGCAAAACTATTTGGCTGAGTTAGAGTAGGTTTGGAACGAGCTGGACCGTCGACACCTCCGGAACATCGTGAAGAGTATGCCAAAGCTTTGTCAATTGGTTATCGAGACTAGAGGGGCTCATATTGACTATTAATTATTGGGTTTTATTTGTTTTTATTATTTTTCTAATAAACCATGAAGTGGATTTCTAGTCATAGCCCATGTCATTTTTTGTTTTTCTGAAAAAAAAACTTGGGTCCATCGCCCAATAGGCTGCGCTTACATGCCACAGTATACCACGAAGACATTCAGTAATGGAAGAGGGAACATTATGGCGTGGGGGTGCTTCTCCTGGTACGGAGTTGACCCTCTGCACTGGATGGATAAGATCATGGATCAGTACCTTGACTCCCAAATCCTAAGGGATGTTATCACAAAATAATTATTAATTGAAAATGATACGTCCGGAATGTTTTAAAAGCCGCTAAAATGGAGAGATAGTTTCATAATATCGCTGTATCATTGGAATAATTCGTTCACTATTGGGCAACTAAAACTAAGAATTATTGAACCGTCGTCGTCAATTGCAGCGTATATGCATCACATTTGAAATAATCTTAGATCCAATCCGACGGAATTCGGGGAGCTTGGTTATACTCGGAGAAATTACCTTGATGATATGAGATTCCTTAACAATCAACAACATAGTCGATTGCTCTCGCAAATTGGGGCTGTTTACATTTTCACCGATTGTTTTCGGCAGCATCAACCGCCAATTTTAGAATTTTGGGTTCTACAGTCTTTTTAAAGGTTAATAGTTTCAACCGAAAAAAGACTGTAGAACCCAAAAATCTAAAATTGACGAATTTCATGCCAGCTCGACTGGCCGTTGGCAGCACCATCTCAAATAGTAGTGAAACGTTGTGGGTGTAAAGACATGGGTCATTTAAGCAACTTTGCATACATACTTGAAATATTCGAAAAATAATTAAACAAATTTTTGGAAAAAGCCAAAATATAAATTTTTACAAAAATTTATAACTTTAAAACTATGATACCTACAAAATTTATGGCAAAGGATGAAATGTAGGAATTTGTTTAAATTTTTACGAAAGAATACCAAAATTTTATTGGAAAAAAATTTCGCTGAAAAAAAAGTTATTTTAAAAATTAAAATTAATTTTTCTCAAAAACGTATTTTTTTAAATTCCCAAAAATATATATATATATATGAATAGCTCTTAAAGTTTTCAACAAGTCGTCCATACATCGGAAGATGGGCACTTTTACAGGGAAAAAGTTTTTCTAACAACAACTTTTTTATATTTTCTTGGAAACAAATACAACTAATCTTAATTTTGTTTAAAGTCAATATAGTGTATTCGACAAAGTTTTAGATCTTGTTAAAATATAAACTTTTGTCGAAGACATCAACTTTCTATCTTTTATAGTTTTTGGAATATATGTAATTTTTGTATGAAGAATTCTGACAAAAAGATAATGTTTTGCTCGTAACATTTTTGTATGTAAATTCTCACGTTTAACATGTTTCCGAATAGAGAAAATTTAGCAGAGCATGTGAATTGCGATAATTTATGCATAAAACTGTTACGAATTAAACATTAATAGTATTTTTTCAAAGAAAAAAATGAAAAAGTTGTTGTTTCAAAAACTTTTTCCATATAAATGTGCCCATCGCCCGATGTATGGAAAACTTGTTGGAAATTCTTAGGACTATTTATATCTATTTTCTCAGAATTTTAAAAGCATATGTTTTCAAGAAAAATGAATTTTAATTTTCAAAAAAAATTTTTCTCAATTAAATTTTTTTCCAAAAAAAATTCTTTGATAATTTTGAATGCAAACCTAAGTAATTTCCTACATTTCGTTTTATACTTTCAAAATTTTGAAAGAAATAGACATAAAAAGCCCTTAAAATTTCCAACAAATTAAAATTTCCAACAACGATAGGCACATTCAGGCACATTCACATGGAAAAAGTTTTTCGAACAACAACTTTTTCATGTTTTTCTTTGAAAAAATGCTAATCATGTTCAATTCATAACATTTTTTTGTATAAGTTATCACATTTTAAATGCTCTGCTAACTTTTCTCTATTTAGAAACATGTCAAGAACATGTCAAACGTAAGAATTTACACCCAAAAATGTTACGAGCCAAACATTATTTTTTTCAGGAGTCTTCATACAAAAATGACATATATTGCAAAAACGATAAAAGGTAGAAAGTTGATGTCTTCAACAAAAGTTTATATTTTAACAAGATCTAAAACTTTGTCGAATACACTATATCGTCGTCTCGACATTAAACAAAATTAAGATGAGTTGTATTTTTTTCAAAGAAAACATGAAATAGTTGTTGTTCAAAAAACTTTTTTCATGTAAAAGTGCCCATCTTCCAATGCGTGGACGACTTGTTGGAAATGTTGGAAATTGTAAGGGCTATTCATATGTATATTTTTGGGAATTTAAAAAAAATACGTTTTTGAGAAAAATGAATTTTAATTTTTGAAACAACTGTTTTGTCAGCAAAATTTTTTTGGTAATTTTTTGTGAAAATTTTAACAATTCCCTACATTTTATCCTTTGACATAAATTTTGTAGGTATCATAGTTTTTAAGTTTTTAAGTTTTAAGTTTAAGTTTTTGTAAAAAAATAAGAAAAGAAAATGGCATTTTCCAAAAAGTAGTTTAATTGTTTTTCGAATATTTCAAGTATGCAAAGTTGCTTAAATGACCCACGTCTTTACACCCACAACGTTTCACTACTATCTGAGATGGTGCTGCCAACTCCTAAGACGAGTTGACATGAAATTCGTCTATTGTGTATTTGTATCCTTAGTAATTCGCGCAGTAAGGAGTAGGGAATCATATTGACATTTACTTGTAAGGTTATCTCAAACTTTACATATTTTTATATTCGATATCTGGGAATCAGTCAATGTTGACGTTTTGCTGATGTGTCTGGTTCAGGTTTATCTATCAGATCCCATGCTGAAATTTATCTTCGTTACACCTTAGAACTGTGGGAAAAATACACTTACTCGACATGAGGTTATCGATCTGAGCTATCATTCTAGACCGAAGATTTGACCATTTCTAATATTTTGTTTGCTTTCCGATTTCTCCTCTGACAATCAAATTTGGTCTTATCGGTAATTGCAAACAAACTTTGTGCCCTTTGTTTGTTCCCCCTGTTTGTGAGCTTGAATACTTGTTGTTTTGACAAATAAGTTTATATTTGGTTTACTTCCCATCCTAAATAATTGTTTGTTATTTTTGAATTTTTGATGAACAGTTTATGATAGCTTTGAACACGATTTGTTTTTGGTGAGTTGGACAGTAACAGACAGTAACAGAATATTACGCGACTATTAAAATGTAAAAAAAAACTAATTTTCAGAAACAGGTATACGTTTATTACTTATTTTTATTTTTATTCGCTCATGAGTATACAAAATATAAATATTTGATCAATCCGAGTGGTTATTTATCTCGGGTTTGTTCTGAAATTTAATACGCCGTCGATGAGAACCAACTCAATTCAAATTTCAGACAAGATTTGCTTGTTTATGAACTATGGAAAAACGTATTTTTCGTGTTAAGTAATCTTTTCAAATAAAGTTTGACTCAAATGTTTAAGGCATGTTAGTAGCATTGTGTGATTCTATAATAAGTTTGCTTTGTATATATTGTAGCTGAACACTAACAAGACAGATTTGAAGAAAGATATAAGGCCTGATTCTCGCATACACTTCGAATACACTTCACGGTGGAAACGGAATGAAACATATCCACGATGACAATGGTACGGTGTCGACATCTGGGTACGAGATTAGTTTCCCACTAAACTTATCATTATAATATTGAATTATCTTCAGATGAAATTTTTATTTGAGATCACATGAAAAAAACAAAATTTTCCACTCACATTGAATACCAGTTTGATGCGAAGAAGTTAATTTTCATTAATGATTTTTTATTTGAAAAGCGCTCATTCTGCCTGAAAACTCATTATTATCTAACTAACTCGTAAAACGTAAAACGTAGTTCAATGGGCGTGCCGTTTATTTCGTTTCCACCGTGAAGTGTATTCGAGAATCAGGCCCATAGTGATTTTTATTCTCAAAACCATGGAACTATCCCAATCAGACCAACACTAGGTTACATGATCACCCGGCCGCCCGGCTGTCCCACAACGAAGCCATTATCAGATTTTTGTTCAACGTAACCAACAATGTGTGGTGACGAAACTGTCGCGCAAGCAACGCCAGCAGCAACTCTCTGGAAAATCCCCACATAAGGGAATCACGACTTTAACCGGCGTAAATGTTTCGAACACTTGTGTCCACAACAGCGATCGTATAACACCCGGGGCCGGGTCTTCTGTGCCAACGCACTTGCACACGTGAGCAACTCCTAGGCGGCGAGAAACCAGATTCACGCACAAGACGCACAAGTGTTCAAAACTAACCGAACAACGAAGCAGGCGATGTAAACAAGAAGAAATGTCATGTTTCGTGTGTGAGCGACGTTTCTGATTTTTGATCGCAGTTTAGGCAGTTTACAGATTCGGCGATTTTTTACTTTTGTTGGAGTAGCATGAATCGCGTATCATAATTAATTCCATATACCAAAAACGGATTAAACGTCAGCCCATTGTCCTTTCACCTTTGCTTACAACACTCCTCCGAAGTTTAACTTCTTGCTGCCGCTGCCGTCGCATCTTTGGGTCCATATCGAATTCTAGGAAAAGAACCCACACGCATGTTTGCGCTGCCCATAGCATACTATACAAAGATAAACCAAACGAAGGAAAAAAATAAGATGCGGAAGGGTCTCTTATTGCATGTTTCTCTTCGAGTTGGATTTTCGTTGAACACTTGTGCCCAGCGAACGAATGTGGGAATCACCGCGAGGTCCGTTTCTCTCGGGCTATGCGACCCAAGTGGATTTGTGCTGTGTGCCTTGTGAAGGTGTGGGAGGTGAAATTTTCTTCCCATCGCCGTTTGATCTTTTCATGGTGCTTCTCGTGTGCAGCTGAGCCTCGTCGCTACATGGGAGATGTGTTTTTGCCCTTCTATTCTTTACCTTTGCTTGATCTTCGAACAGTTTTAGTCTTCAGGTGGGAATGATTTTCAGGTTCTCGTTTCTTCGTTGGCGTCTTCGTTTGGTTTTCTCCGGTAAATTCCTGTTAGATCATGAAAGAATAGGTTACGACAGAAACCATAAAAATAACACGTCCGGTAGGGCCGTTAGAAGGATTAGATGCTGTGAAGGATTTCTTGTTCCAGGAATTTCGGAATGGTTCAAAATTTACAACTGCCCGGTTGCACCTCAGTTCTTCAATGAAAACGAATCTTTGCACAACATATTAACAATCAAGAAATTATCATACTTCATCTTAGATCCACGTGCAATACAACTTGCACCCTGATCGTGGCTCGCTGGAATGTGGGTATTTGCTCTTCTCACGCTTTTCCTACCACCTCCCAGCGCATTCCACTGTCACGAAACCAACGCTTCTGACCACACACAAATGTTCATATCTCGTTCCATTATGGGCGTAAATAAGACTTAACATTTTACTGACCTGCCGTAACCACGAGCGCTGACTTGACGATACGAATGAGCCCCGGCGCGGTTCAATATACATAATGGACGTGACAAACATTAACATATTTATATTTACCCAGTGCATCGTAGGCTGCGTTGAGATGCGTCGATATCTGAGCGTTCCAGGCTTAGAGGAAGCTTATCGCTAACTGCTCATATACACCGGCCGTCAGATTTAAACGAATGAATCTCAAATATTTATGTTAAGTTATTCTACTTTGTTGAAGTCAAGAAAGAAAGTGTGTATTTTAACTTAACTGAGATAATTCGTTATTGAATGATTTTGTAATAGATTCAAAAGGTTTCGACTCCAGAAAACAGCAAAGATTTTTAACATGAATCCGATTTGCTCATCAGATGAGCTTAGAATTCAGACTCTCTCGGGAATTTTTTCATTTGCATCATTTACCATTCCTTCTGACAAGAACTCCGAGTACTACACATCAGGTTGATCAAAGAGAACACTCAACACTATCTTGACTTTGGATCGACGATTGACTATTTTCCGGTTTTAGCTCAGTTGAAAGCCTCTATTTCGGTACTTGTGGACCTCATTTCAACATGTCTTCAGCGATCTTTACGCGATAGAGTTTAGAAGAAGAAAATCCAAACAATTGTGAAACATGCATATGTGTATGTATGTGGAATATGTGATTCGCAAGACACATAATTTTAAATGGTTGTATTTTTTTAGTCTTATGGCAGTTCATTAGAAAATAATTTGTTCGCATTTAATGGCTCTATTTCGAGGCTCAAGATAGTAATAGATCGCACTGTAGGTGAACATCCCAAAATTGAAATCCTAGATCGTATCAAGAGCAATGAGGTACATGTCGAGGTGAGGCAGTTGGCGAAGTACATCTGTATTGGCAAGCAAAATATCGTGTCGTAATTATTTGCATTCAATATGGAATGTATATGGAAGAAACAAAACAATGTTCAATGTACTCACGGTTGAAGGATAATTTGAGCCAAAATTCTCATGAAATCATCCAAATGTTTGTTTTTTAACAGATGACAAATGTATTGTGGCTTTTTTCGATTATTTATGTGGTAAAAGGATCCAGATAGCAGTCGTATGCTTAGTTCTCGAAAGCAGTAACATTTTCGGTGAAATTTCGATTAACTGGCGATTATTCTCTCACAACATACACACCGACACTGAGAAGCCTCGAAACATCAACTTCGTAACGTAACGTTAAAATGAAATTTCGTTTGTTTCTATGAGCGTGGAGGAGTGAAAATGGCACATGGAAATATCACTTTTATCCGTCTTTTTCGACGTGATTTGCCAAATATTCACTGCACGCTATCACATTAGCCTTATATTCAGCGGGAACTCTGAAAAAAATGTTCGTTTTTAATTAATAAATCACTTCCTGAAAATAGTGTTTTCACATGGATGCGGTGGGCAATCCAAAATAAACAGAACAACTGACGTCACTATTTGAGAAATAGTTATGGCAGCGCATGCTATGTCGCTCGAAACTCTACCATCTTCATCAACTTTTTTCCAGGACATTGTATCAAGAGAATCTATCTACCTCAATGATGATTATTCTATGTAATCAGTATCCAGAAGCTAAAACAGCAATACCCAACGTGCGGCCCGGCGGGCTATTCTCGTTGGACAGTCTGGTGTCTGGTGTATTTTAATTTATTTTGTACTAGCTCACCCGGCGAACTTCGTCCCACCAACAATTGATATTGTCATTGAAATAGTTTCGAACACTCAAGTCCACACAGAAATTATTTTTGTGTACGTAATCTATATTCGTGGTATGTAATTTCTTTTTAGGCATATAAACCTAACGCAGACTAAGACGCATCAATCCTGATACTGACTGTTACATCCGTTTCTCCGTTCTTGAGTTAATTCGTGAGGAACGGACACCAAATAATTATTCATTTATATAGATGTGAACAAAACCTTAGGAATCATTAAATCGTAGGACTTCTGACGTAGGACTACGTTTTGACATAGTACTATGTTTTTGATTTCTATATAGGGTGGTCATTCTCCGAAAAATTTAACGATTCATTAAGAGATTTCAAACACATATTACTCAAAATTGGCATTGCGACATATTATGTGTAATATACTATTAGATATTCCTCTCCTTCTCGTTCTTTGCGAGCTATCGGTTCCCTTCCATTAGAACAAGTTGAATTGTAATACATATTAGATGTAAGGATAGTTTCTGAAAATTGAGTGTGAAATGTGAGTGTGAATGAAAATGTGAGTAAAAGTGTGAACATTGTTACAATCTCCTTACATCCCATCCTTTTCCTAACGAAAGTGTGTCACCCTTCTAAACTCGAGTCGACCGCGAGTAATCGGTTTCCTAGTTTATTAACCATAGAATTAAGGAAACATGTTAATATATTCTAGTTAAAATATAGTTAAGAGTTTGGCCCCTTTAAACTTATGTTACTGAGCCTGTAACAATAAACGATTTAATAAAAAAAATACCATTAGACAGGAAATTTATTCAGCAATTTTTTGCTTGAAACACGAATAGAAAATATAGTAAAAAAGTTAAACAATTTGACGATTGAAATGGGTATGTTTTTTCGATTGCACTAACCACTCGCTTTCTTCCCCAACGACCAATCTTTTTGCCT
Organism: Toxorhynchites rutilus septentrionalis; assembly: GCF_029784135.1. Lineage (NCBI taxonomy): Eukaryota > Metazoa > Arthropoda > Insecta > Diptera > Culicidae > Toxorhynchites > Toxorhynchites rutilus. Next base: position 342,593,223 of record NC_073745.1, read on the forward strand.
GCGCTAGCTCACAATGTGAGTCGATGCGTATTACGAGCTATTCTCCATTTTTCGGACAAACAGGCTTTTTTTAATAAAAATCAATGGAGGGATGATCTTGGAAGATAGTTTCACCTTACTATCCCCAAAATTGAATCAATTCGGGCTCAATTCACGTCTTCATCATGTAGATCTTGCTATTAACAATTTATGTAATTGTTGTCCAGGATGTCATAATATCGAGCATGTTGTTTCGTTATGTAAAAATGTAGTTAATAAATTAAACTGGCTGCTGATTTGGAAGTTCAAAAGGGTATATTCATGCATATCAGATTATGATAGCTTGAGTAGCCGCGATCTTAATATTATATTCCCTACATACGTCTTCCTTAGAAGACTTAGACTTTTAGTAGAAATATCACTAAAATGCATCATTGTTTCAACTAATGCGTTTTACTACGAAGTGTACAGTCTACCCAAGCTCGACCTCAAGTTCAACATGAAGTAAAAAAAATATTCTTTCAAATTTTTCGAATTTCTTTCAAAAATCGCGAAATGCGTTTCCAAATGCACAGTGAAAGTAGAAACATATAATCATGATTAATCAACAAGCTTTAAAGTAATAGCAAAATAAGGAGTGAGTGATTTATAATTTTCATAAATATTAGGCTGTCAAAAAAGTCCTGCGGTATTTTTTTTGAATTTTCATTTGTTCATAAAATTAGTTACAATCATCATCATCATTTTTAAGTCAAATATGCGCCGTTTTGTTCGATGACTTGTTCCCAACGAGATGCTAACTTCATAATACCCCTGTTATAGAAGCTCGCTTCCTTATTGGCAAAAAAACTCGGATAGCCAATTTTCACAGGGCTCTTTTGTGGCTAACTTCTGACTACCTAGCTCGTCCGCCATGGACAAAAACAGGTGGTAGTCACTTGGTGCAAGGTCCGGACTATACGGCGGATGCAAAAGAACCTCCCATCCGAGCTCCCGGAGCTTCTGGCGCGTCACCAAAGAAGTGTGTGGCCTGACGTTGTCCTGATGGAAGACAATGCGGCCTCTGTTTATCAAAGATGACCTCTTCTTCGTGAGTGCTACCTTCAAGCGGTCCAGTTGTTGGCAGTACAGGTCCGAATTGAGCGTTTGGCCATAGGGAAGCAGCTCATAATAGATTATTCCTTGACAATCCCACCAAACACACAGCAGAACCTTCCT